>NC_060121.1:423950885-424550885 GCF_021461395.2 Schistocerca americana | reverse complement strand
AAACGGTAAAAGGTCTCGAATTCGGCTCTAATACAGTTGAAAGATTACGAGTGTCTACAAAACGTTGCCTCAACAGCTCAACCGATTCCGGCCTCGTTGATGCGTAGAATGACCGGTACTCAAGCTACAGTATGAAACACAAAAACGTTAATAACTCGAACATTATTAACTTTGGACCCCTTCTTATATTAATAAAAACGTTTTTTAGACGATCTTTCGATGTATAGTACCGACCTCTATTTTTTCAAAAACTTGGAAGCGTCAACCAAAATCCCGAAATATGTATCTCTTTATTTTCAATATAGAACGTTCTTCTAAAACCTGATCAAGATCGGTGACGCCCTTGTCAGACCCTTCTCTTGTAAAGCACACAATAGGTTGAAAAAGCCACACAATAAGCAGAGCACAGTAACAGTAAAGAGCGGACCAAGTATCTTTAACCAGTTAACTTGGAAGAAGTCGGACTGTCTACTCTCATCCTGGGTACAAGTACAGTACTCACTAATTTTTTTTTTTTTTTTAATCGTGAGTCTTCTAACTGGTTTGATGGAGCTCGCGACAAATTTCTCTCCTGTGCCAACCTCTTCATCTCACAGTAGCACTTGCAACCTACGTCCTCTATTATTTGCTGGATCTGTTTCACTCTCTGTCTTGCTCTACAGTTTTTACCCTCTATATCTCCCTCTAGTACTATGTACTATGTACTGATATCTTAACAAGTGTCCTACCATCCTGTCCCTCCTTGTCAGTGTTTTCCATATATTCCTTTCCTCCTCGATCCTGCGCAGAACCTTCTGATTTCTTACCATATCAGTCCACTTAATTTTCAACATTCGTTTGTAGCACAACATCTCAAATATTTCGATTCTCTTCTGTTCCCGGTTTGGTTCAAATGGCTCTGAGCACTATGGGACTCAACTTCTGAGGTCATTAGTCCCCTAGAACTTAGAACTAGTTAAACCTAACTAACCTAAGGACATCACACACATCCATGCCCGAGGCAGGATGCGAACCTGCCACCGTAGCGGTCTCGCGGTTCCAGACTGCAGCGCCTAGAACCGCACGGCCACTTCGGCCGGCTGTTCCCGGTTTCTCACAGTCTTATATGCAAGTGCTAATGTACCTCCGTTAGAACTGGCCCGCAAATCAAGCTACGCACATGATTTCTGCAGAAACTAAAACACCAATATCTGTTCTGCATATCGTTTTTTATCTACTTTGATACATTAAAATCATCAGTAAAATCAATCTGACGAAAAGTTTAGAAGAAAACATCGTATCACTTTTGCATATATTAAGTGCAACCACCACAGACACAATTACAACTATGTATCCATCTGAAGATTGGTCTCTTGTTTCTACTAATGGTTCTGTAATAGAAAGAGTGGAACTGCAGGCGGAGAGGTATGTGGGCTGATATTTTCCTTCTACCATAAAATTACAAACCATGATGCTGAATGTGTTTGTTAGTAAAAAGCCTATTCGATTTACAGTCACGATTTCTTTTGTTTATTTCTTGCACGACTCGTCTCGGAAAATGATTCTCATTTGCAGGAGCGTTTGTTGTGTCTTACAGGATTTATGTGTGATATTCTCGATGTGTGAGCTGCTGAATTATACTGTTGCCTTTAGGTTTTCTTCTATGAGTATTTTTCTTTTACTTTTCCCATTGTGTATTATTGATGTTCGACTATTCTCTGTCACAGCAAATATAGCTTTCAAGGTGCCGAACTTCAGTTATACCTAAGTCCTGTGCACAGCCATCCAGCATTTAAATGTTGACTCACTTGCCTTATTACATAACTGACACCATGTCTCAGGAAACTGTGTCTTAATTGTCATAAAGGATTACTGATTACTGACAAACTGCGCCTTGTATCATCAGATCTGAAGATTATCTGATGAATCGAAACCGGTCATCATTAATAAAAGAAATAGTGATCCACACGGTGTCTTTCAAACATTGCCTTATCAGAGAGGGCGTACAACAAGGGTTTGAAACTTAACCCATCTAAAAGGCAAGCAATGTTCGTCACTCACAAAGATAAAGGTGGCGCAGTGGTTAGCACACTGGACTCGCATTCGGGAGGACGACGGTTCAAACCCGCGGCCGGCCATCCTGATTTAGGTTTTCCATGATTTCTCTAAATCTCTTCAAGCAAATTCCGGGATAGTTCCTTTGAAAGGGCACGGCCGATTTCCTTCCCTAATCCGATGGGGCCGATGATCTCGCTTTTTGGTCCCATGCCCCCAAACCAACCAAGCATTCCGAAGGATGACGGGTCAGATCAGCCTCCGGCCATTCAGATTTAGTTACTCCGCGAATTCTCTAAATCATTCCAGGCAAATTTCTCGACGGTTCCTTTGAATAATGCACGGCCGATTTCCTTCCCTATCTTGAGAAGTCGAGCTTTTGCCTCCGTCTCTAATGCCTCGCTGGCGTTGGTATATTAAAATCTAACATTCCTTCCTTCGGTCTTAGTCGCTCAGAAAAGACTTATTCCTCTCCCCCCCCCCCCCCCCCCCCCACCCTACGTTCAAGGAATCCTAAAACACATAGAAGTAATGTGTTCTAAGAATTTGGGAAAAATTCTGGACCATCACTCGAACTGAACAGACAGCTGCAGTCAATTGTGTCAGCGTCATTTCATTCACTACAGAAATACAAAAAAGTATTTCTTAACGAGCTTCAAGAGAAGTCGTAAAGTCACTAATACTCCCCACACTTGATTATGGCGATGCTATTAAATGAAGGTCTTTCGTATTAGAACTCATGCCGGCTGTAACTGGAGATGGATGCTTATGAGAAACACATTTGTGAAATTCACTATTTAGACCATATTACTCCTGCCTGCGAACAGTCACATTGGCTACGTGCCAACAGGCCTGGTGTTCGCCATATCGTCTTCTTAACCATTCAGCTTCCTGTTATTTATCTTCAACTCCTGCACTACTGATTAAACAACCCAGCAGAAATACTCGTTCCGAACGAAGTAAAGTCTTACCAGTGCAATTACATAATAAGGCCATCTTACCAAAACCATTTTTCACGAATCCGATTTTTGAACCATCTTTCTCAAAATACCAGAGAAATTAAACTTGAAAACTCCAGAAGACATTTTTTGTAACAACAGCTATCTCTTCCATATACTTGTCTGCAGCTCACTTTTGTTAACCACACCTCCCCATCACTTTTACCTCACCCTTGTTTACAGAGTCATCTTTTGAAAGTCTGTTCTTTGTTATCCCGTCTTAACACTGTCATTCCAGTCTTTCGTTCTTCTCGTCTTTAGTTGTCTCTACTGTTTATGGTAATACTAAACACCGCTTCACAGGTGCAAGCAATACTGTTGTTATTTTATACCCATTACTATTAATATTATTAATGCCGAATATTATTAATATTTACTATTGCTACTGTTATTTGTGTTTGTAATTATAATTGTCCTCATAAAACTTTGTCCGATGTACTTAACTGAATCAGAAGTACAAGTAGATATTCAGAATGTTTCGTAATATGGTCCGATCTTAAGGCCCTAGTCTGGTCAGGCTAAATAAAAAATAAATGAAAGTTATTCCGGAATAACCACAGAACCAAACAATGGCAACAACACCACTAATTACTGGCATGATTTCTTTGCTGAGCACCTGGATCGAATAGGCGTGGAACCTTGTCCCGAATGTATGATCTGTAAGCATAGGAAAGCCATTCATACAATCGTCACTCCCAATGTTACACTCCTAAAGTATATATGCAAAGTGTTTTTGAATTCCCATTGTACGATATGAGTACTTGAGGTCCATTACGACAACGTTTGTTGAAGTTCTGATGTGCGTCAATGAGTGAAGTGAAGCACGTACAGTACTTGAAGACCAAAATGTGCATACATGGCTTTCATAAACGATGCAGCATCGATGTATGTTCGAGGTTTCTGCATAGTCATCTTACCTTACTGATTTACATATCTTCTTTAGCTCCTGGAAACATTCTTAGAGATCTTAGGAATTTCATTGAACAAACGGCAAGCCCTTTATTGCAAAATCTTGTGACCGTGCACCTCCTCATTTCGCTAGTGCATTCTGCGGCGACCTGCATCAAGAGTTCACACAGGGATAAGAGTAACTGTGGAGCACCAGCTACGTGACGAGCGCATTAGCAGTATCTGGCTCTACTGGATTATTTACTGTGGGGCCGCACGTAGTGCCACATTTACAACATCCTGGTTGAGTCGGAGGAAGACCTGCTACTGGGGTTTGCGGTAAGGGCGAATATTGGACTAGCAAGATCTGATGAGCTGGTCTCCGAAAATCGATAATCAGGTACGAGGGCTTGCTGAAAACTAGTGCCTCAGAATTTTTTGTGAAAACTCTTAAATATTTTTAAATAACACAAACGTTATTAACATTTTACACCTTTGTTCTTCATGTCTACGTATTTGCAGCCCTATGTCGCCAGAGGGATTCGAAATGTAGCTTGTAACATGGCGATGTGTAACGTAACTATGTCTGTGCGTCATAAGCAGCGTGCTCTAGTATGTTTCGGATTCGAAGAGTTCGTCCACACACGGAGCGTGCTGTCCTTTAGCATTACAGTGCCAGACTGCATACGAACACTGCGACATCTGCAACAATTCCACCCCTTGAGTTCATTGTCATCGATCATCCACCATACAGTCCCGATCTGGCCCCATACGATTTTCATATGTTTCGAAAACTTAAAGGATACTGTCTAGGACTTCACTTTGATAGTGAGGAAACGATGCAAGGAGAGGAGAGGTTGTGAGTCCGCCAACAAACCCAAACGTTCCACAGTGATGGTATCAACAAACTGATCTCTCGTTGGGAGAAATGTGCTCTTTTTTAGGGTTACTATCTTGAGAAATAAACACGTAGACATGAAGAATAACGATGCAGACTGTTAACGACGTTTTTTATTGAAAAAGCTCTGAGAGTGAAAAATTTGGAGGTATTACTTTTCAGTACAATGTTTGTGTAAGTGGACGCAGGCAACGACACTCATGTTTCCTTCATGGAATCAGAAGATGCAGGAGAAGTTCAACGAGAGGACCGGAGAGATGGTGCGGTTGTACACTTGAGCTACCGTTCAGAACGATAAAATTAGGCTCCCACCACATCCTGTTTTTGTATTATGGAAATGACTTGTACTGCGCATATGAACTAGATATCAGTCTGTCTCCAACTTATGTCGTATTGCAGTCGAATAATTAATAAGAATCACTCAGCTATGCCTTGTGACAGTTGAGAAAAACCTAAACAATAGCAACAGAATAAGAGTGTGTCGATGATCAGCCCATTTATACAAAAGTTACACTGTAAAAGATAAGCTACTGCAGTACGAAATAAATACGACGACTGAAAACAATGAACGCAAATCTAACGCTTCTGAATGAAATGTTAATGAGACGAAATAATATCTTCACTTCGCCATAAGATGTCCATTTACTCTTTACTCTTTTGCCTAATCATCAGTAAAGATTTCTTGGAATCTATATTTACCTATGGTGGGATTTCATATCTCCAAATGTGCCTTGGAAGAAAAATAAACGTAGATTTTATAGATCTACATTGAAATTCAGACCACAATTCAAATTCTTTTAACAGCGTGGCACCTCAGTATCGGGAGTTTGTCTTACGTACCGGTACTCGTATTAATGGTACTTGGGCCAAAATCTTTGCGTCTGTGACTTCTGCTGAATATGTCAAGTTTATCGTGTCTACGCTAATCGAAATCTTCCTCTTACCATGTTCCTTTTGCAATATATTGTTATATAATATTATTTGTGTCAGTAAAATTATTGCAAAGAGTTCACTCTGTCAGCAGGGTGCAAGAAGGTCGAAGGTCTTCCAACAGCTATATATGTTTTTCATAAGTACGTATAGTTTTCATCTATTTTCGTAGCTCGTTCGCGCACGTTTTTGGAAAGTAATAGCGCCGCTGTGGCCATTAATGTTAATGCCCTTGATAAACTATCAGGCTATCAATAAAGTATCAAAAAAGGGAAAGTGGTGTAGACTGCATGAAAAAATCATGATGCACTAGTTTTAGCTAGTTGTTTTTCCCTTAATTTTCACTTCTTCGTAAACGCTGATGTACATGTATCACCTCGATGCTTTACTAGAATCATATGTTTAAAAACACTTGACAACTAACTTTATAGGTGATTCAGAACTTTCGTCGACTCTAAGGATTCCCAATACACTGTGTGATGACCACAATGACGTATTATGTTGCTTAGTTCCCTGTTTATTTATCCTATTCGATGATAAAGCAGCGTAGAACTGTTTGGATCGTATTTCTCAAAGTAAGATTTGTAGCTGCCGTGCGCCAGGGAAAAATATAACTGTCTCTTATGGGGCTATAGGCGCAACTGTACCACGGTATCAGTACAGAGATTACGACACACCACTCGTTCAAATGTGTGATTTATTTAAATTAAAGATAGAACGTGTTTTCGGAGAATACAATCCTATTATCAAGTTATACAAACAAGGAAAAAGCAAATCATTACCTCGCACTACTGCACATACTGACGCACATGTACTGGAAATCTGTTTACATTGGCCATGTTGTATGATGCCAATGGACACGATCAAAAATAAACAAGCTGAGCGAAGTGGCGCTGTGGTTAGCGCAGTGGACTCACATTCGGGAGGACGACGGTTCAAACCCGCGTCATGCCATCCTGATGTCGATTTTTCGTGATTTCCCTACATTGCTTCAGGAAAATGCCCGGATGGTTCCCCAATACGATGGGACCGATGACCTTGCTGTTTCGTCCCCTCCCCAAAGCAACGAATCACACTCTCGCAGAGCTCTATTGGCTAGCGAAAGTTAATTGTAACCTCTTGTTTCATATACATCGGTATTATATCACAGGGAATATTACATTCTGACAAATATCAATATATAATAATATTGTGACATAGGTGTAACAAGGCTTTTAGGTTTTGAGTTGATATAGACATACTGATGTGCGAAGGTCTTTAAGTGGATAGGTGTATCGTTGGTGGCACCGATGTATGGCAGCATGAAGGGAAAAAAAAAGGGAGATGGCACTATAGACTTACGTTGTACGTTGTTTTGAAGACAGAGAGGGTGGGGCCTGGCGGCATCTTAAATAGCCAAAAACACTAGCAGACTACTTTTCACGATTGCTTCTTGTTCATCATTTCTGTCATGTGCACGCAAAAACTGTCTTAAAAACTAAAAATTATAATTGAGTAACATGAACAACATAGTATCAGGAAGGCAATTTCGAAAGTTTTTCTGTTCTTAAAAGCGTATTTGCTCTAGTAATACGAGACATCTGGCCTCGTCAATGTAACTGGTTTTTCGTTGATGTATTTCGAATAAGAAGAAAAGAATTAAGTGATGTGAAAGGCATGCTTTTGTAACCCACTTACTTTTGCTTTTACTGTATTTGTATCGATAGCTAATGAAACTGGAACTCCAAAACCAATGCTTGTTTGCGTACTGGAACTGATTCTTGTTCGTTACATTTTCAGCTTTCATCTCGTATGCAAATTTGTTTTTAACGTTCACGTTTGCAAAAAAAAACTACCTACGTGTTGTTTGCTAGCTCGATAAACATGTGCAATGAGGGAAGACGCACGGCAAGCAGTCGTACCTTGTGCATGTCAACAAAGTGAACGCTTATTGAAATGTTATAGAACCAAGACGGAATAAAGGTCTACTTGTTTTATTATATTGTCAGTGCATAAGTTTCACTGTAGTTTACACATCTTCTGACTTTGAAATCTTACTTATGATGCGTCATTCAGTGCTTAACTAACAATAGCAATTTACAGAGTAAAGAAAAGATACAATTTTTAAACATCTTCCAGTGTTGTGGAATGCTACAAAGGTGATCAAGTGAATGGCCTAAAACGCTTAGGACATGCATGTAAGTTATTCTTTTAGAAAACCTGTGTAAAGTACTCCTCGCCAGTAACTCTCTCAGTTTTCCAGAAATAATGAAACATATCACAAATGGAACGTACGTCTACTTTTATCATCTGATTCATTTTACTTATGAATTGCATTTTGAAGTTTTCAAAGTATAGAAGTCTTCACCATGTGTTCGGGTACACTAATAGTTTCATGTTCCAGGTATCACCCTGCACTATAAATGTTAATGGTATGGAACGAATCATATTATATTAACGTCACTTTTTTTGTACATATGTCTCCATGCTGATCATTTACTAGTTTTTTTTGTTTTTAATTAAGACAGACAGATGAAACTTCCTGGCAGATTAAAACTGTGTGCCCGACCGAGACTCGAACTCGGGACCTTTGCCTTTCGCGGGCAAGTGCTCTACCAACTGAGCTACCGAGGTACTGGCAGAAGTAAAGCTGTGAGTACCGGACGTGAGTCGTGCTTCGGTAGCTCACTTGGTAGAGCACTTGCCCGCGAAAGGCAAAGGTCCCGAGTTCGAGTCTCGGTCGGGCACACAGTTTTAATCTGCCAGGAAGTTTCATATCAGCGCACACTCCGCTGCAGAGTGAAAATTTCATTCTGGAAGATAGACAGATATTAGGCAGTGATTATTAGTCATCACCAGTTACACATTACAGTAATAGATAGTCTTCTGTGGCATAGGAGGAATTGTCAAAGAGAAACATTTTCAGTTCTTTTAAAATTCTACTTTGCTGTCTGTCGGACATTTTATATCACTGGGTAAGTGAATAAAATTTTTGGTTGCAGCATTTGTGAATATCTGTTTATGCTAAAGACAACCTTAATGCTACATAATGAACGTCATTTTTTTCTTCTGGTATTGTAATTATGTATACCATTGTGCCTCTTGAAGTGCACTAGATTATTTACAATTCACGAGGGAATAACTTTACTTTGAAGCGGATAGATTGCTGTTCACACTAGGAGCAGCAGTCAGGCATTAGGACGAAAAGAGTATTCACATGAGTTGCCTACCAAAGCCTTCTGCAGAAAGGAAGCAAAGCACACACGCACACACACACACACACACACACACACACACACACACACACACACACAGGCACACACACACACACACACACACACACACACACACACACACACCTTCATACAATCATACACACAAAACTCACACACACACACACACACACACGTGACTGCTGTCTCCGGCTGTTTTAGCCAGATCCTTTTTTAAAGGGGGAGGAAATGTGAACAGTGCATAATTAGGCATGAGATGCTGCCCCAACAGTCAGCGCGGTTGCCTGGCCGTGTTTTGTGCGAGAACGAGACCTTTGATACATTGTGGCTCGGATGTCGGAGTGTTTGCGATTTGGAAGGCAATGAAAAGCATAGGAAAGAAGAGGAAGAACGGACAGGGAACAAAGTACGGCAAATCTGAAGTCAACTGACAAAAATAAAACCACTCTGACAAAAGTTTTTACAGTGAAACCATAATTCATGTATACAACGAAAGTATTGCTTGAACAACACCGCTTACGAATAAAATGTGATTCTTTAAATTACGATTGGAGTGATTAGTACATCCGTAAATAGCGCAAGCTGGCGTTTTTGATAAAAAAAACTGCGCCTCCATTCAATCAAAGCAGTCAATACGGTCGAAACTGGGCACGGGCACGTCAGAGTGACGTCAGAGTAAAGTATGACCGCAGTGAATGATGGAAGTATGAATGCAGTGAACCTAATGTTTTGGGCCACTTAAGATGGCGGACATCGACTACGAGTTTGTGGCGTAATGACAACTCCTTTCTTTTTCTTACCTCCATGTGTATGCGTAACAATATGTTGCAATATTTGGTAGATAATTAGCTACTAACTTTCTTCAGCCAGTAAACAGAGTTCCGTGAGGTTGTTCAGCGCCACCAGTACTTACGAACATCTACATGTGTGCATGGAGGGCCTTACATATTTGGCAACGTATGTTTGCTGCTTACTTATTTTTGATTGTTCCTAACGCCATAGTAATTTTAAGGTATTTAATATTGTATGGACATTATAGAAACATATCCATTACACGTATGCTAGTATGTGAAACAGTGCGAAGTAATGATTTGCTTTTTTCTTGTTTATAGAAGATGATACTGGGATCGTACCTTCCCGAAACAAGTGGTGTTTTTAACTTAATAAATCACACATTTGGATGACTGCTGCATGACCTCCATACAGATACACAAAGCTGATCACGAGAAATAGTATTTGTTTTCTCCAGCTATTTCATTTCATTCGACATTTCCTCTTAGTTTGATTCACTCTCAGTATGAATGCGAAGGTCGTTGTTAGAGAATTTTCCGAGCCAAATTTTCCGAGCCATTTTCTTCATTGCAATGAATCGTTTCCAACAAAAAAGTTATCAGCAATCTACGTTACTTACATCCTCTTCTTTCTCTCATGTAAATTGGTGGAAACGTGCAAGGCATGGCAAGTGCTGGTATTAACGGCACAAAGTGTTTGAAAATTGCGTGACACTGGTTGCTTCGTTTCGTGGATGCAACTGCTCGGCTGGGTGAAGTCCTGCCGGACGTCTTACCGTGGCGAGTACGAAGCCTCTGAAGGGGATCCACACCGGAGACGGGCACCTAGGAAGGGCACGGGCCATGTGACCGGCAGCGGACGGAGCGTAAGCAACAGCTCCAGGCCAGTGGGCTGGAATAATCTCCTTAAGTGCTGTGCGCGCCCAGCGCTGGCGAATTGCTCAGCAAGCAACGCAGACAACATTCCTCCTGCATTCGTCGCGCATTTCACGGGCGCTTTCATTAAAAAACTGCACACTCAAAAGAAGAAAAGGCTACGCTGATAAGTCAACAGTCTTTACTAAGACTAAAAAGAAGAAGCAAGTATGGCATAGGAAAACTACACAAATTCGGAGGCAGGCCTCCTGATATCGTTCGAAGAACGGATAATCCACATCAGCAAAGCAGGAAAGTTGCGCAAGGAAAGGAATATACAACTATCTCACAGTTGTCTCCCTTCAAGTACCTTGCAGAAATCATATTGCAATTGGAGTTGGTTAGTCTCGCTAACTTTGAATGACATTTAACTTGAGAAAGCATACAGACTACCGTAAAATCGGCACAACGAAAAATAATGCCACATTCAAATCTACGACAATGCAAGCACTTCTTTTGCCAAAAGCTCCACTCGTTTCAGCAAAAAAATATGTAGTTGCAAGAACTGAACAGAAACGCGGAAAATTCTTAGAGAAATATATGGTCCCGTATAAGAAAATGAAGAAGAACAGCGAATCTATGCGCCTTAACAGGAAAGTTATTTGATACTCTGTGTAAGAAACACTTATAATACGATGGACGTGTTTATAGAAAGTGTAACAAAAAATTTGCCAAATCTCTATTTAAGATTTTGGATACAAACCAGATCAAAATTTAGAGGAAGGGAAACGCTAAGGTTTTTGAGTAAATGAACGTCGCAGAATATAAAATCATAAGATGTCTTGTAGGATTTGGGACACTAGCACCGAAGCATGGGTTCACACATAACGATGAAAAGAAGACATACGAAATGATCAGAAGACCGGGAAAAACAATAGAGAAATCATGGTGAGATTTTTGGAGAATTATAAAATAAAACTATGAGCCAATATAAATCATGTAAGAAAGCTAAGGACGAAGTAGTAGATGAAGAAAAGGCTGTAGTGTTTCTCATTACAAAAAAAATGGTTCAAATGGCTCTGAGCACTATGGGACTCAACTGCTGAGGTCATTAGTCCCCTAGAACTTAGAACTAGTGAAACCTAACTAACCTAGGGACATCACAAACATCCATGCCCGAGGCAGGATTCGAACCTGCAACCGTTGCGGTCTTGCGGTTCCAGACTGCAGCGCCTTTAACCGCACGGCCATTTCGGCCGGCTTTCTCATTACACTCAATTGCATATGTTGCCTTTACGGTAATTTGGGAGGGTGCTTGGGGACGGGTGGCCTTGAAAAATTCACGTTAGTGGCTGGCAGATCGTATGCTTGCCGTGGTGAAACACCCACGTCACATCGCTCCGGATGTTGAGGCATCCGTCAATTCAGTGATTACTAAATCTTCCGTGGTAACATACATGTTTATAACTTTCTTCGCTCGTCAAACGTAGTGCGGCAAGAGAACCTAACCTGTTTTATCTTGGATTACAACGTCACATACTCCGCATATACGATTTCTGAATACATAAAATTAACACGATGTGTTGGTAGGTGGTAGATTGGTTCAAATGGCTCTGAGCACTATGGGACTTAACATCTATGGTCATCAGTCCCCTAGAACTTAGAAATACTTAAACCTAACTAACCTAAGGACATCACACAACACCCAGCCATCACGAGGCAGAGAAAATCCCTGACCCCGCCGGGAATGGAACCCGGGAACCCGGGCGTGGGAAGCGAGAACGCTACCGCACGACCACGAGATGCGGGCCCTCGGTAGGTGGTAGAGTAAGTTATCCCTTAAGGTATGCAAGTTCAATGTTGCCAAAAAATTCTATGCTTGGTTAACATTAATCACATTCCAGATTCTTTGGGAGAGAAACATTTCTATGTCAGTGCTTGTGTTTTCGACGCAGCTGTTTAATTAATCATTTTCAGAGTATTTTTTTACCTCACAGCTTCCTTTAATGAATGGCAGATTGCTCTAGGATTAATTACTGTCTTCCCAGTAAGTTAAGACCAAGGCTACATGCAGCAATTATGGGTTGTAGTACAGATACATTTCTTGGACAGGGTGTCGACGAGGTATGGTCATTATTCAGGAATATGACAGGAACGGCCATTTGAAGCAACAAAGTGCAGTAAACACGGGCCCTAAAATGCATACCTTAAGGACTATGAACGCTATTGTTCAGTTGGAGACATGTGTTTGACGGTAGCCAAGATTAAAAACTGCTAATAGCTCTTGTTTTGGTCTGTACTACAATCTCTCTAAATATGGAAAGCAAAGAGATTGCAGTAGACGAGATTTGTTTCAGAATATCGAAAATGAAGAAGTGCTCATGGCTTTTCAGGTAAACATTTTAGAGGCCATGTTTACTAGCCATTTTTGCTTCGAATGATGGTTTCTGTTATACCCGAAAAAACGCGCACAGCGGCTTCCAATTTTTATACTGATTCGCCTCGATGGGTAAATAATCCACTACCTTCAGTATGGATACACATCTACGTTTGACCTCCAGCGGGAATATAAAATTAACGAGCATGGAGGACGGGGACAAGAGTGCCGATAGGTAGCGCTAGATGGGAGAGCGAGTCAGCTGGGGAGCGTACCAAGATAGTCCGCGCAGTTGCAAAAAACACTGTCCGGGTGGCGCAGTGGTAACTTAACTGCCGAGTAAGCAGGAGATCCCGAGTCCTGGACCTCCAGACACTTTCCCTCGTCGCCGCTGATTCCGTAAAAAGTTCCGATGCAGCTGATACTGTTAGTTCCTTTCTTTTCCGGTGTTTTCTCTCTCCCTCCCGCGCCCCTCCCTCCGCCGCCAGTTTACATTATGAGTTCACATAATACCACCGTGTCGTGCAGGGTAGCAGGTGGTAGGTGTAGCTTGTACTGTGGCATTGATCACGGGATCAAAGACTGCTTGTTACTATGGCACTCCCGTGGACACAGAAAAGGTGTACCCTGGTAAATTGCAGAAGGTCTGGACGGAATGTAGAGTTATGCCTCTCCACCAGACGTAGGCCGTGGGCGCTGGTGTCTGCTCACAGATGCAAGTCGAAGGAGGGGGGGGGGGGGGGGGGAGGGCAACGGTCTTTATCGCGCCTCCCGGATACAGCGACATGTTTAACAGTGCGCCATACTATCATTTCGGCTCTCTGCAAGGTGGAGACCAGAGCTGCAAGGACTTTGCATCAGTAGATGAGGTGCTGGCAGCTCACAGCAACCAAGTTCGGCAGACCAGCTAGGCAGCAATCTAGAAGGTAGAAGTCGTCTGGCGAACGATAGGCAGTTCGGTCACAGAGACTGTATCACAGGTGGCCCACTGTAACTGTATGGCATATGGGTTTGGAAGCCCGAGTATTTATTACTGTTCGTCCAAGGCAATGACGTTACATCTGACCGAGGGTGACAGCATTTGTCCTCCTTTCTTTGTCTCATCAGCATTCTTCACCGCAATTCGATGTCGCAGCGGTAGCTTAAAGAACTTCAGCTTGTTGCTTTTCAGCCATGTCAGAACATCGTACAATGCTGTCAGAAGGTCGTTATGGTCCCTGCTCAGTAAGGTCATGTTGCTGAATTAACGGCCGACCGCGGTGGTCTCGCGGTTCTAGGCGCACAGTCCGGAACCGTGTGACTGCTACGGTCGCAGGTTCGAATCCTGCCTCGCGCATGGATGTGTGTGATGTCCTTAGGTTAGTTAGGTTTAAGTAGTTCTAAGTTCTAGGGGACTGATGACCACAGCTGTTAAGTCCCATAGTGCTCAGAGCCATTTTTTTGCTGAATTAACGATCCAGACTTTCCGCCGGTCAAACGTGGGTACGATGGTGTCGTCATGTGCAAATATACTTTTAAGTGCGGAATTCAATATTTACGCTTTATTTATGCTGTCTTCAGTTTAAATTTCAGAAGGATATATGGGAAATTGATAGAACGTTTGGGAATTGTTCATCGGCAATATATGACCAGAACTTTCTTTTATTACTTGCTAGATATTTCGCCATGATCTGACGGAGAAAGTTATTGTAAGATTTAAGCATAGTTCTTCTTACGGGTGAATGAGCTCCTATTAAATTTTACCAGTTTACAAGCAGTGTCTTTTATGGCTCAAATGGCTCTGAGCACTATGGGACTCAACTGCTGAGGTCATTAGTCCCCTAGAACTTAGAACTAGTTAAACCTAACTAACCTAAAGACATCACAAACATCCATGCCCGAGGCAGGATTCGAACCTGCGACCGTAGCGGTCTTGCGGTTCCAGACTGCAGCGCCTTTAACCGCACGGCCACTTCGGCCGGCTGTCTTTTATGACGAGAGCATAGCAATGTCTGAATGGTACCTATAAACGAAGATGCGTCTTTGCTGTCATTTATTATTTTACTTGGCAAGTATTTATTTAGACTGCGGTTTATACCGTGTTTTCGATTTAACCTCGTCTGTTCTGCTTTTTCAGGATCTGAATAAATGTTGTCACCTCATGTGTAAGCTGGGTAGTGACTGTCTCTTTAAAGTTTCTAGATAAAGTGTTTGACTTTGCTGCCCATCATTCCTGTAATAGTATCAATGTCGTTAATCCCCCCACCATTACTAAACCTCCCGAAAAGATAGGAGCCGACCGCTGTGGTCGAGCGATTCTAGGCGCTTTAGTTCGGAAACACGCTGCTGCTACGGTCGCAGGTTCGAATCCTGCCTCTGGCATGGATGTGTGCGATGTCCTTAGTTTAGTTAGGTTTAAGTAGTTCTAAGTTTAGGGGACTGATGATGTTAGATGTTAAGTCCCATAGTGCTGAGAGCCAATGGAATCATTTTTTTGAGGAGATGGGATTTATTTGTAGCCATTAGGTCTGAATCACTTCTTTCATCTTTTAGTCTGAGACGTGAGACACATCCTCAAGGACGCTTCAGCTCAATAAAGACAAGGCAATATTTACCAATCAAACACAAACTCTGGCTTGTAATTTCCAACAGATTTTATTTAACAATTGCATGACATTAGCAAACTTATGTTATCCCAGAATAATATACACAATTGCCCTAGAATTTGAAACATTACTAAACAGACAAAATGTCTACGGGCATGAAAGCCCACCACAAGCAATAAATAATTTGAAACCCTCTTTAAATAAATCTTAAGAATCACACAACAATAAATGATTTACTGAGAACAACTCCCACAGAAGCAGGACACCTTTGAAGACATAACAGCAAAAACAACTCACAGTGTCTTCTTTTGAATAATATTAAAACCCAGTACAATGAAATGCACTTTAAGGTATTACCAAATTTCAGTGACAAGTAATGGCACATCAAAGGTGTGCGGAATCTACAACTCAGATCGAGACTGAATGAAAGTTGAAAGGAACGGTGAAGAAGGAAAGACGGACGCCTCAGTCTCACCAGGAAAAAATAATGAACTACTCAACTAAAATTCGCCGAATAACTGGAGCCTACTGATAGACACAGCGACGGCGCTGTCGGTTACAATTCACTGGCTGCCACCAAGACGTCGTCCCCCAATTAAACCGACCAGCGCGCCGTTGATCATACCACTGAAACAACGTAAAACCACACAGCAACTTGACAGTATTCAGATCAGCACAATTCTTGAATCATTAGAAAAATTTCAAAACAGGAATAGAATTACTCTTTGGAGCCAAATTAAATCTCTTGCAATCATTGTCTACAACAACAGTTCACACTGCCTTTGCACACGAACCACGATACATAAACACTGCAGAATGCTTAAAAATCTGAACACATACTCTGTCTGATAATCCTAAATAATAATTACATACAAGAAGAAAAACAATCTCATAAATCTCTGAATTTTACAAAGATTGCCACCATAGGTGTATTAAACTTAATAGCAAAAGACAGAAAGAAGTGTCAAATAATCAAACCTGTAGTTCTTTCGGAGTGAACAGGCACCCACTCAGATATACACTCCCACCCAGTATCTTAAGTGCGTCCAAAACAGGCAAACCACTGTTCGATAAGTTGTGCACCAGTGGTCAACTCACTGCCCACATGACAGAAAGAGGCAGAGCATGCGCAAAGAGCGACCGCCGACAACCAGATTGCACACCGGAGAGCCAACCAACCACCCAAACCAGCGATCTCCACACAGCGACGTGCGCTTAAGTAGCCGAAAAGCGACCAAAGATGAAAACCGCTGCTACGCCATGCAGAGTCGATCGTAGAGGTCTTACAGCATTACAGAGAAGCGACTGGCGCCACGTAGCACAGTTGTCGCCTAGTTGCTGAGGCAAACGTTAGATAATATATTCAGTATTACTTCGAAAGACGTTTTGTCCTTATCTCCGACGGCATATGCGTTTCTCCCAGTCGATATTGGCAGATTAAAGTCACCGTCTTCTATTACCGTTTCCTCGGGTATTTTCATGCTATCGAGTTTAGGCTATCTTTGAATAAATCTAGGATCGATGTAACTGCATCAAGATGTCGACATCCAGCGATTCTGGTTACTATTTTCCATTTTCGCTCGTAGTCTGCTACATTTTGGACACTTCCAGCAGTAATGTTTCTGTTTTTCACTATAAACGCTCCGTCTCACTTGGAGCCTAATCTGAGTTCCTGATGTACGGTCTGTTTCGTCGAAAATTTGTCTTCTCTCCGTATTTCAATCAGCTCTCATTCCCTGATACAGGATGGTTGAAATTAAACTGATGGTGTTCCGAGTGCTGCAGTGCGGGCTGTATACATCGCAGGATACTGAAACATCGTAGGTATGTTCATTATTTGGTGCGCTCGCGGAAAATGCTGAAAAATATAATAATTCCACTTTATGCATCCGGGTGAAAATACGGCGCTGTAAGCGATCAGAATGTTCATTGTTTGATGTTAGTATGCTGTTTGTTCAGATGGCTCTGAGCATTATGGGACTTAACATCTGAACCTGCGACCGTAGCAGCACCGCGTCTCTGAACTGAAGCGCCTAGAACCGCTCGGCCACAGCGGGTGGCTGCTGTTTGTCGCTTGGTGACGCTTGTTGATTTCTATTGTGTAATAACTGTTCGTGTAAAGGGCTAAGAAGGTTGAAGTTTTCTGTACGAAGTGCAATGGCTATTGAGAAGAAAGACCGTCGTCGGCTGATACTCGTATCCGAGTTTTCATTTCTCTCCTGAGATTTCCTTTGTCACGGTTCAGGCGTGGAAGTGTCGTTGATGGCTTAGCAATCCAATCCTAGCGTGGAACAGGCGGCCACAGACATTACAGCTGATGGAAGGTGGAGGACGTGGCTGAGCCTGGAGGAGTTTACGTCTCTGGCGTTTGTCATTCTCCATTCTTCGACGTTCCAGCTCAAAGTTTTGAAGAGCATTTGAGGTAACTGAGCGCCAGCGACTTCGGTCTTCTGCTATTGTGGACCAGTTACTCGGATCGATGTTCAAATTTTTCAGATTTTTCTTGTACTGATCCTTATAACGTTTGAGAGGGGCACCTCGTGGCCTTTTACCTGTGCTCACTTCGCTGTACAGCATTTGGCGTGGAAGTCTGTCATTTTTCATCCGCTGGACATGTCCGACCCATCTGA
This sequence comes from Schistocerca americana, assembly GCF_021461395.2. NCBI lineage: Eukaryota > Metazoa > Arthropoda > Insecta > Orthoptera > Acrididae > Schistocerca > Schistocerca americana. The sequence continues at coordinate 424,532,687 of NC_060121.1, read as the reverse complement.
GTTGATGCCCAATGATAAGAGCTTCCATGCTATGCATTTTTGCTTTCTCTAGAACAGCCGTGTTGGATATGAAGTCATCCCATTTCAGGTTCATGATATATCTTAGCTTCTGTTGGTTGAAGCGTTCTAGTTTCTTCAGATCGCAGCGATATAACGTCCAGGTTTCGCAACCATATAGCAGGGTGGAAATGACTACAGCTTTGTACACCATCAGTTTGGTGTACAATGTTAGGTCTTTATTCAGGAAGACATGCTTTGTAAGACGACCAAATGCTACATGTGCAGCACGTAATCTATTCTCCACATCTTTTCCAGATGAGCAGTTGGATGACAGTATGCTTCCCAGGTAGAGGAAATGGTCCACTTGTTCCAAGGGTGTATCACAGATGGACATGCTGAAGTCAGGAACGGAGGAGCCAGGAGTTGGCTGCGCCATCACCTTTGTCTTTGGAATATTGATGGAGAGACCAAATCGTTCGTACGCCCTGCTGAAGGAATCAACTGACAGCTGCAACTCTGCAGGTGAATGAGCTGGAGAGGCATTGTCATCAGCATACTGCAGCTCTGTCACACGAGTGGTACTGGTGAACCTTTTTGAATGGAGTCTGGACTGGTTGAATAATCCTCCATCAAACCTGTACTTTAGTTCTATTCCTGCATTGTTTACGGTTGTCTCGTAAAGCATAGCTGCCAGATACAATCCAAATAATGTTGGTGCAAGAACGCATCCTTGTTTAAGCCCACTTGTTATTGGGAATTCACCAGTCATTTCATTCTGGCAGAGTACCTGTCCAGTCATATCAACGTGGAGAGCTTCAATCAGGTCAACAAAATGTTCAGGGCAGCCGAAGCGTTTTAAGACCATCCACATGGCTTCTCTGGGAACTGCATCAAAGGCCTTTTCTAGATCGTAGAAAGCAAGTAGTAAAGGCTTTTGCTGTTCTCTGCACTTCTCCTGTAGTTGTCGTGCACAGAAGATCATGTCAATTGTCCCTCTTGAAGGTCGAAACCCGTATTGAGACTCAGGTAGTATAGTCTCTGAAAGTGTCTGGAGGCGATTTAAAAGGATTCTTGCAAAAATTTTTCCAGTGACAGAGAGTAGAGATATTGCCCGGTAGTTACCACAGACGCTTCTGTCGCCCTTTTTGAAGATGGTGACAATTGTGGAGTTCTTCAAGTCAGCTGGTATTTTGCGGCTTTCCCACATTAATATAATAAGTGAGAAGAGTCTAGTTTTTAGAGGCAAGCCGCCACACTCAATAAGCTCCATCGGGATGCTGTCAGGTCCAGGAGCCTTCCCAGGTTTCACACTCTTGAGTGCCTTGCAAAATTCTTGAAAAGTTGGAGGATCAGCCAGCCAGGGTTTTGGAGGGTGCTGTGGGACATTTTTGAGAAAATCTCCAGCGGCAGTAGATGGGCTGTTTAACAGTGAGCTGAAGTGCTCTTTCCAACGATTTAAGATGTCCTGACTTTCAGTAAGAATGGTGGAGTTGTCAGCAGCTTTCAGTGCTCCTGATGAGGAGCGGATAGGTCCATACAGCTCTTTAATACCAGCGTAAAAGCCACGCAGGTTCCTTGCATCAGAAAGATTTTGGAGTTCTGTGGCTTTCTGTTGCCACCATTTGTTCTTGATTACTCGTATTTCACTTTGACGTTTCTGCTCGAGTTCTTGAAAGTGTGCTTTCTTTTCTGCGCAGGATGGATCTTGAGCAAGGGATAGGTAAGCATCCCGCTTTGCATTGATGATGGCTTGGATTTCTCCGTGGTTGTCATCAAACCAGTCACTTCTTTTCCGTGCACTACAACCAACAACATTCTCAGCAGTTTCTTTGATGATGTTCTTTAATGTGGTCCATTCTTGTTCGACGTCATCTGTGGTTGCTGGAGCTTTGTTAAGTTGTTCAGACAGTATGTCTTGGAAGTGTGAGCGAACGTTTTTGTTGTGGGATCGTGGCTTGCGATACTTTGGTACTCTCAAACGGCTGACTAAAAGTCTATGGTCCGTCCAGCACTCATCGATGTTTAGTGCTGCTTTTGTGATGAGAATGTCTTTCTTGTCACGCTGTCGCGTAATAACGTAGTCTATAAGATGCCAATGTTTGGAGCGTGGGTGCATCCATGTGGTCTTATAGCGGTTACGCAAACGGAATTGGGTATTGGAGATGAAAAGCTCGTGCTCAGCACATAGACCAAGAAGTAGCAACCCATTTGCATTGCAGTTTCCCACCCCTTGTTTACCCATGACCGTACACTGCTCGTAGAGATGGTTCATCATAACGGCAGCTTTAGCAGCGCTGCATTACGGGAAATCGCCAACAGGAACAGATGCAAAGAAGCTCCACTTCAAAAATTGGGCTAAGAATATGTTCAAGAAATTTGAAGACACCGGTGAGTTAGGTGATGCAGCAGGGACAGGAAGGCGACCCGTTTCCATGGCAGTTGTTGATGAAGTTGCTCTAGCCATAGCCGTCCGTGCAGCAGATGCTTCAAATTCTGCAGCCAATCATCGAGCTCGTCACGGGAGTTGTCTCTGGTCAACAGTTCAGTTTTATGCTACTATCCACACAAGACTTAGAATGTGCACCAAATGAAGTCTCAAATAGGCTACAAGGCCGTGACTTTGCCGTTCGTTTTTGCCACTCATGGAAATGGTAAGCATGCGTCCAGGGAATATTCTTTGGACGGACGTGGCACATTTTACTCTGTGCGGTGCGTGAACGCACAGAACTGTCGCATATGGGGTTCTAGTCCGCTGCATCTTGTGCAGGAACATCCACTGCACTAAGCTTACGTGCTTGTGCGGTGAGGTTTCAAAAACTCCTTCATTCTCAGTCCGTATTTTTTCGAGGAGATGACACCTCGAGGCTCTGTTTGGTGTACAGTGCCGTCTGCACATTATAAGGGCCTCCTGGCGCAGTATGTGATTCCAGCTTTGCAAGAACTCAACTATGTCCACACCACTATTTTCACGCCAGATGAGGCGAGACCATATGTCGTATGGTGGAAGATCTGCTTCGAGAAATTTTCGGTAACGACTTCATCATGTATAGGAAGTTTCAAGACATGCGACCTTACAGATCCCCCAACCTAAATCCACGTGACTTCTGGTTATGGGGATAAGTGAAAGATCATGTCTATCAGGAATGTACCCGGGTTCCTCCTGGTGTGAAGGATAGCATACTATAACAAATCGCTCTGATTATATCGGAAATACTGCAAGCAACTGTCGACCATGCTGTATTACGAATGCAGCACGTTGCTGAGTTGATCGACCATGTTGAACACATGTTGTAACTTGTGACTGTATTCTGATAATGTTATCGTGTAATTGCGTAGACTTCTGCAGCCAAAGTCAGTCGACATAAAAGTTCTCTGGGTATGGTACCGCATCATATGGCATAAAACGAAACGTTGATTAACTCCCGCAGTAGTTTTATAGAATATGACGCGGTACCATACCCAGAAAACTCTTATGCCGGATGCTCTGTGTTGTGGACTGGCAAGACAGCCAATCCACTGTGACGGGTAGCCGAAAGGCACGCGTTTAAGCTCTACATCTACATCTACATTGATACTCCGCAAGCCACCCAACGGTGTGTGGCGGAGGGCACCTTACGTGCCACTGTCATTACCTCCCTTTCCTGTTCCAGTCGCGTATGGTTCGCGGGAAGAACGACTGTCTGAAAGCCTCCGTGCGCGCTCTAATCTCTCTAATTTTACATTCGTGATCTCCTCGGGAAGTATAAGTAGGGGGAAGCAATATATTCGATACCTCATCCAGAAACGCATCCTCTCGAAACCTGGCGAGCAAGCTACACCGCGATGCAGAGCGCCTCTCTTGCAGAGTCTGCCACTTGAGTTTATTAAACATCTCCGTAACGCTATCACGGTTACCAAATAACCCAGTGACGAAACGCGCCGCTCTTCTTTGGATCTTCTCTATCTCCTCCGTTAACCCGACCTGGTACGGATCCCACACTGACGAGCAATACTCAAGTATAGGTCGAACGAGTGTTTTGTAAGCCACCTCCTTTGTTGATGGACTACATTTTCTAAGCACTCTCCCAATGAATCTCAACCTGGTACCCGCCTTACCAACAATTCGTTTTATATGATCATTCCACTTCAAATCGTTCCGTACGCATACTCCCAGATATTTTACAGAAGTAACTGCTACCAGTGTTTGTTCCGCTATCATATAATCATACAATAAAGGATCCTTCTTTCTATGTATTCGCAATACATTACATTTGTCTATGTTAAGGGTCAGTTGCCACTCCCTGCACCAAGTGCCTATCCGCTGCAGATCTTCCTGTATTTCGCTACAATTTTCTAATGCAGCAACTTCTCTGTATACTACAGCATCATCCGCGAAAAGCCGCATGGAACTTCCGACACTATCTACTAAGTCATTTATATATATTGTGAACAGCAATGGTCCCATAACACTCCCCTGTGGCACGCCAGAGGTTACTTTAACGTCTGTAGACGTCTCTCCATTGATAACAACATGCTGTGTTCTGTTTGCCAAAAACTCCTCAATCCAGCCACACAGCTGGTCTGATATTCCGTAGACTGGCGTGAGATCTGGAACAGTTAAAGGAATTGAGTCTAGCAAAAAAGGTACATAGCTGCTGGAATACTTAACTTTAATCCATAATTGGCGAACGTCGGTCTGACGGTACATGCATCACAAGATAAACAGCAAATGATAATGGCGCCTTGCTAGGTCGTAGCAAATGACGTAGCTGAAGGCTATGCTAACTATCGTCTCGGCAAATGAGAGCGTAATTTATCAGTGAACCATTGCTAGAAAAGTCGGCTGTACAACTGGGGCGAGTGCTAGGACGTCTCTCTAGACCTGCCGTGTGGCGCGCTCGGTCTGCAATCACTAACAGTGGCGACACGCGGGTCCGACGTATACTACCGGACCGCGGCCGATTTAAAGGCTACCACCTAGCAAGTGTGGTGTCTGGCGGTGACACCACATTCCTCCCCCGCAAATCGGCGTACGGTTGTGTTATAAGGCTTCCGCCCGCCGTGGGGAGGACCCCACGTTGACGTATGCGACGAGGTGGGGAGCCTAACAACAGGCGAGGCTGTGCCACCCGCACCCTGCCATTCGGTCCGAGGGGACCGAGGAAACGCCTGAAAACCTAGTCCAGGGTGCAAGCCAACATGCGGTGCATGCACCCTTAGAGAGACAGGAGTGGCCGAAGGGTCGACCTCCATCGGGTCGGGGTACCCGACGGGCGAAGACGTCCTATGGTCCGGAGCGGGCAAGAAGTCCATGTCGGAGGACAGCTGGTCACGGAAAGCAATCGGCGGCGCGTGACCCAGGGAGGCGCCCGGCGGTTGCAGCGACGCGTCCACTGCGGGCGTCGCCGGCGGGAGAACAGGCGGCGGCGGCGGCGCGTCGCCATGGGGCAAAATGGAAGGCAGCGTCGGTAACACTTGGGGATGAGGCGAGCCAGTAGATGGGTCCCCAGGGCGCTGACCGGACGGCACCGTCGCTGAAAGCAGACGGGGAGCGGCAGAACCCGTGCGACGACAGAGGCGCAGCTGATGGAGATGCCGAAGCACCTCACCAGAGGCCCCCAAAACCAGATACAGAGCGCGGCCGAGGCAGCGAAGAATGCGCCCTGCGAGCCAACGCCGTGAACCTCGATAGTTGCGATAGTATACAACGTCGCTTGGGGCAAAAACAGGTGTCTGCCGCTGCACAGGAACCTGATGCGGTGGATGTAGCAAAGACATCAAGGTGCGATGAGGGCGGCCGTGAAGCAACTCAGCCGGCGAGCGACCTTCTCGAGGGTGAGAGCGATACGAGGACAAAAAGAGCAATAAGGCGTCCTCCCGAGAATGCGACGCTTTCAGCTTCAACATCTGTGGCTTGAAAGTCCTGACCAAACGTCCAGCGGCACCGTTTGACTACGGCGAAAACGGCGTGGACGTCAGATGTTGAATACCATTGGCCTTGCAGAATGACTGAAATTCTGCGGACATGAATTGTGGGCCATTGTCGGAAACAATAGTCTGTGGAAGACCTTCAATGCAAAAGATAGCGGATAACGCTTGGATGGTGGCAGAAGACGTCGTGGAAGACATCCGGACAACAAAAGGAAACTTACTGAATGAATCTACCACAACCAACCATCGAGAATTCCAGAATGGACCAGCAAAATCGATGTGTAAGCGTTGCCAAGGGGTAGTGGCTTTCGGCCATGCAAAGAGTTTCCGCGGTGGTGCGGATTGTTGTTCGGCACACGCCATGCAAGAAGAGCACATATTCGTAATCGCAGCATCGATTCCGAACCAAGTACAGTGCTGACGAGCAAGTTGTTTCGTTCTCACGATACCCCAATGTCCTTGGTGGAGAAGCCGTAAGACAGAGGACTGTAACGAACGTGGGACCACGACCCTGGACTGATCATTATCAGAACGCAATAGCAAAACACCACGTCGCACAAAAAGTCTCTCCTTGTGAGCAAAAAATCGGCGAACCAACGGATCCTCGATCCGTGACTTTGACAAGGGCCATTGCGTGGCAACAAAACGCAGAACGGTAGCAAGGACAGGGTCAGCAGCTGTGGCTGTAGCTACACGACGAAAATCAATCGGAAACGATTGGACCACGTCATCGGTTTCCGCATCAATGAACATGCAAGCAAGTTCGGAAGAATCGAATGCTCTATACTCAGCAACAGGCAAACGGGACAACGCATCGGCGTTTCCGTGCTGAACAGAGGACCGATACAAGATATCGTAGCGGTACTGCGAGAGGAAAATAGACCAGCGAATGAATTTCTGCGCTGTACGTGGAGGCACAGGCTTGTTCGGATGAAAAAGCGATGTCAAAGGTTTGTGGTCTGTGATGATGGTAAAGTGACGACCATACAAGAAATCATGAAACTTTGTAACACCAAATACGAGAGCCAAAGCTTCTTTCTCGATCCGTGAATAATTTCTTTGTGCAGACGAGAGCAATTTGGACCCAAAGGCAATAGGGCGATCGTGCGAACCATCTTTGTGCGCAAGCACAACACCGATCCCGAAATCCGATGCATCCACCATCAACAAAAGGGGCTTCTGGGGATCGAATGGCGTCAGGCAAGTATTGGAAAGCAACGCCGATTTCAACTGGCGAAAGGCACGTTCGCATTCCGTCGTCCAGACGAACGGAACATCTTTACGGCGTAAGCGATGAAGCGGAACTGAAATGGAAGAGGCGTGGCGCACATAGCGATGATAGTAATTTATTTTTCCCAGAACACTCTGTAGCTGCTTCAAATTCTGCGGCGAAGGCAAGTCTTGTATGGCACGGAGGTGCTCGGGACTGGGATGTATGCCTTGGGCATTGAGTACATGGCCCAGATAGGGTAAGTCACGAGCAGAAAACACACATTTGTCCTTCCGCAAGCGAAGACCATTTTGTCGCAAGACCTGAAATAATGTTCTGAGATTGGCTAAATGTTCTTCTTCTGTCTTTCCGGAGATCACAATATCGTCCAGATAGTTTGCTGCAGTAGGGACTGACGCACAAACTGTTTGCAGATATTGCTGAAACAATGCAGGGGCGGATGCACACCCGAATGGCAATCGTTTGAATCGGTACAAACCAAGATGCGTGTTAACCACCAAAACGCGCTGGGATTCTTCGTCCACCGGTATTTGCAAGTACGCATCTGCTAGGTCCAACTTCGAAAAATATTTACCCGGGCACAGTTGGTCAAAAAGATCTTCCGGGCGGGGTAAAGGAAAAGTTGCAGTCACTAGTTGTGGATTCACTGTTGCCTTGAAGTCCACACAAAGTCTCAATTTTCCGGAAGGTTTTGGCAAAATTACTAAGGGTGATGCCTAGAGAGAAGCCTGCACACGTTCAATTACACCTTGTGATTCCAAATCGTGTAACATTCTTGCGACCTCATCACGCAATGCGTGGGGAACATTGCGAGCTCTGAAAAATTTCGGTTGCGCGTTTACTTTCAGTTCCAAATGTGCTTTATAGTTCTTAGCGCAACCAAGGCCTGGTGCATAAATGTCAGCAAATTCTTCACATAGACGAGAAACACTGTCTGAAGGCACAGTCTGGTTCACTGATAGGACCTGATTGATTATAGACAAGTTAAACAACTGAAATAAATCTAAACCAAACAAGTTCACTGCAGAAGAAGAACGAAGGATGTAAAATGACACAAGTTTTGTTTGTCCCTTGTACGTTGCAAGAAGGCTGCACTGTCCTAACACAGGGATTGCTTGTCCTGAATAACTACTTAACATTTGCGGCACGCAACGGTGGGGTGCCCAGCTGTTTGTACGTGTCTTGATTGATCAAGGAAACTGCAGCACCAGTATTGAGCTGGAATTGTATCACGTTGCCATTAATGTCCAAGTCTACAAAAAGTTTATTGTCCTGCTGACAACAAGAGCGACTGTCTCGTGCAAGATGAACTGACACCGGGACATAATCACTTGCGACTTGATGTGATTTCCGGCGATGTCGACGCACACTATTTGTGGGACGAACACAGTCACTGTTAGTGGCACTGGGCGGAGTGGAATAAGCTACATGAATTTCCATGGGCGAAGGTTCACGAGCCTGAGTATTCTGGGTTCGATTCCGATTCCGGCGCGAAGCAAAGGGCCTGGAATGGTTGTGAGTGTCCAATCTGAGCTTTTTCTGGCAAACACTTTGAACATGTCCTTTTTTATTACAGAAAAAGCAAATAGCCTGGCGTGACGGGCAATTCTCACGCGAATGTCTAGTAGCACACCGTGGGCATGATTTCACTGCATTTGCTTGCTTGCGCGGCACACGTGGTGGAGAGCTTGGTGGCAGCTGCGTGGACAGGCGCGAGGGCTGTTTACTGTTCCGTGCAGCGCACCCGGCGGCTGGTGAAGTTTCAAATGATTCCTGAGAAAGTCCAGTGTGTCCTGCTGATCCAATATGTCCATCACTTGTTGAAGGGAGGGATTGACTAGTTTTAAAATCTGTTCCCTTATACGAACATCAGAAACGTTCTGTGCAATAGCATCACGTACCATAGTATCTGAATAAGGAAGTCCACATTGACACTCAAAAGCACAAGCCCTAGTAAGGCCTTGCAAGGTTGCAACGCACTCCCGATTAGTCTGACCGGCCGTACGTTTTGTACGAAAGAACGTATACCGTTCGGCAACTACATTGACTGATTCTTTGAAATATGCGTCTAATGCAGACAAAATTTCGTCGTAGGACAGAGTTGCTACGTCGCATCGGGGAAATAATTTCACTATCACACGGTACGTGGCCACGCCGACGCACGATGATAAGAAAGGCTGCCGCTCATTACCTTGAATTCTGTAGGCGGCGAGATGGAATCCAAATTGGCGTGACCACTCCGTCCAGCTTTCCAGTGCCGCATCAAAAGGACGAAAAGGTGGTGCAACTGCGTGGTGTGGTTGCGGTAGCAGTGGAGCGGCGGCCGCCGCATCGTGTTGCATTGCACGTTCACCCTGGACGAGCTGTCCAAGGGCATCCAGCAAGGCCTGCGTCTGCTGATTCTGTAAGCGATAAAATTCGGACAGTACATCTGGAGATTGTAGCGAAGCCATGACACAAGCAAATCAGACAATATCAATATGCAAAATCCTCGTCGCCAATTTGTTGTGGACTGGCAAGACAGCCAATCCACTGTGACGGGTAGCCGAAAGGCACGCGTTTCAGCTCACGCAGGCTGGCGTGAGGTCTGGAACAGTTAAAGGAATTGAGTCTAGCAAAAAAGGTACATAGCTGCTGGAATACTTAACTTTAATCCATAATTGGTGAACATCGGTCTGACGGTACATGCATCACAAGATAAATAGCAAATGATAATGGCGCCTTGCTAGGTCGTAGCAAATGACGTAGCTGAAGGCTACGCTAACTATCGTCTCGGCAAATGAGAGCGTAATTTATCAGTGAACCATTGCTAGCAAAGTCGGCTGTACAACTGGGGCGAGTGCTAGGACGTCTCTCTAGACCTGCCGTGTGGCGGCGCTCGATCTGCAATCACTGACAGTGGCGACACGCGGGTCCGACGTATACTACCGGACCGCGGCCGATTTAAAGGCTACCACCTACCAAGTGTGGTGTCTGGCGGTGACACCACACTCTGCACTCACACCACATTGTGATTGTTTACTGGACCAAATTTTCACCTGGTGGCAGAAGTTTTTGTGAATACTCCGCGAGCACATCGATTAATGAACATATCAATGTTTCAGCAGCCTGCGATGTATACAGCCCGCACTGCAGCACTCGTAACATCGTTATGATGTGCGGCCGACAAGTTGTAGAAGAGACATGAGCTCTGGGCGTTTACTGAGAGTACGCCGGCAGTTAACAACCAATATTTCAAGATGCCCATCCTCCGCACTTGCTAATCACAACACAGTCGAAGAAACTCTTATGTCTTTTTAACGACTTTGTCTTTACATCCCATGATGACATTATTAAAGTATTTGAGCGTTAAAATCTGAGGAATTTTTTAAATAGCGAGAATAACAAGGATCTTTAATTCTATGCAATAATGACGGTTTCGAAATTGTTTGATTGATCTGATGAACGCTCAATAAAGAATGCAGATGAGAGGAATAAACGAAGTGATGTGACTGGTGTGCTGTAGATGAATAGGAGGCTCCACTCCCCAGTAACTGAAGCCACCATTTGTCTGTGGTCTCTGTAAAAAGACATAAGAATTTCTTCGACTGTGTTGTTATTAGCAAGTGTGGAGGATGGGCATCTTGAAATATTGGTTGTTAACTGCCGGCGTACTCTCAGTAAAAGCTCAGAGCTCATATTTCTTCTACAACCTGTCGGCCGCACATCGTAACGATGTTCCGAGTGCTGCAGTGCGGGCTGTATACATCGCAGGCTGCTGAAACATTGATATGTTCATTGATCGATGTGCTCGCGGAGTATGCACAAAAACCAAAAGTTTCACTTTCTGCCACCAGGAAGCAATCAGGATGTGGTGTGAATGCAGAAGATGAAGAGGAACGATCAAACACATGATAACATTCGATATGAGAGTTTTCTGGGTATGGTGTCGCGTCGTATTGTGTAAAACTACTGCTGGAGAAAATCAACGTTTCGCTTTATGCAATATAACGCGGTACCATACCCACGAAACTATTATGTCGACTGATTCTGGCCGCAGAAGTCTACGCAATTACATGATAACATTATTAGAATACAGTCACAAGTTACAACATGTGTTCAGCATGGTCTCCCAAGTCAGCAAAGTGTTGCATTCGTAACGCAACATGGTCGACAGTTGCTTGCAGCATGTCCGATGTGATCAGAGCGATATCTTATCGTGGGCTATTCTTCAGATAGGGAGGAACCTGGGTATATCTCTGAAAGACATGATCTTTCACTTATCCCCACAACCAGAAATGACATGGATTTTGGTTGGGGGATCTGGAAGGTCGCACATCTGGTTGTGATTTCCTTACCATGTTGCTGTGCCAATGTTTGGCTTTTGCACAGACCATATGCGAGTGGTGTCTGAAGAAGTGGCTATGCCCAGGAACTATTCTGTTCACGCTATTGAATGATATGAAGGAAACTGAGGTGTCTTATTGAATGTATAAAAAATATACTAGTAATTTTATTATTCTGTTCGCAGTTGACAGATTTTGGCACTCACTGGTCATCTTCACACGCAATAAGCAACATAATGTATCATCTTGTCTGTGCTCGAGTCTTGTTTTGTCTCAGTAGCGTGAGTGACTGCCACAACACTTGAGAGGATGGCACAGCATGTTGCTTACTGAAGCTGAAGACGACAAGCACTAGTCTAAACCAGTCATCTACGAAAGGTGATACCTAATAACATTTTTAACAGGTTATACAAATCACGGACTCCTCCTTTGTAAAAAAATTAAAAAAAATGTCTCTGCATTTCGGTTTTATGCATGAATTCGCGTTCATGGGACATATAAAATAGTTGTATAAACCGATTCTCTACAATGATCCTCCCCATAGGATCCTGCCCACTCGTATAATATAGGGTGCCTAGGAAGCTGTTTTCTCGGATTGCCAGACAACATTCAAGGAAATCATATTAATGGAGTTTGTTACAGTAAAGTGAATTGACAATACTCAACTTTGCCTTTTTACAAAGAGGTGCCGCAAGCAATTGGTGACATGCAGATAATCAATGTCCTTCGATATACTGTTTACAGTTTCCATGCAAGCGATTAATATAGATGAAAAGTCACGGCTAAAGAGTTAGGATGACGGTTCGACTCCTACTGCGGTTCTGCGGCTCTTCTAGTGCCCGTCTTCTGGTGTGGCTCTCCTAGCGTGGCCGAGGCTAGCTGGCGTCTCACAGCCTTCTCTGCTGTGTCGTTCTAGGCCGACGTGCTGACGCTTGATGTTACGCCGGAACACTGCTCATAAATGATTTACTTTTTTTAGCCAGAGGAATGTTTTTCGCTTTTTTCAGAAGCTGCGATCTAAGAAAACAAGAGTCTAAATACTCTAGTTACATGTTAAAAATTCTTCCAAACTGCCATTATTTTCAGGAAGATAAACGGAAGTACAGGCGTCTTATTCCCTGTTTGTAATAGATATAAGAACACAAAACGGATTTTAATCTCGATTTGGCCGCGACTAATTCGATTTTAATCTGAATAATTACTTGTGAGTTTGGCTCTTACTGTTAATCGTTACTTTCTCGACTTTTTTATATATATATATTTTTTTTTTTAGCAATATCGCTAAAGCAATATCGGTATCTCCTTATAGTGGTGCCGCATCGAAATGTTCATGTAAGGAATGCGAAAGAATGGTCTTTGTGGTTCAGGGTAGGTGCTCGAGACGTACTGATCACACAGTATAAATATAGAGTGTAGGTATATAATGTGCACAAAATTTGAGGGTGTTTGGAGGATATAAAAAGAAACATTTTTTTATGTAAGAAAAATGTTAAGGTACGCCGTATCCTCACTAGAGGTCAGAGAAAGTTCTGACGCTAGTGATATTCGAAGACGGTGTTCAAACTGCGGTGTGCTGAATAGTGTTTTAGAGATGTTGCTGAAAATGTCGTCCGTTTATATTAATTTACAGGTGGCGTCTGCGTGCTAATTATTGTCTAATACACTCGAAACAACCAGGTGCTTCAAGGATATTGGCAGCAATTTCAACCAAATGGGCAACCAGCTCTTCCGGAGTGTCTATCAGTGTTTCGCACCCCAGCGAGGTGACCACGCTACTGCCCCCCCCCCCCCCCCTCTCGCACCCGTCCTTAATCCAACAGTTGCGGAAAAATTTTTTCTAGGTGTTCCCTGACGTCAAGCGAAGTGGCGAAGTGTGGTGGAGCTCCGTATGCTGGAACCGTAATCGTTGCTTTATTGCTAATGAGTCATTCTCCAACATTTCCGGTAAACTTTACGGAGAACGATCCGGTAATTTCCTCCACCGAGCGTGTTAAGCAGAAGATACGGTTCAATCACTTGGCGGATGAACAATTCTAGGCCACACATTTATGGCAAATTTCTGTTCATGGTGAAACACACGAGTTGCCTTTGGGTTTTCCAACTCCCAGACTTGGCTGTTGTGGTTACTGAATATTCCTTCCCTTTGAAGACAGCCTCGTCAATAATCCAAGGACATGGTTGCAAGTCATTGATGTTTATAGTTTGATGTAGATACCACTGGCAGAATTCCACGCGCCGGGGCAAGTCATCAGACGATAAGTCTTGTGCATTCTGATACCTGAATGAATGCATGTCCGTCTCGTGTAGCACGATCCACACACTGGAGGTGCTGAGTTTGTTCTCAGCTTCCTATAATACAAGTTCTTCAAACCGAGGTCTACTAGTTTCCCGTCGTTCTGGACTACGGGATCCTCTTTCACGAAGACAGCCATCAAGTCTTCGAAACGTGATATGATTTGGAAACCTCTTTCGTTAAAATAGTTTTATACACAGGCGCCTTGCTGCTCGACCGTTGCATCATCCTCCCCATAAATGAGATACATATCAGTTAACTCGATTAGAGTGTAATCAGCCGTCAAGAACCTTATATTAGTAGGAACTCTCATGTAAACACAACATAACATAAACAGTAATAATTCACTTTAAAAACGAACACAAACTGTCTCGACAGCAAAAAACATTCCTTTTGTGATTACCGGTTTCGTCAGTTTTTTTACCATCTTTAAATTCTCATACCATGACGATAGACGGTAGCGGAGAATAGGACGGGTGTTATACCTCCACGAAAGAATTATAGTAACCTCTCCATTCACCGTCACCGCAGCATCAAGGTGTGAAGGTGGTCAAAAACTGGCCGAAACCGGTCACCACAAAACTAATGTTTTTTTGCCATCGAGATTGTTTATGTACAATTTTTAGTACTTTTTGGCAGACCGCTATTCTCCACGACAAATGCTTCCAAAACTATTAATAACCATTCAGTTGTTTTCCCAGGGACACGGGCATGGCTAGTAGTAGTGGAAACTTACTCTTTCTGGCAGTAAAATGTACCCGCAATTGTGTTGCAAATCATACACTTTTTCTACGGTACCCTGTACTTTACGAGGGGTGTTCAGAAAGTAAGTTCCGAGCGATCGCGAAATGGAAACCATAGTGAAAATCCGATGAAGGACTGCACAAATGTGTTGGTATTTGTGCTAGTACGTCCATCGATCACGCCGCGTAGCACTTTGCAGTTCTGAGCGCTTAATTAAGCACGTAAAACTAGCTAGAAAATAGTGTCTTCCGCCGAGTATGGGTGCCTGCCGACAGATTTCACCTAATTTCATGCAGGCCATACAGCGTAACTGTCATGCACTTCCTTCTTCTTGACAATTGTCTGCCGCACACTGCAGCGGTAATGAAGACGCTCCTGCAGTGTTTTCGATGGGAAACGTTTGATAATCCACCATACAGCGCAAACCTAATTCCCTCGGATTTTCATCTATGCTCGAATGAACCGCTGGCTATGAAGGCAACATTTTGGCACAGACAATGAGATGCAGACCAACGTAAGGAATTGGCAGAAAGCGCAGACGGCTGCCTTCTAAGACGAGGGTATTCATTGTGGTTTCCATTTTGTGACCGATCGGAACTAACTTCCTGGACAAACCTCGTCCATTGTAAACAATCTTCATTTGATATCTTGATTGTCCGAACGTTTTTTGTGTTAGAAATGCGTTATTTCAGCTGCCATTCCACTGAGAATGATTGGCCTCTAGTTCGCAAAGGAAAACTTAAAAATGGGGCACGGTGTCCAGTCGGTACCGAATAGCCTCGTACTGAATACTTACGACTTTCAGGTGGTCACATCTTACAAAGGCGTGTGGTGGGCCTAGTATATTTTTGTTTTGAAGCATGCTCGCCTTCCAGCGAGATGTGGAATTCCGACCCATAATCACAAAATAAGACAACGAAACCAAGAAGACGGCAAGAGCATAGCGTCTACTTAGCTTCTTTCACGATTCCCTTTCCCAGATAGTCTACTAAGCTCTGCATGCCCGTGAGTAGCTGCCTATTTCGACAGGAACGAGAATTTTCCGTTAGGTTCTTCCGCCTCGCAGGACGGTGTATTAAAAATAGAAAGAGCAATATAAGGGCGGCACGTGAAGCGACATCGCCCACAGCTCCAGTGTGCCCATGCAGGGCAAATCGACAGGCGGAACCAGCCAGGGACACCGCTCCCCGACTTATCTCCTTTTTCCTGTCTCACCCTGCGCCGTCACGACTGTCGTCGGGAGACACGAGATTCGTGTCCCTTCACGACTCACATCTTTACAGCCATCATGTAACTATTATATTCTCTTTCGTTCACATTGCCACCACAAATCATTTAATCAAAAGCCAGAAAAAAACGTAATGTTTATTGCATCCTATGGTATACCATTTTAATATACTCACAGAAATATAAAGTGCTTCATCATGAAGCACGACTCCGATATTTATCGAACTATGTGGAGATGTTCGTGTATTTCGGGTATTAGCTCATTAAATTTTCATTCCATTAAGAACTGATGTTCCGTCATTAACATGAGGTGTGACCCCCACGGTCACGAACATACTCTTATATTCGTTTTGGCGTGGAAGCAACAGCCTCTATATGCCATCCTGAGAAACTTGTTGCCGTGACCGTAACTTATACTACGTCAGTTCATGAAGATGTTCGGCTGGAGTCTCGTACGAAACTATAGGTCTTCCGATCACATTCCAGACGTACTCAATGGGTGACAAATCAGGGGGCCAGACACGCCCCCAAACGATTCGTACATTCATCAGGTATTTGTGGTGCGCTCTCTGGCATTATCCTCCTGGAATATGTCTTTTGGTACACTGAGAGTATGGCAACTTTACCAATTTTACCATATACTAGCGATCGTGCAATATCCTTTCAACAATATTACCTGATAAAATCCTGTTGTCATGTCTAATAGCTCCTCACATTATGATTGTATCTGGAATGGCTACTTTCTTCAGTTCGTCCACGAACACTTTGTTGTGGATCAGAACACCACTAACAAAATCGAGACTAAACGCCACTCATTGTCTCAGTTAACTGACTCTACACCATATCTGTTGGCCGTGGACTGGAGTCAGAAGTGTACGAGGCATGGGAACTCTATAAATGGCAAACCAGTTTCGAGGAACCTGTGCCTGACGATTCGTCGTTAAACTTTGCCTGTAACTTCTGCCCGAATTTCAGCTGTTCTCATCCCTATATTCATCAGATATAATTAAACATTCCTACAGTTTTCTCTTGTTGTATTCTACCTGGCACACTGTAGTCTTGTGTTCACCTCGTTACCATTCTGTCGGTGTGATACTCCCAAGTCCCACCATGTCACTGTTTCTTCATTTCTCAAAGTCCGAAAGATGGCGATAAGCTTCACGTGCGCGTCCTAGGCAAGTTGTGTACCTATCACTTTTTAGAAAGTTCCAGTAACCTTAGACACAACCAACAGCTATCATGTGCTCAAACCATCTTTCATCTGCAGAAATACTTTTGTGTGAACTGAAAAAAAGCTCGTCTATGAAGTATTTTAATCACCTTAATCCACAAGCATGGAAATACCAGTCTCGTAGCGGTCAGTCTATCTGTTCATAGTGTAACACTTCCCGTTTCAGTCAGCATATATGGGAAACTTCAAGTGTATTCTACAAAAATACAACACTTCTTGCACCAATACATGGTTCAAATGGCTCAGAGCACTATGGGACTTAACATCTGAGGTCATCAGTCCCATGGAAAGAATTACTTAAACCTAACTAACCTAAGGACATCACACACAGCCACCCCAGAGGCAGGATTCGAACCTGCGACCGTAGCATTCGCGCGGTTCCGGGCTGAAGCGCCTAGAACCACTCGGCCACCGCGGCCGGCTAATGCACCACATGGGCTGGACGAAAGATGTGATTTGTGACTACCTTGAAAAATATGTCTGCGCTTGCTGCGGATTCGGACTATCGTGCGGCCATCCAGGGAGGATATCCGTTATCCGATATGGCAGTTTCTTGGGCGACATGAGAAGATGGCCACAAGTTTAGACAATTTTGAAGAATAAAGTAATGAAACCTGAGTAGTAGAGCATAAGGTAGACGTATGTTACAGTAAAGGCAGGGGCAAATGGAGTAATCCAGTTGTCACCTAATTGAGGTCTGCAGCCTTCCGGCAGAATGCAGGCCGTATCAACGGTATGAGCCACAGTTCTCAGTTTCACAGTAATGTGTATCTAGAAGCTAACAGCCGAATCCAAGAACGTTAAATAACGTTAAGCGCTTCTTAAGTTACGTTGTGCAAGACGCGACAGTTGGCTGCGACTGCGACGCTGCCCCCTCCTCTCCTCTTTTCCCACCCTGGCAGACGGCGACACTGCAGCAACACGACTGGAGTCGTCGCTGTTTCCCAAGCTCCGGTCGGCGGCGGCGGATTCAAATACATAAGAAAAATAAGAATTCCGATTTTCTTGCTGTAAAAAAATACTGTATGTTAATGCAACAAAGTTACATCGGCTCCCAGAGTTAGTTTTTCGATATAGGTTCTCCTTTTACTTTAAAAAATTGAAAAGTATCTCTTCCGGTTTTGCGTGTTTTTTTCGCTGTATATTACTTCTCTATCAATTGTGAGGAAAGTAAAAGAAACAAAAAAATTGATGTTTGAGTATCTTACAGTTTCACATCACAGCTTGATAATGAGGTGTCTATTTTTCCGATATTCGTCACAGTTATTCCGATACTTAATTTACAAGTAACCTACTGCATAAAATTTGAATTGTGTACAGTGAAAAATGTGGTCGCTGGCTACTTTACGTATGGTTCACGTTAGGTCATACATCGTTGCCGATGAAAAGAAGCTAACATATCGAAATTATTTTTAAAGTTGAGATCAAAATGATATCGATCTCCGTTTCCGAGATTTGGGCTCATATATCTCCGGGAGCGTCGCGACTAGCCGCCAGTTCTGTCGACGCGCAACGAGAATCGTGTGGTCATCACACGATAGAGAATGCATTTGTTTTGTTTCGCTGACACATTTGGACCTAATGAAACCATTTTATGTCATATATTTCTCCGGTATGAGTTACTAATATTTCTCCATATGCTCTTGACAATTTCATTTAAAATGCCACGAAATGTAGGTTTCTTAAAGCCAAGTGATCAAGCAGAACCCATTTTCTTGGTTTTGCTGAGGCATGTGAACCTGTTCCAAGCTTTCTTTCTCGTTTATTTCTCTGATACGAGTCCCGAATATTCCTCCATTTGTTTTTGCACATTTCACCTAAAATTCCAATGAAAGATAAGTTTATTAACAATAAGCGCACGCATTGCATTGTTTCAAGTTCTTGACAACAAGATAGTGTTACACCTTAAACATCTCTAGAATTTTCATTCTGAACGTCTACAGTATACACTGGCAGAAATGTGGAAGAAATAATGTCCGTGCTTGTTCACAAAATTTCCCCAAATTATACTTGTCAGTTTTTTCCATGCAGAAACTTTTGGAACAAGCTAAGGCAACTTCCATAGCCGACTGACTCTTTATTCCCATCCAAATGAACTTCCATATTCTTATATTCTGACAGCATACATCGTTATGGATGACATGAGCATTTAATCTTGCCAAGCTGCACTCAAAAGATGACTCCAGGATTTACGAAAGACGAATTTCAATTGTGAACTGTGTCAGACCAGAAGGGCCTTGTAAAACAGTAGTGCACTTTTGGCACAAGTTTTTTGAGCACCATCTTCTACCAATGAATTGTAGTGAATGTGACAAATTACATATTGCAGCATACTGTTTGCGCAATCCTTCAAGTTCATTTTCATCATTCTCATTCTACATCTGCATGGATTATACTGATTTTCATAACAGGCCTGAAAAATTTGCATTAATGGGAAAATATATATTTCACTCACCTGCCAGTTTCAACTGTGCACCAATTTCTTCCCAAATTCTGTCTCTGAACATAGTGTCTCTATATTTAGGGTTCTTCAAATCGTAAAGGCAAGGATGTTGCGAGACCAGCTCACAGAGCATCACATCCTGTGAGTGGCTCATTTCAGTTTTCCTTGACTGGCTCGACATCTTTCTGGCAGCCGTACGTCTTTGTGTCGTCCGACTTCCGTCGCAACACTGCTCACTGGTGCAGTGCTGCGGCAGCTGCCGCAACAGTCGCACGTCGCATCCCAAACTCGAACTACGCATGCGCCAGCAGGCAACTTCTGACGTCACGTAGCGACCCGTCGCAGTCGCTAGTGTGCGTCGCGTCTTGGGCAACGTACCTTTTTAGCCTTACACCGTGGTCTAGGGTTGGACCGTTGGAGAACGGACAGGCACCGGGCTCAATGACAAACAGAAAGCGCCGCAGGAAACTTTTTTGTGGTTTCATTGCTGAGTGGGGGCAAGTAATTATGCACATCTGCCTCGAATTCCGAGCGGGAAGGTTGTTAGTTTATCACCTCACCGCAGCGTCGCGAGCGCCTGTACAGTTTTTTCGCAGTGTGTCTTCGTATGTGTCGCATCGTTGTTTGGTATGTGGCGTTAGTTGTTGTGTATGTGTATGTTAGCAACGGTGTTGTCTGCTCATAACGTCCGCCATGGGTTCGAAGTGCGTTCCAAGAAAAAGTACGGTCAGCTTCAGTTCCGTTAAATCCACGCGTTCCGTGCAGCGCGGATCTTTGGAGATTGATGATTGGTACAATTCATGTAACATCTTATTAGGTTCATACTTCCTGTTTTGATTCTGATTACTATGTCTTTTTCCAAAGGTTTTTGAGTCCACTACAAGTAGATAGGTTGCTTTTACATAATGATTCTCAAGCTTCCTTAAGTATCGAGACGGTTCCGTAAGTATTGTACGTATAAATGTCCGAGTATTCCCGCTGGAAGTTGACGACAGTTTACTTAAGGAGATGTCGCTGCCATATGGTGATATGACGGGTATACGTCGCGACCGTTGGCCCACTCAACATCGGTTGGGATGTCAAAGCGGAATCCGTTCAGTGGAAATGGTATCCGGAACATTCCTTCTCATCTACAGGTCTGTGGTTACCACATTCTTATTACTTATAGTGGGAAAGTGGGAAGATGCTTTCTCTGCAATGAAATTAACCACCTTAAATCTAATTGTCTGCGGCGGATATTTGTATTGAAGTCCCCATCGTCGAAAATTTATGTTAGCTGACCTCTTTTTCACTACTCGCGAGGTTGGTGCCTCGTCCCCGGTTGCTGTGGCGCAACAGAGGTCTGCCAGCTTACGGCTCCCAACTTCCCACCTTTACCCTCGCAGTGGTTCTGAAATTGTTGTTGCCAAGCCGGCAGTATCCGTAGAGCAACGTAAGAGACGTCGTATGTAGGAGGTGGGGAGTCTGATACATCTACTCCTCACCCACTCTTCCCTGAAATAGCTTTGTCAGCTGATGTGTCCCGTAGTGCTGAGTGCTGCATTCCTGATGGAGTCGATAGTGCGAAAAAAGCTACTGAAGTCTCTAGTGTTTTCCCTAGCATTCTTCCCACCGTTGAGGTAACTCCTCCAGAACTAACCAAAAGTGAGGAAGTCGTTGAGCCTTCTGATGCTCCAACGATTCCGCTGTAACAAATCGAGGCGTCCCTTAAATTATCTGTTCCCGTGATGTCACCAATTCAGGAGATGTCGGATCGATCAGCTGCCGTTACTCCAGTGGAGGCGAGTGGTGGCCATGAAATGCTGCCTGCTGACCCAGATGTGACGCTGCCCCCTCGCTAGTGAGTAGATCTGAATTGCAAGGATCCTATCCTACGGAGTGGACCTCTACGGCTCCGTATTTGTCATCTACTTTGGCTAATGTTCAAGAGCAGCCGACGTCCACGACAGCCGATGCTATATTGCATCGTAGTCCTCGTAAACAACGCGGCCGTCCTTATCGGGCGGTGCCTTGTAAAAAGAAGAAACATAAGGATTCCAGAGTCTCAAAGGCCAAATAAACAATAAATAAATAAATAAATAAAAGGATTCCAGAGACGAGGATGAGAGCTCCCCACTCTCTGAGTCGTCTCTGGACTGAAATGGATCTTGACACTCACTGGCGTTATTCAGTTGGTCAGCACCTTTAATATCGTTTCTTGTTGTTAAAGTAAGATAGGTTATACGTTTCTTTCTTTGTTAATAGGGTGGAATCGGATCTGCGAGTTGCTTCATTGCGCCAATTTATCTGTTTCTCCTGTGCTACAAGAAATACAATTTACTCGCTTTCGAAACGTCTTTGTAAATGACCATAACCAACTTGTCATTGCAACTGGTTATGCTTTTCTTCGGCTTCATAATGGTGTTCTGATCGAAACTGGTAGCATTGACGATGAAAATAAACAGCTCATGATCATCTACAATGAAGTTTCACAATTACTTGACAACTGTAAAGCCGCATATCATCACAAATCCTTACTCGTTTTTCTCTCCCTGGTTTTTACCCTGTGTTTAATGTAGTTCCCAAATGCTCCAGGGAAACTAACTGCCTTCTTTTTTGAGGACGGTACTCCCATTGAAGGGATTGAAGTTCTTGATAATGCTAGAAAAATAGGATGTAATTTTCTTCATCTGACCTTGATTCTCCTTTATGCACCGTTCGGCACCAGACGCACTGTGGGCCGATCCCGATTTTACAAGGAAGAAGTGGTTTATTTGTTACGAAAAAGTCCGCAGAATATTTTGATATATGGTGATATTAACTGTGTGTTACTGCGGGAAATTGCAAGATTTAGTTCGTCCCTTGAAACTGCAAGATGTTTTGGTCTGTAAATATCGGACTCTTATCAAATACACCTACTTTATTGCTGCTTCTAGCAGTAGGCTTGACAGTTTTTTGTCTGATCGGATGTGTGATAGGATTTTGCCTGTCAATGTGTTCCCTATCAGCTTCACGACCACCTTTGGGTGACTGTTACTTTCAGTCACACGCGACAGTTGGTGAAATGGTTTCGATCGCCCTGGACGCTGACAGGGGCACTGGGAGGATCCTTCTCTGGATGAGATGAATCGACAAGTGTGAGACCACAGACTCCGTTCAACTGCGCGTTACACATCTATTTTGGAATGGTGGGTTCAACTGCAAAGCCGATGATCACACAAACGTTGATACGTTTCTACGCTGATAGAGCGCGAGAATTTCGGAGGATGCAAGAATTTTACTACTCTCTCTTACGTGAACTTTATGAAAGTGCACATCAGGATTGCAGACGTCAGGCATGCAAAGGCGCAGTTACGAGGGTTGACTGAAAAGTAATGCTTCCACCTTCGTAACTCTTCGACAGTTGGCAGCATAGGTATGCGGCAGATACTGGCTTGTTTCGTAGCCTCTTCTCTACAGTTCCAGTTGGCGGCAAGCCTTAGCATTGAACGATTGTGTTGTTACAGTGTTAAGTATGGAACCCTGCTCAGACGGTCGGTCAATTCGATTTAAGCGAGTAGTCATTGAATTCTTGACAGCAGAAGGCGTGAAAGCAGTTTATGGTGATTGTGTTGATGTGAGTACTGTGCGTCGTTACGCGAGTAAGTTTAAAGATGTTGAGGCGGGGACATCTGACCTGCGTGACAAACAGAGTTGGACGTCCTGTGACAGCAACCACCGAGTTTCACAAGCAAAATATTGACAGGTTGAGTCAGGACGATCGTCGTATCACTCAGAGAGAAACTGCAAGCAAAATCGGCATTTCACAAGAACGTGTGGGTCACATTACTGCTTTGCCTGGCTATCGGAAGATCTGTGCACGATGGGTACATGGATGCTGACTCCTGAAATGAAAGCGCACAGACTTGAAATTTTCCAGGAACTCCTCTCGCGTTACGAGAATGAAGGTGACGCTTTTCGCTTTGAATTGTGACACGAGACGAAACGTGGGTACACCATTATGACCCGGAGACGAAAAGGCAGTCTATGCAGTATGGACAAAACGACTCGCCCCAGTAAAAGAACTTCAAGCCGCAGCCCTCAGCTTTTAAAATCATGGCCATAGTGTTCTGGGACACAGATGGTGTTATTCATGTTCATTTCGTTGATCGTGGAATAACAATAAAATCAGAGCGTTACATCACAACGCTGTGAACTCTGAAACGACGGCTAACAACGGTCCGAAAGGAAAAGGGAAATGTTTTCCTGCAGCATGCAAATGGTAAACCACACACTTTACGTGCCATCACAGCCGAACTTCAGAGACTGAATCTCACCACCGTACGGCATCCTCCATACAGTCCAGATTTAGCACCGTCTGACTTCCATCTGTTCCCGATAGTGAAATACGATCTTCGGGGACATCGTTACGCTTCTGATGATGACGTTGAGAGAACTGTGAGACTGTGGTTGCGGTAACAGAGTGTCGACTTCTTCCGTGACGGCTTCAGAACACTTGTTCATCGTTGGCAGAAATGTATCCAATTGGCTGGCTGGTGGTTATGGGGAAAAGTGAATATTGGTAATTAAAGATCACATTCTAAGGATTAATTCTGCGTTTGATTTATTAAAATATTCCCATCCAAACCCAATTAACGAAGGCGGAGGCATTACTTATCATTCAACCCTCGTATTACGGTTGAAGCAGCGTCAAATGGAAAGATTCTTCTCTACATCATCTGACTCGACATCACACTTGTCGTCGACGTGCGTGTATCACACCTCTCAAGACAGAGGACTGCAATGTTATGGCGGCACAAAAAACACATGCTCAACATCAATTCTATGTTGGGTTGTCTAAGTACCCGTTCCAGACATCCGATTTACTTGTCCACGCTCTGAATCGTAGACTTACACCTGCTCATAATGCTGCATGTGTGGAAGTCTATGACGTTAGTGTCAGATCGCATTCTCGCAAGTCGCGTGGGTTGAATTGTCTGCCTAAGGAGTTTTATGTGAGCTTTTGGCCTTTCTTGGGTATTACTTTTACATTACTTTTGAACGAAGTGTTGAGATGAAGGTTTGTGCCGACTCCTTTGAAGGTGGCAAAATTGTGTTAATTCCTAAAAGTTCTGGTCAGGCAGCAAATGATAAATTTCGCACGATTACCTTATTAAAATTTTATTATAAGCTTGTGGCGATTGCGGTGAACATCTGGCTGCTTGCATTCCTGGGGGAAGGTCATTGCTTACCATGACAGTAGTGTTCCTGGTCGTTCTATTCTGACACTGGTAGCAGAATGTCATGATATCATATTGGCGGCCACTGTTAATTCTCTTGCTGATGCTCTGTCATTTTTGGATTTCGACGAGGCGTTCGACCGGATCAGCCATGGTTTCCTGGAAGCCATTGGGTTCACAATTCAAGCGCACAGGGTCATGTGTAATGTGTTTACAAGCCTCTGTCGCCGTCAGTGACTAACTGACACTCCCTATTACCATCCGTTGCGGTTTTCCTCAGGAAGTCCGCATTCAGTGTCATTGTTTGCTCTATCACTGAAGCCCCATCTTCGAAGAATAATCGTTCAGTTACAACGATGGACACTATTGGGCGAAATGATCTCGATGCGCACATACGCGGATGAAGTAATAGTGTTACTCCAATACCTCGCTGAGATTCCATTGCTCAAGGCTACGGTAGATGTCTTTTGCCTTGTATCTGGTGCCCGGATCAACGAAGGCAAATGTCAATTGATGAAATTACGGGTTTTGTTAATGCTATCATTCCGTGGCCGATGACATAAATCTTCGGGAGTCATAATTGACCATTCTCCACTCCAAACCAAATGGCCACACTTATTTGGAAGTCGGTTATGGAGAAGATACAAGGAGCAGTTCTGGAACACGAAAGGCGTTCTCTTAACCTGCTTCAGGAATTTCGGATTCTGGATCGCTACAACCTGGAGAAAACATATTAATTCACTCAGATCTTTCCCTTCCCGTGATGGCGGCTAGGAGGCTACAACAGCTGTCTAATGGTTTTTTTGGAAGCATCGCATATTTCGCTACGATACGACGTGGTTGCGTACGCATGTTCTCTCGGGGGTTTGGAACTTTCCAATACTTAAACGAAAGCGTCTGTGTTGTTTGTTCGGCGCACCGTGCTGACTATCTCTCACGCAATCCACACATTCACGTCTCGGTTATTTTGTTGTCTGCGGCCGGGCAGTCTTGGTCCGCCTGTCGATATTGGTCGAGTGGATTTCGCGTTGAAGCATGTCTGTGAATTTGATATTGCTGTCAGTTATTTTGATGGTGATATTTTACAGACGCAGCATCTCACTACCAGTTTTTTTGTAAATGCACAGGAGAAGGAGTGAATGTACGGCGCCGGTTGAATGCGCATCACCACAAACTTCTTGGAGAGGCGTGTTTTCATCTTAGCGTTGCTGTTCCACCAATGGCGGTGGCGTCCTCGTGGTATCACGTGGTACACAACCTGTTATCCACCAATGAGCGCTCATTCGTATTGGACTTAGTAAAACGGATCTGTCTCGACATAGACACGCTGCAACACAGACATACCTGCCATGGTCACGAAACGACCTGAAACTGGCTCAAAAACCAATTAGCGTTTCCAACTCTACCCACCAGGACTGCTTTTTCGGCTGATATCCTACTGCGCCGAAACTCCAAATACTTTTCGAGATCGAAGTGAAATACCACTGCTTGGCTGTTAGGCAACTACGTTCATTACATTATAGATGGACTAGGCTGTAGGGACTCGCTCGCCTTCCGCCAATGTATGGCCACTGCATATTGAATGTGTTTGCGCCTGCCACGGTATCGCCACTTATTCAGCGATATTTTGAACCTTATATTTCGTCATCAAGGTATCGGTTGATTAAACGACTCTTGTGTTGTTCTCGTCATGATCCATTTTCAGGAGTATTATTATGCAGTTTATTTCATTTTTGTGTCAATGCTTGTCTTGTTTTTCTTTTTAAATTAATAAAACTAAAATTTTTTAAAAAATGATTTTTTTCTTTTTTAAGTGGTGGAAGCCATGTTGGATTAACTCCTATTCTGTTTCATATTTTTTATGTAGCAAGTTGTAAGGATTAAAAAAAATAAAAATTCACAAAAAGGCCAGTAGCATGTGAGGGACCAGCACACTGACAGGGAGGGGAGGGGAGGGGGGGCAGAGGCATCGTCACCAGGCCTCTGCATTCTACCGTTGTCCACCTTGTCTTCACCCTCACTGCAGCTATCTCCGTCCTTTCCTCCCTGTAAAATCATTTTCTTTCTCATAAAAATATTTAAGAAAAGCGGTAGAGAGTGTGGCTGGAGACCAGAAGGTTGTGGTAACGAATCTTGACTAGGCCACTTTCTTCACTCTGGCAAAAAAAAAGAGGCGTGGATGGTAGGGTCTTTGATTTGTATTCAAAACATCGTCGGTCTCGGGTTCGAACCTCACCGCTGCTTATATTTTGAATAAAAATCGGCAGCAATTGCGATCAAGTACTTCCGGCATCATAAGATGTCACTCTCATTCTACCAACGGCCTTGTCAAAGAGGGCGCAGGAGCAGACAGAGGCTCAGGCCACTGTCATAACCTTGGGGTGGGAAACTGCCCTAATGGCGGAAGAATAAGCAATGGTTCAAATGGCTCTGAGCACTATGGGACTTAACATCTGTGGTCATCAGTCCCCTAGAACTTAGAACTACTTAAACCTAACTAACCTAAGGACATCACAGACATCCATGCCCGAGGCAGGATTTGAACCTGCGACCGTAGCAGTCGCGCGGTTCCGGACTGCGCGCCTAGAACCGCTAGACCACCGCTGCCGGCAATAAGCAATGGTCAACAGCATGAGGCTGCAGAAGGCAATGGAAACAACTGCATTAAAACACGTAACTGTATCCACGGATGGACCGTAATATTCGAAAAAGTGTCACGCTGATATTTCCACTGGCAAAATATTCTGGACTATTCCCCCATTCGGATCTCCGGTAGGGGATTGCCATGGGAGGGATGATTATGAGAAAAGAATCGAATAACCAAAGAAAGGATAACATTCTAAGGTCGACGCATGGAATGTAAGGAATCTGAACGTGGTAGGGAAGCTAGAAAATCTGAAAAGGAAAATATTAAGGCACAATCTAGATATAGTTGGGGTCACTGAATTAAAATGGAAAGAAGATTAGGACTTCTGGTCAGTTGACTATAGGATAATAACAACAGCAGCAGAAAATGGTATTACAGGAGTGGGATTGGTTATGAACTGGAATGTAGGGCAGAGAATGAGTTACTGTGAACAGTTTATTGACAGGTTTGTCATCATCAGAATCGACAGAAAACCAATACCGACAACGACAAATCACGTATGCATGCCGATGTCGAAAGCCAAAGATGAAGAGATAGAGGAAGCATATGAGGATACAGAATGCGTAATTCAGTATGTGAAAGAATTTGGGGGATTGGAATGCGGTTTTAGTGAAAGGAGTTGACAAGAGTTACGGGAGAATGTGGGCTTGGTAGTAAGAATGAGAGAGAACAGAGACCGATTGTCTTTGCGAGCATCTCTGCAGGAAGAATGGGCGTTATTGCATCAACATGAGACTGATGACATCATTCATTGCATGTCCCGTCGTTAACAGGCGTGTGTGGTTACCAGAGGTGGTCACATCCACGCTGAGCACATTAGTCAGTTGACGGAATGTGTGTGCAAACCCGTTAAGTTGGATAAACGAAGAACATATTTGTCTACCGTTATGCATGTTGAAGTTGTTTACACTTTCTGTTTTTTTTACATTGTTTCTACTTGTGTGTGCAAATCCGTCAAGTTGTAAAAAACGAAGAACAGTTTTGTCTACCGTTATGCATGTTGCAGTTATTTACACTTTCTGTTTCCTTTACATTGTTTCTACTTTACTATCAACTGTTTGTACTGTTTTGTGGCAAAATGAATGCAACCTTGCAAAATTTCCGTTTGTTGTTTTAATTTTGGACACCAGTGTACATAAAAGAGTCGACTTGGGAGACAGTCACATGATCTCTCTCCTACGCCTTCTGATTGAATGTTAATAGAATACTGGGTTGTGCTGCGTCTTAGGGCGGGTTGTGTACTCCCCTTGGGCTTTATAGCATGCAAATTCAGCAACCATATAGCGGCGCGTGTAACTGGCAGGAGCTATTGGGCACTGATTGTGAACATGTGAAACGATCGTAACGAGAAAGAAAAAAAATTATTTCTTGCGGCCCACGCTGCGATTTACAGGTGGGGCTGCACAGATTACAGGGTTGCTGAAAACGGTCGTTGTCGGTTTCAATTCATAATCGATCATGTCGTTGATGTCCGAAAGGCAGATAGCCGTGCACAGCGACCGTGATGGCTACCTATTCCATTCCGTATCTCAAATCCCGTGAAGATGCTTAGTACAGAAGATATATCTCGCATTATAATAAAAATCCCAACAGTTTCTAACTGTCTTTTCTTTTTGCTGTCAGTAAATGTTTGTCACGTCAGTAAGGAATAGGTCTTCCACTCGTTCAAATGTTGATGAATTATGGTATTAATACCATCTTCTCTAATATCCAGTTCACCTGTGACACGTCACATAAAATTTTTTCTCTTTTCGTATCCTTTAAACGCTCTCATATTTTATATACGTAAGTTTTTTATACCCTGGAAATTCCTTCTAATGCTCAGCTTTCCCTTCTTTGTTTAGTACTGGCTTTCCATCTGAGTTCTTGGCATTCACACATATGTTTCTACTTTCTCCAAACTCACTGTAATTATTCTGTGGGCGGCGCCTATCTCCCCCCTAGTTACGCATGCTTTTACATCCTTGCGGGCGGCCGGTGTGGCCGAGCGGTTCTAGGCGCTTCAGTCCAGAACCATGTGACCGCTACGGTCACAGGTTCGAATCCTGCCTCGGGCATGGATGTGTGTGAGGTCCTTAGGTTAGGTAGTTTTAAGTAGTTCTAAGTTCTAGGGGACTGATGACCTCCGCTCTTAAGTACCATAGCGCTCAGAGCCATTTGAACCATTTAAACATCCTTGCATTTCTCGTCTATCCACTCCTGCTTTCCCATTTTGCACTTCCAGTCAATTTCATTTTTTAGACGTCTGTATTCCGCTTTGCTTTTCATTTTGCTGCAACTTTATATTTTCTCCTTCCATCACTTACGTTTAATATTTCGTGCCTTATCGAAGGTTACCTACTGAGCTTTGTCTTGTTGCCTGGTTGATCCTCTGCTGCCTTTGCAATTTCATCTCTCAAGGCTACCCGTTCGTCTTCTGTCCTGTTTCTGACCCCTGTTTCAGTCAATCGTTGCGTGCACAGTTTTCAAAATTATGTACATCAGGCAGCAGGCCTATACCCTGTTGCTGTACCACAGCTTCCTATAATGTGATAAATTTGAGACTGTCTTATATTTATCACATTAGAGGATGATGCAGTACGGTAGTAGGGTATAGTTCTACTTGGGGTTGTGTGTCTTTCAGACAACTGTGCCTGCGTGCCAAAAGACTAAGCTGTAGAAGGCTTAGTTACTACTGCAAATAAACAACAAATACAGCTAAATGAAAAATTAGCTCTATAACAAAATAATTCGCAGATGAAGCCCTTAATACTTTGCGTCATGGAAGTAACAAAAAGAGTTTTTGGAAGATACAATAGCTGACTGTAGAACTTTGGAGTTGGGAGAGTATGTAACATGGTGCGGCACATGGTATATTTTAATCGAATAGCACAAAGCAACCTGTCCATAACAACAGTGACACTTGTCCTCACTCCATGAGACGCTGCAGAGAGGGCTGCTAGTGAACCTATGATCTCAACTTTGATGGGCGGTATCTGTGCTCTAATACATCTTCCTTATCTTACCGGCCAAGTAATGGCGATTTAAATTTTTTCCACACTCACGATTCGGACTTAGTATCTCTGGGTCGAACACCAATTTGATATCGTATGTTGGCTGTTTCGGGTAGTTAGTTACTTAGTTATATGTTCTATCGATCATTTGAGTGATTCTTTTATCGAAATGATGTGGAAGGAGCCAGTTTACAGGATACTTAAACATGAATGTTTTTAACGTTAATGATCGCATTTTATTTTTAGTCTTACTCATGCTACTGCACTTTTCCTGGTTGGACTACAAAAATGGTTCAAATGGCTCTGAGCACTATGCGACTTAACTTCTGAGGTCATCAGTCACCTAGAACTTAGAACTAATTAAACCTAACTAACGTAAGGACATCACACACATCCATGCCCGAGGCAGGATTCGAACCTGCGACCGGCTTGGTTCCAGACTGTAGCGCCTAGAACCGCAGGGCCACACCAGCCGGCCGGTGGAACTACACTTTTTTTCTGACTACCAGCAATAAAGGTCATTTTTCCCTGTAGAGTTATGGGTATGGACATAAGTGTTCTTCTTAAATTGTGATGATTTATTTATTACGAATTTCAAAAATGGTTCAAATGGCTCTGAGCACTATGGGACTTAACATCTGTGGTCATCAGTCCCCTAGAACTTAGAACTACTTAAACCTAACTAACCTAAGGACATCACACACATTCATGCCCGAGGCAGGATTCGAACCTGCGACCGTACCAGTCGCGCGGTTCCGGACTGAGCGCCCAGAACCGCTAGACCACCGCGGCCGGCTACGAATTTCACTGGCGAATATATGTATTGTGATGGCGTAGTTACAATGCCTAGCTGCTGGAAGAGGCACGTCCATATGTGAACACCAGGTATTATTCCTATTACTCGATTTTGTGCAGTCAATATTATCTTTCGAAGGGATGTGTTACCTCAGAAAATTATCCCGTAAAACATTATGAAGTGTACATATGCAAAATATGTCAGGAGGTTGTAACACTTGTTTCCAAGATTAGCAATTATAAGAAGAGCGAAAGTAGCTGAATCTAATTATTTGAGAAGCTCAGTAATATACTTCTAGTTCAATTTTTCGTCAATACGTTTACCCAAAAATTTGGAACACTCTGTCCTATTTAGTGGCTCATGCTCATATGCTAGGTCAGTTTCTGTTATGACTAATTGTTGTACAGAACTGATTGTAGTGTTTTTTTCTAAAACTTTAGGGACAGTCCATTTTCAGAGAACCACTTAATAATTCTTCGGAAAATATCGTTTACCAACCCTTCTGTTCCTTTCTCTCTAATGGGACTTATTATAACACTAGTGTCGTCTGCAAAAAGTACCGATTTTGTTTGTTAAATGTTAAAGGGAAGGTCAGTCACATATACAAGGAATAGGACTGGACCCAAAATTGATTCCTGTACGACTCCCCTTGTGATTTTCTCCAATCACTCAAATTTTCTACGTCACCGATATTTTTTGACTTATTCAGCACAACCTTTAGCATTCTGTTTGTTAAATGTGCTTCATACCAACTGTGTGTTAAGGCATGAGTTCTATAAAACTTTAGTTTTTCTAAGAGAGTACTGGATCTACACAAACAAACGTCTTGGAAAGATCATAAAAAACACCGAAAGATCATAAAAATACCAACTGGCGATATATTATCATTTAAGTTCAAATGGTTCAAATGGCTCTGAGCACTATAGGACTTAAAATCTGAGGTCATCAGTCCCCTAGACTTAGAACTACTTAAACCTAACTAACCTAAGGACATCACACACATCCATGCCCGAGGCAGGATTCGAACCTGCGACCGTAGCAGCTGCGTGGTTCCGGACTGAAGCGCCTAGAACCGCTCGGCCACATTGGCCGGCATCATTTAAGTCTGTACTGTTTGATGAGTGAAGGTATAAATAGTAGTCGCTGTAGAGCAACCATTTTGCAATCCAAATTGTGATATGCTAAGTAAATTGTTTCGATTTAAGTGTACGACTACTCTTGAATACATTACTTTTTCGAATATTTTGAAAACAGATACCAGTAAGGGAATTGGACATAATTCTTCAAGTCTGTTTAACAACTGCATATTGTAAACTGTCTCGAAAAGTTCCCTGTGCCACTGATGCATTAAAAGTCATCAAGGACATTACTTATTAAGTTGGAACAAATTTTCAGAATTCTGTATTCAAACGGGCGTTTACTTTCCCACCGAATAGAAACTCTCTACCTCTAGCAAATATCTCCCGTTCTGATAACGTAAACACAGGGTGATTAAAGCGGTGTTAGCCTCAGACGCGCCCGTGCTTCACAGCTATTCAATAACTCGCCTCTTGTTAACAGTATTTCGCCGTATTTAGCGCGTTGAAGCGCAAATTAACTGGGCGACCTCGGCGAGATTAAAGCGGAGACAGGAATTAACGTCCCCGGCCTGCGCTGCCTGGGGGTACAGCTGCCCAATGTGGCGGAAAGTGGCCAGATAAGGGAGGCTGCGACGCCCGCGCCGCCGCCTCCTCGCGTAGCCACGCTGCGCCCGTGCGCCGTGCACAGCCGGCCGCTGTGCGTGGCTGCGTCATCGCGCCGATTAGCACTACTGTAATGGCCAATCGCCTAAACGCTTCCCTGATAGCGGCTTCGATTTATAGTCCTTTGATCGCCGTTCTCTTCAGCCCTCTATCGGATCGGGTGCCCGCAGGCACTGGAATTTCAACGTTCCACCGAAAGATACCGGGTTTCCCTGAAAAAGAGCGCTACATTTGACGCAGGCATAACTTTGTAGCTCGTAGACTTGGTAGTTTCTCTGTTGTCGTGTGTAGCATAGCACTAATGTAATACGAGGCTCCTTTGATACTTTTGGTATATTTCCATGAAAAATGAAATATATCTGTTTCACGTTGATGGTTGGTAAGCTTGATTTTTCCAACCTTCGTACAAAGAATGTCAACACTGTACAGCGTAAGTTCATTGGTTACGGCCGTCTTAATTGGTCAGTGTGTCGACTGCGATTGAAAATGAATTTCGTGCTGTTACTGAACATTTTAATTTGGTGGGTTGGACTGCCGCATAAATCAAAACAGAAGTGAATAAATTTCACGCAGACTCTGCTCCATCATCGAAGACCGTTTACTTTTTGGATTAATAAATGTAAACGTGGTCGACAAGCACCTAAGTCGAAGTGCGCTCCGGCCTTCCAATCGAGGTCACCACCAAGGAAACCACAGAAAAAATCCATGACATGGTAATGCAAGACCTCCCAATAAAAATTTTAAAGATTACTAAGACTGTAGGCGGCTAAAATAAGCGAGTGCCTAAAATCCAGCACCTACAATTGGCTATGACGAAGCTGTGAGCGAGGTGGATGTTGTGATTGCATACAGTCGACCAAAAGTACATCCGCCATATTTAAACAGGATATCCGGCTATGTTTAACCGCAATCGGCAAGTCTTTTTGCGCCGATTTGTAACTATCGATGACAGCTGGGTCCACCATTACACAGCAGAGTCAAAATGGCGGTCAAAACAATGGACAAAGGCTGGGGAAAGTACATCGAAGAAGGCAAAGAACATTTTGTCAGCTGGTAAGGTAATGGTCACTGTTTCTTGGGATTCACAAGGAATAATCCTCATAGATTACTCTGAAAAACGCAGAACTACAACTGGAACCTACTATGCTTCATTATTACATCGTCTGAAACTTGCATTGACTGAAAAAAACACGCGAAAGGAAGTGCTCTTTCATCAAAATGATGCACCATCCCACACGTCAGTGACGACAATGACGAAAGGGCATGGAATAGGCTTTGAATTGTTTCTTCAGTCACAGTATTAACCAGACTTAGCCCCAAGCAACTTCTTCCCGTTCCGTAACTTGATACTTTGGCTCGCTGGGAAGGAATTTTCATGAAATGAGAAAGTGATCGTTACACTCAACAAGTGTTTGGCAGAAACTATTTTTTTCGATGGGATGAAAAAACTAGAGAATTGCTGGACCAAGCGTATATCTCTCAGAGGATGTCTAAAAGTGAGGTGGGTTGTTTACAAAACAAACATTTTTTCTTGATTTTTTTATCGAACGACCCTCGTACTGTGACTGAAACTGTCGATCGGGATATAATCGTGGCCTACATCGAGGATTAAAACTCTGTTTGTCTTTGTGGTTTGCAAAAATATCGAAAGCAGTTTCGTTCGCCCCATATTGTTCAATTTTTACCATGGAAACGATGCCGGTTAAAGAAGTTCTCAAATTTGGTCCTCATGCGAGATACAGAAAATGCTGATAGCACATGATTCAAAAACCGTATTGAAGCCTACTGAAAACTGGAAGTGTAACAGCAAAACGAATATTCAAATCACGCAGTCCATATTCTGAACACCTCAGACGAGAAGTGCAGTCAGCAAAACAAACCTGTTCACATGTCTTGATTATCTCAGGTTCCTGCAGCTGAGTAGAGTTCATGTGAATGGAAACGCAAAATAACTGGTAACGGCGGCAAAGCAATATGTAACACACTGTTAGCAGTGTATTTGTTGTGTAACATTACCGCATATTGTTTTATAGATACACACATTTATCTGTTTGAAATATCGAGACGTTTCTGGCTCGAATATACAAATAAGAACAGAGTTGTACAATTACGTGGTAGTCGCATGGCAGCGTTTGACGATCTGGATTTCCACGGAAGTAATTAAGGTTCGCGCCCCACCGATACTGTATCTTTTTTACATTTTATTGTCCGTTGATGTGTCGCAAGCGTAGCACGAACATAGCTGTGGTATGCCGAACACGATAACACACTGCTCCACGTACGGGTATATGACAGTCATTTATTGCCTTGATGTCACAGTATGCGCACGGCACCACAGACAACGTCTTGACGCTTGGCTGGTTTCAGTTCGCTATCCCAGTGAAGTGATCCAATTTCAGCAGGACCACCCACAAGCTAACATGAGTCGAATCGTTCAGCAATGATTTTCGCATCAGGCTGAAGTGGACCTGGCCGACTGGCTTCTTCGAGCGCCGGGCTTAAATCCCACTTAAAATTTGTGACCCAAAATGAAGCGTCACACGAACTTACACTGACCGACACCGGTCCCTGGACCTAGTGTTGGATACATGAGAGAGGCTCGTGGACGATGAGACACATTTCCAGAGGCTGAACGCCTGCATGCCTCGTCGGATGAGGCAGGTAGTTGATGCCAACATGGGTGGACCTCGTACTAGCCTCTTCGCTGATGTGAAACTTTCCTCCTCTCTCATTACTCCACTGTATATTACAACATCTGATACAACTGTATGTTTGTTAACTGGAAATCTACGTACTTTAAAGTTTATTTATTGAAGTAGTGCTACTTAACACAAAATACTATAAATAGGAAAAAGCTCAAACAAGTCAATTTGGATAGAAATAAAAATCATTTTCTAATATGAGGCAGTCAGAGAAAACAACATCGACTTCCGCCACGCACCATATGGTGGATTGCGGAGTATGTATGTAGATACAGAATGTAAGGGCAGATAAACCCCAAAGTAATGTTCTCTTCCTTACTCTCTCTCTACCATTTACTGCCGTTATTGTGTAAAAGAAATGCACTCAGGGCCGGCCGGGGTGGCCGTGCGGTTCTAGGCGCTAGTCTGGAACCGCGTGACCATCACGGTCGCAGATTCGAATCCTGCCTCGGGCATGGATGTGTGTGATGTCCTTAGGTTAGTTAGGTTTAAGTAGTTCTAAGTTCTAGGGGACTGATGACCTTCGAAGTTAAGTCCCATAATGCTCAGCCATTTGAACCATTTTTTGAAATGCACTCAGGGCATACAAAAGTTCTTTTTCAATGTAACGTTCTTCGGTAACCGAAGGATGGCATTCCAAGCACTGTACCCATTTCTCTACGTTAGTCTTCAGGTAAACGACCACTGCAGAATATGCAAGCAGTGTCACCTTCTTCTTCAGACTGCGCATCTGAGCATTGTCTTCAACTAAATGTGTATCAGACGACGAATGACTGGAAGACTGTTTCCTGCGTTGTTTTCTCTTTTTCTTTTTTAAGAACAAATCTTTCGCCTCTTTATCCTTTGATTCCGCTACAGCTTTCGACTCTAATTGTTTCAAACTTTCTCTGTATGGGGACAATATTATCTACTTAACAGATTCAGAGCGTGTGGTTTTACTAGATCATGTGACCTCTAGTGTGGCTCTCTGGTTTTTGGAGCTGGCCGGATACCAAAATGACTCCGTTGTTTACACCCTGTATGTCAAACTACTCGTGTATTACAAAATCATTGTCTCTATGTATATGCCCTTCACCTGGGAAGAGGTCCGTGTTTCCAAGGCCGTACATAGCATTTTCTACTGCTCTCAAATAAGCCGCTCAAAATACCCTCGTAATCAAAACTGAGGTTGTTACTTGACCTGGGTTGTATATGCAATCCAGTTTCTATTTCTTAGGTATAATGCGTTTTAAACGGTCACTTGAATTTCACTCAAGGGTCTGTATTTTATGCGTGGAATCCGATAAACAGATGATGCGGACAGTGTTTTACTTCCTTTGTGCGCCACAAAATGTCATATGGTGCCAATCACGTATTAGTACAACAGAATCATCAACAGATGGCTTCACAGAATTGTCCAAATACTTAGTAAAAACATGATTCTGTATCCGTGTACTAAGGTGACAAGATGAAGTTAACCTAATAAAGAGATACCGTGTCCTAATATGCGATATTGTCGCGTATTAGGATACCCACGCTATCGCATATTAAGACTAAGCCATCTTACACTAAAAACCTAGCCACACAGTTGTGCTGCTCGGTTTGAACAACAGATCATTACAGCGAATGAAGGAGTACTTTGTGAAGATTATAACCACATGAATATTTTTGCAACAACTACTCAATTTCAGATTTTAAAGCCCAACAAACAAATGATCTCAAAAAACTTGAAATTCAACACCTTTAAAAACAAAGATTCTCGACAATATCCAGGTCCGTACTGGTCTTATTGCCACTGCTCTACGCCTCAGACACTGTGAGAGCTACGTTCTGATATCTCTCAACATAGCAGAGTACTTGTTTTAGTTAGAAGGAGTTTCTCACATTAGCGAAGTCTCCTATAGTTGGCACCTTTCCTCTATATTCAGCGTCATTTTCATTAACGGTAGTGTCTTTTGGGTAGATTAAAAACAATATCAAAACAGAAAAGAAACAGACATTTACCTAAATTAACTTCTAATTGCAGTTAGACAAAGAGTAGTGCATTTCGTCGTATGGAGTCTGTAGTATCATAGCCGCAGACGACAGATATGCAGTTCTACTTTCTTAGAAAATTACGGAGAAACGAATCACAGTTTTCCCTTGGAAAACCGTATTCTAAGCTATTCTACACACCTGGAAGGTCGTGCAGTTTCGTGCGTGCTTATCTCTTTCACATAACTGTACACGTCCATCTGGATTTCAGTAAATATTGTCTGATAGAAATTAAACGTTTTATTCAGACACATTGCATTGAATAGTTAAAATTATTTTTCCCAGCATATTTGTAATTTTACAGCGAGACCAAAATTTATGAGCTCATCGTTAAACATTTATTCTCTCTTACGCAGTTTCATCTTAACGATTTTATTTTCTGATGCATCTGCTTTCCCATTCTGTCGGCTACTTGTGTGAACAGTTTTGGGCAGACAGACAAAATTTTCTCTTTCGAAACATGCTATTGTAGTCGGTTCTTCGAAATGTGTTAAAGCAAACATGATTAATACAAGGCTCATTTAGCCAAATATGTTGTTTTTTGAATATGTGATCACGTACTGATGGCTTGACATTTGACGCATTCAGTGATTGTGTGACGGTACCACTTTCAGGCAATATAAATCAAATAAATTCTTTATTTTCGACGATACAGCTACGGAAAAACAGCAACAAATAATAAATAACAAACAAAATAATGTACAATAAAAATAATAAATCAAATAACGTAAAATGAAAAGTAATAAATAAAAGAACGTAAAAAAGTAATAAATAAAATTAATGTATTGGTCGACACAAACCCACTGATGCACTATGTGATCAAAAGTATCCGGACAACTGGCTGAAAATGACTTAATAAAGTTCGTGGCGCCATCCATCGGTAATGCTGGAATTCAATATGATGTTGGCCCACCCTTAACCTTGATCATAGCTTCCACTCGCGCAGGCATACGTTCAATCAGTTGCTGGAAGATTTCTTGCAGAATGGCAGCCCATTCTTCACGGTGTGCTGAACTGAGGAGAGGTATCGATGTCGGTCGGTGACGCCTGGCATGAAGTCGGCGTTTCCCAAAGGTGTTCTATAGGATTCAGGTCAGGACTCTGTGCAGGCCAGTCTATTACAGGGATGTTATTGTCGTGTGACCACTCCGCCACAGGCCGTGCGTTATGAACAGGTGCTCGATCGTCTTGGAAGATGCAGTGGCCATCCCCGAATTGTTCTTCAACAGTGGGAAGCAAGAAGGTGCTAAAACCATCAAAGAAGGTCTGTGTTGTGATAGTGCCACGTAAAACAACAAGGGGTTCAAGCCCCCTCCATGAAAAACACTACCACACCATAACACCACCGCTTCCGAATTTTACTGTTGGTACTACACACGCTGGCTAATGACGTTCACCGGCCATTTGCCATACCCACACCCAGCCATCAGATCACCACATTATGTACCGTGATTTGTCACTCCACACAAAGTTTTTCTGCCGCGCGACCGCTATGTTCGCAGGTTCGAATTCTGCCTCGGGCATGGTTGTGTGTGATGTCCTTAGGTTAGTTAGGTTTAAGTAGTTCTAATTTCTAGGGGATTGATGACCTCAGAATTTAAGTCTCTTAGTGCTCAGAGCCATTTTGAACAAAGTTTTTGCACTGTTCAATCGTCCGATGTTTATGCACTTTACACCAAACGAGGCATCATATGGCATTTACGGCATGATGTGTGGCTCATGAGCCCTCTTCAACTGTCGGCGGTCTCTGTCAGTCAACAGACGAGGTCGGCCTGTACGCTTTTGTGCTGCACATGTCCCTTCACATTTCCAATTCACTATCACATCGGAAACAGTGGATCTAGGGATGTTTAGGAGTGTGAAAATCTCGCGTACAGGCGTACACACAATGACCTTACCACGCTCAAAGTCCGTGAGTTTCGCAGAGCGCCCCATTCTGCTCTCTCACGATGTCTAATGACTACTGAGGTCGCTGATATAGAGTACCTGGCAGTAGGTGGCAGGACAATGCACCTAATTTGAAAAACGTATGTTTTTGGGGGTGTCCGGATACTTTTGATCGCACAGTGTGTGTTCTACACATTTCGCACACATTCTCTAGTTCCTCGGTAATGCCAGTATCACTTTCAATGCTTTCCGTCTCCAAACGAGACACTAAAGTTAAAAATAAAGCATACATGAGGAACACATTGGGGTATACAAGCCTTTCAAAAAACTTTCGTGTAGCTTGTACGAAAATACTCATGTAACACGGCTGGATTTGACTGTAGGGAAAAAGCACTACCACTGTTTGTCCCATGCATGACTTGTGTAATGAAATTAGAAAAGTGCACGAAACGGGTACTGAAATTAAATGCCGAAATATGAAATATATGTATATATAAAATGTAAACGAAACTGAAACAAAATTATCAGCGTTTGGACCTGAACCTAGGATGTGGCAGATGAAATTCGTTGTGTGAGGGACCAGAAAAATGGTCTATTTCTGATTTCTCACCAGAGTGGGGGATAGGAAAATGGAGAGGATCGTATGAGGGGAGGAGGAGAGGTTGAGATATTTGCGTCTGGA
This sequence comes from Schistocerca americana, assembly GCF_021461395.2. NCBI lineage: Eukaryota > Metazoa > Arthropoda > Insecta > Orthoptera > Acrididae > Schistocerca > Schistocerca americana. The sequence goes on along the minus strand of NC_060121.1, from coordinate 424,492,623 downwards.
AGTAGGTTAAAGTACCATCAGACTCTGGAGACAAAGCTGCAGTCAGCGTAGAGGTTGGTGACAGCATGACTCCGCCGAAAAAGAAAGAAAAGTGACCGTGATTATTTTGTGTGACGCAGGGAGGATCATCGTGCCTGAATATTTAGGAAAGGTCAAAAGAGCGATCAATTTTAATAATGCAATTTTAAAGGTTTTAGGTCTGTTGCATAGTGAAGTGTTGCAAAGTGACAAATATTACTGCAAGAAAATACTCTTGCACCAGTGCATTCGAACTAAAAGCTTCAATATGCCATATCGTTACGAGGACTGAAGCAGGACCCCTCACAAAAGTGAACCTTTTGAATGCCGGAAGACAGTACCTGATACATTTCGCTGAACCAAATGAGGTGAGATTGCAGCGATTTAGTTTATAGTACTAAATGGCTCTGAGCACTATGGAACTTAACATCTGAGGTCATCAGTCCCCTAGAACTTAGAACTATTTAAACGTAACTAACCTAAGGACATCACACACATCCATGCCCGAGGCAGGATTCGAACCTGCGATCGTAGCGGTCGCGCGGTTTCGGAATGAAGCCTAGAACCGCTCGACCACCGAGCATATAGCACTAGTTTAAGATTAGTAACACCGGAAGACTATGTAACACACAAGAGGTAATCACAATGATTAAATTATGACCTAACAAAAACAGAAATCAAGCTGGTATCATATCGCTGAGCGACTGCCTACACATTCACCCTTCACTGCGATACATTTTTCACAACGATGAATAGCTCAACAGTGACCTTTGTTATTGAAATCTGTACGTTCCATATCGAAAATCACTTCGTCTTCATTCTGGAAACGCCTACCAGGCAATGCTTTCTTCATCCGAGGAAAGAGGAAGACGTTACAAAGTTCCCTTTCAGAAGAATCCGATGGTGAGGGGAAGTTTGATAGCCCAAAGAAGCAATATGTGTTACTGTGTCCTGCGCAGAATGATCTCTGCCTTTATTGTGGAGAACACACAGCCCCTTTGACAGCTTTCCGCTACATTTCGTCGTCAGACTCTCGTGCGCTCGTCACAAGATTTCAGTAGCGTGCCCCTGAGACGCTATGCCCCTTATTACCGTAATATGATAACACAAAACTATGGCAGTCCCAAAAAAAACTGCGTGGCGTTACCCGATCATGGTTGCATATTCGGCCGTGGTGAATCCAAATTTTTCCACTGTTCGCTTTACTCCTCAGTCTCGGGGGTGACAGTGGTACACTCAGAATTCGTCATTGATTAGGCATTTAAAGAAGTCAGGATTGGCCTGACACAGCTGCAATATTTTCGTTGCTGTCTCGGTTTGGTAGGCTGTGAAGGTTGTACATTTCCGCTGCTGTCTCGTTTTGGTACGCTGTGAGGGCTTTGGAAAGTCGCAAAACCCAGCGGGAGGCGAGTTTGTGGTGTTCAAAATGTCGTGCAGGATGTTAGAAACTGTTCCATAACTAATCTTCACTTTCTCCACTATCATCCGGAGTGTCATACGCTGGTCTTGAAATACCATGGCCTCCGCTTCTCTTGTGGTTTCCGGTTCTTCACAGAGAGATGGTCCACCACCGTTCTTCGTCATTGAGAGACAGTATAAGCGTTTGCACCAATTAACCATTGTAGCATACAGTATGGTGGTGTTTTGATGCCGTGCACTTGCACTGACTCGGCATGGAGTGTTGCAGCCTTGTTTCCCTACAAATTCAGGAAAGGAATTACCGTACCATACTCCACCCTATCAGTGGATAGCGCCATTTTTCTTTGCTCCGGGACTGCAAGTATGTGCAGAGGGTGTCCAAAAATATGAAAAGGCCAAAAACAGAACACATTACCACGCCTAATAAGTTGTAGGAAAAGCGTTGGCATTCAAAAAACATTCCACTTGTTTCGGAATGGATGAATAAAGGTCCTGTGTGATTTTTAAGGGAATTTTATACCATCCTTCGTGCAATATAGTGGCAAGTTGTGGTCCCCGTGATAAAGGTGGATAGAGATCACGCACCATTCTCTCCAAAGTAGACCACAAAGATTCAATAATATTTAGAGCTGATGATTGTGGTGGTCAGAGGAGATTCGACAATTCAACTTCGTGCTTACAAAACCAGTCCTGGACAATGCGACCTCTGTGTACGGCGGTTCTGTCATCTTGCAACACAACAGCACCATTGGGGAACAGACGAGTACCGTGGGACGGACCTGATCAGCCAAAACGGCCACATAATCCTTGGCAATAATGCTACCTTGCACTGTGACATTGGCGCCTACGGGACATCACGGTGGAGCTGTCCAGATAATCAACGAATCCTCGCTGTGTTTCACGTCTAGGACGTAAACTCAACCTGAACTTGAAAAGAGTGTGAAACAAGACTCATCCTGCCCGCATCTCGTGGTCGTGCGGTAGCGTTCTCGCTTCCCACGCCCGGGTTCCCGGGTTCGATTCCCGGCGGGGTCAGGGATTTTCTCTGCCTCGTGATGGCTGGGTGTTGTGTGCTGTCCTTAGGTTAGTTAGGTTTAAGTAGTTCTAAGTTCTAGGGGACTGATGACCATAGATGTTAAGTCCCATAGTGCTCAGAGCCATTTGAACCAAGACTCATCCGATCAAATTCCTTTTTTTAATTTCTCCTTAGCTCAGGTTTTATGGCTTCGGTAGCATATTTTCCTATTAAAAATTTGCATTACTGATGATTACTTTTGGAAATCCAGGTCGCCCTGCAATTTCCTGCTTTCTTGTTGAAAAGGAGTGCTGCACAACTGCTGTGTCGTCCACTATATAAGAAACCACTAGATGATAAATCAATGGCTTTATCTGATGCGTTTCGGGTAGAGAGCGATTGTTATGAATGTCTTAGTGATCACGTACAGCCGCGCTGGATTAGCCGAGCGGTCTTAGGCGCTGCAGTCATGGACTGTGCGGTTGATCCCGGCGGAGGTACGAGTCCTCCCTTGGGTATGGGTGTGTGCGTTTGTGCTTAGGATAATTTAGGTTAAGTAGTGTGTAAGCTTAGGGACTGATGACCTGAGCAGTTAAGTCCCATAAGATTTCACACACATTTGAACATTTTTGATCACGTACAGAAAGAAAGCGTCATGGTGCTGATAAGATTCGCGAGTGTGATATTCAGTTCTGCAGTGGCTTTTGAAACTGTCATCCTCTTATTTTTCGTCGCAATTCTCCTTAGTGACCGTCTGCCACAATCACTCAGCACACACACTTTCGGCCGCGTTGTGATTTAGCGGAAAGCGTTTTTCCGCTTTCTCTGTATGCGGTATGAGTCTTCGATACTGTGTCTCTTGAAACATAAACATCTCGTCTCCCTCAGTTACGGAAGTACCACCGTAAGAGCACCAACTGGACAGAACACTGTTCTGACCACTAAGGACACTTGCAACGTATTGGACACTGTACAGATGTCGTTCGCTTTCAAATTCAACAGCGCAACCTGCAGGCTTAATTAGCACCTGCATTTATGTTCAGTCATGTATTTTTCGTCTCAACGGCCTCGCCGCAATGGAAATACAGGTTCCCGTCAGATCACTGAAGTTAAGCAGTGTCCAGCTTGGTTCAAATGGCTCTGAGTACTATGGTACTTAACATCTGAGGTCATCAGTCCCCCAGAACTACTTAAACCGAACCATCCTAAGGACATGACACACATCCATGCCCGTGGCCGGATTCGAACCTGTGACCGCAGCGGCAGCGCGGTTCCGGACTGAAGCGCCTAGAACCGCTCGGCCACAGCGGCCGGCTGTCCAGTTTGGCTAGCACTTGGATGGGTGACCGTCCGGGACTGCCGAGCGCTGTTGCTAAGCAGGCTGCACTCAGCCCTTGTGAGGAGAGCTGAGGAGCTACTTGACTGAGAAGTAGCGGCTCCGGTCCGAAAACTGACAACCACCTGAAGAGCGGTGTGCTGACCACATGCCTATCGTCTGAAGATGACACAGCGGTCGGTCGGTACCGTTGGGCATTGCGAGGCCTGTTCGGACGAAGTCATTAATGCGTTTCTCGTGGAATTTCTGTATTTTTATCCAATCATTGTACTTGTAAACAAACGCAAAATCCAATGCATAGCTTTATTTTTTCGAGGTGATAATCAGTATTTCATGACTACCGTCGTATGTCCAATTTGTAAGGTAACGGGGGATAATATGGCCATACAGCAGCTTTACTGGCAATGGAAATATCTGCTATGGAAAAATGGGTGGGATGTGACAAGCACAAACATTTGTAGACTCATCTATCACTGATAAAGACAAGGCTGCATTCAGCAGTTTCAGATGGTTTAAATTACTTGGTTACATAATTGCGTATAATTACTGTACATGGCTTTGTACTTAAGTAAATAATGTAGGGTGTGCTTGTATGTGAGTCCTTAGATTTGCTGAATACTCAATCATTGAAATAGAAGTCACGAGAAAACGAGCTCTTCCAAGTAGTTCGTAATTTAAATTTAAAGCACAGCAGCACAAATATACACCGCTCGCCCACCGCGGCCGGCTGTGTGGTGATAAATGTACGTAAAATTATATAATGTATTCGGGTTTAAGTATTTAAATCTTATAAAATTGTAAACGAATTGTGGCCATGTTTAGGAATTATTTTGATTAATTTAGTGTCACGTGACCCGACTCAGGACTGGGGATCTGAGCGTGAAAGTGGGGCTTTTGGTCGTTGTTGATTGTGGTGGTAAGTTCGGAGCGGCAAAGTGCCGCGAGTACAACAGTGTATGCGAATAAACTGTGAAGGAACAACGTGAAAGTGTGTAGGTGCGAGACAATAAACCATGTGTACGAGTGGCACCGATTATCATTTATTCAGATCGAATTTATTTGTGAAGTTCAATATGCAGGGCCACAAAGTAAGAAGTTTTTTTTTTAAATAAATAAGTTTCAATCTGAACTTTTATAGTGTACCTCATTTTGCGCAAGGTTGTGTTATAGACAGTTGTGTATTCGATTCACTGCTGTTCAAAGGCTAGCCAATATATGACTCAGTATTAGGGGCGCAAATGCAACCGTTCACTACCAACCCCCTTTGCAGATGTGCCACGTGAAAAATAGGTAATGAATGAGCCTGAGTACAGTTGCAAATTCGAACACAGCAGATGAATTTTGCTTTAAATGTAAGGTTTAGTTCGGTAATGAAATTAAAATTAAACACGTCATTACTTAATAGGCTGTAAAAAAAGTAGTAAACTATCAGTCTTAATTATAACCCAAACAACAGCGTATGGAAAGACAGTTTGTCATGGCAGTATTGTTGCTGAACATACTCTTTATTCGGGGAAATAAAAACTGATATAGCTTATAGAAGCAGCTAATCAAAGAAAACTTAGCGATAACATAACAATAGAAAAAGAAATATCGACCATAGACACTTTATGTCTCAATTTGACCTTATGTGTTATTTTTCCAGTTCTTAACTTCCGAAAACAGCCTAAAAGGAAGAAATTATCGTCGTCTGAGGAGCTGTGGAATAACAGAGTATTAACAGAGCTGGAATTTAATTCACAGCTTTTTTTCTTGTTATCGCACTTGTCAGTGCTGATAGTTTGACTTGGCATATGACTGGCCTTGTTGGCATTTCTTTGACGTACTGAAGGAAAGAGATATGGGCAGGGTGTGTGAACCTGACGGTGGGTTCCTGCTGGTTCTACAAGTAGGAAGAGGGATCGAGCACGAGTGACGCAGCGCTGAATGGGTGCCGTGTCGAAGGAAGCCCCGCAGCTGCAACTCGTGAGGACGGGGACAGCGGAAGCACGCTCGCACACGTCTGTTTCGGGAGCGCTCGCCATTCATTATTTAGTCAGAGCTACTAAACATCCTAGCACTTTCTAGGTTTGGTTGTTTCTGGTACAATGTTGTTGACTGTAGCGTACTAGGGGCACAAGACACTGAGATTCATAACTACTCTTTCTGACATGAGAGCGATATGTTACTTTCAGATACAGTCAGAGAAATTACAAAAATAACGTTCAAGATCTTCGATGAATATTGAGCCGTGCTGCGGCTCTCGTTGGTGTTGTCTGTAGGTTTCCGCCGTCTGTTGGAGGCCAGACCGTATCCCTTAGTTGGAGTGGTTGTGGTTGTTTGTCTTCTTCTCGTCTTGATTGGTGTCACTCGTTTCCCAAGCGTTGCCTGTCCGCTAGTGGCAGCAGCGGTGGTTATCGATATGTAGTAACTGTTCCCTATCTTTGGGGCGACGTCGTTGTTTTTCCGTGTCGTGTGAGTGTGGCAGTTCGGTTGGGGACTCAGGAGGAGCCAGGTTTGTGCAGTGCATCAACACGCCGGGAACGCTGGTGGCTCGCATGGACTGCCGGCTGGAAGGGCTGTGGTCACGAGGGTGCACGACATCGTCGTAAACCAGATCCTGGAGGCTTTAACGTGAGTGTATTTCAATTCAAGTAGAGAAACCTCCACCATTGTGATATCCCGCGATTCTCCAGTGACTTGGGTTTCGTGTTGCTGCTTGTAGTGTCGCAGAGGTGAAGAGCAGCGAGTGGAGTGCCTGTGGAAAGCGGATCAGATTATCTTTCCTCGACTCCTTATTACTATTTACTGCGTTAAGCTTGTTACAACTTGTTAAGTTCAACCAGCGGTATTTTTCCTGCCTGGTGGCCGCTAATTGCCCAGTTACCTGCCCTGGGCGTCAGTGTATATAACAGCAGTGTACGTTTCCTCGCCTTGCCGCTGCTGTCCGGTAAGGCGGGTAGTTTTCACAACTCTCTTGATTGTAGTCCGTTTGTGATTCTTCTAATCTGGTGGTAGTCGTTCCTTCCTCGGTCCGGGCGCTCTAAGCACAGTATTCTGGGGGCATAGTGCAGTCCGCCGGTTCCAGCTCTGGCGTGTTGTTCCATTCTTGCATTTGGTTTATAGGACGTCAGGTAGGTTCAGCAAGATTATCATTAGTCATTCGTTAGACTGCCACTAGTCTGAGTTACCATCTTGTGAAGTGAATGCAACTCTTGGCTGCCTATCTCATCGCTCCCGAAGGTGTTTGTTGCCGGACATTCTCAGAGGTCGATTCCTGTAGCACCGTCTGTGACTGGTCCTTGTGTTTTATTATTTTATTATTTATTACCATACATTGTAATGCCTATATTAAAGGTTATGTATGTCTAGTTAATAGTTCCAGTCGCCTTCTGGAATAAATCTAGCAGTGTAAGGGTTGTGTTACAAGGTTACCATCACCTTATTTCACCCATTTGGTGGTCAGTTGCTTGTTTCCTTTAATTAACCTTTGATGTATTTTGCTGTTTTGCAGCAGGTTTCTAAATTTTTTGTATGATTGCCGTTCCTGGCGTGTAAGGCCTTCAGCCGTGATTGTGGTCATTTGCTTTGAAAAAAAAATTAGATATTTAGCAGTAAGCCTTAAAACCTTATTTACTGCTATTCCTGGCGTCTGATACCTTCTGCTCTGTTTGTGGCCACTTACCTTTTAATATTTCAATACCTGTACGTTGTAATTGCAGCAGGTTTTTAAACATTCTTAATTTATTGCCATTCTTGGCGTGTAAGGACTTCAGCCGTGATCACAGTGGCTTGTTTTTCTTCTTTTTTTTTGTTGATAGTATCTGTATCCGTATTTTATGGTGATTTGCTAAATTGTAACGCACAGAAAACGCTATTATTTACACAGTTGTTTATGCCTTCATTAATAACGTGTGGTATTTTTTATTTATTGGTGAGTATGTTATTACCGTTTTAAAAATAAATGTGTGTAACTGTAAAAGGCAACCAATAGTAACTGGTTACGGCCCCTTCCACGATCGTAACCGAATCCTGCCCTCCCTTGGCTACCAGGTTTGAAATATCTCACTAGAATTTATTTCCTTTATGTAAGTTGAAAGCGGATGGGCAAGAAAGTAAAAGAAAGGTAAATAATGACACCAGTTGCACAGGGACTTTATGCGGAATCAGAGACAGCGAGTGAAGATGTGTACCGGACCGGGACTCGAACGTGGGATCTCGTGGTTCGTAGCTAGTTGCGTTGACCACAGCGCCTCACAGACACGGTACTTACGAGGGTTGTCCAGAAAGTAAGTTCCGATCGGTCGCGAAATGGAAACCACACTGAAAATCAGAAACGTTTTATTTGCAACAGTTATGTACACCTTCCACCTGCTTCTCTACATAGTCGCCGCTCCAACTTCGAGTGTTGTCGTAGTGTTAATCAACTTTCCAATATCCTCGTCATAGAAAGCGCCGCCTGTGATTTTGGCCAGTTATCTGCACTGGTCTGCTGCTCGTTGTCTGTGGAAAAATTTTGTCTTCGTAGCCAGCGGTTCTTGTGAGCAGAGATGAGACTCAGGGGGAGCCAATTACGGACTGTATTGTGGGTGATCAAACACTTCTCATCGGAAACGCTGCAGTAGCGTCTTCATTGCCCCTGCAGTGTGCGGCCGAGAATTGGCATGAAGAAGGGACTGCTCGACAGTTGTGTTATGTGGGCTGCATGGCACAGGAGAAATCACGAACCACGCCCTCATACTTGGCTGGAGACGTTATTCCCTACGCATCTTTACGGTCACTCAAAACTGAAAAGAGCGACACGACACGATCGACGGGCATAGTAGACACACTGCTCAACACATCTGTGCGAAGCTTTACCGGATTTTCCCAGCGGTTTCCATTTCGCGACTGATCGGAGCATACTTTCTGGACAACCCTCGTATCACAAACGCGCAGACATTCTCTGCACGCTCCTCGGATGACCCGCAGTCCCAACTAACGCCACATATCCGCAGTCGCCGTTCACGTCCTCCATACTTGCTAATTTTAGATTCCCGATGGAGGTCGAGCGTAACTGTGCATCCGCACTGAAGGCGGTGGGTTCATTGCCCATAGAGGCGAAACAGTTATATGAATGCTAGGTGCCGGCCTTGCGGACATATGCAGATTACGGTAAGCACTATGTCGCGGTGGCGTAGTGGTTAATATAACTGCCTAGTAGGCAGGAGATCCCGGGTTCGAGTGCCGGTCCAGCACACATTTTAACTAATCCCCGTTGATTCCGCATGAAGTCCGCACGTATATGATACTATTAGTTCCTTTCCTTTCCTTCCCTTTTTCCCATCTCTACCTTCAATTTCCTTAATATGTATCACAGCTGCGGGTTCCACGTGGAACAGACACCATGCATTCATATGATTATTTCTTTTAATTGAAACCAATCCTTTTTTGGAAACAATTGATTTGTGCTGTTTGAAGCTTTCCTGTCGTAATAACTGCTTCACTGGTTCATGGGTGTCGCGTCGGATGATGATGTGACAGCAGCACAATATTTCAACGAGATAGCTGCTCGTCATTTCCACGTTCTTACTGACGCGTTGCTGCAGTGGCTCGCCAATATACAGGGTGGTCCATTGATCGTGACCGAGCCAAATACCTCAAGAAATAAGCTTCAAACGAAAAAACTACAAAGAACAAAACTCGTGTAGCTTGCAGTGGGAAAACAGATGGCGCTATGGTTCGTCCGCTAGATGATGCTACCATATGACAAACGCATATAGACTGCGTTTTTCTAAATAGGAACCCCCATTTTTTTTATTACATATTCGAGTAGTACATAAAGAAATATGAATGTTTAGTTGGACCACTTTTTTCGCTTTGTGATAGATAGTGCTGTAATAGTCACAAACATATGGTTCAGAATTTTAGACGAACAGTTGGTAACAGGTAGGTTTTTAAAATTAAAATACAGAACGTAGGTACGTTTGAACATTTAATTTCGGTTGTTCCAATGTGATACATGTACCTTTGTGAACTTATCATTTCTGAGAACGCATGCTGTTACAGCGTGATTACCTGTAAATACCACATTAATGCAATAAATGCTCAAAATGATGTCCGTCAACCTCAATGCATTTAGCAATATGTGTAACGACGTTCCACTCATCAGCGTGTAGTTCGCCTTCCGTAATGTTCGCACTTGCATTGACAATGCGCTGACGCATATTGTCAGGCGTTGTCGGTGGATCACGATAGCAAATATCCTTCAACTTTCCCCACAAAAAGAAATCCTGGGACGTCAGACCCGGTGAAGGTGCGGGCCATGGTATGGTGCTTCCACGACCAAACCACCTGTCATGAAATATGCTGTTCAAAACCGCTTCAACCGCACGCGAGCTATGTGCCGGACATCCATCGTGTTGGAAGTACATCGCCATTCTGTCATGCTGTGAAACATCTTGTAGTAACATCGGTAGAACATTACGCAGGAAATCAGCATACATTGCACCATTTAGATTGCCATCGATAAAATAGGGGCCAATTATCCTTCCTCCAATAATGCCGCACCATACATTATCCCGCCAAGGTCGCTGATGTTCCACTTGTCGCAGCCATCGTGGATTTTCCGTTGCCCAATAGTGCATAGTATGCCGGTTTACGTTACCGCTATTGGTGAATGACGCTTCGTCGCTAAATAGAACGCGTGCAGAAAATCTGTCATCGTCCAGAAATTACTCTTGTGCCCAGTCCTAGAACTGTACACGACGTTCAAAGTCGACGCCATGCAATTCCTGGTGCATAGAAGTATGGTACGCGTGCAGTCGTTGTTGATGTATCATTCTCAACACCGACGCTTTTGAGATTCCCGATTATCGCGCAATTTGTCTGCTACTGATGTGCGGATTAGCCGCGACAACAGCTAAAAGACCTACTTGGGCATAATCGCTTGTTGCAGGTCGTGATTGATGTTTCACGTGTGGCTGAACACTTCCTGTTTCCTTAAATAACGTAACTATCTGGCGAACGGTCCGTACACTTGGATGATGTCGTCCAGGATACCGAGCAGCATACACAGCACAAGCCCGTTGGGCATTTTGATCAGAATAGCCATACATCAACACGATATCGACCTTTCCCGCAATTGGTAAACGGTCCAGTTTAACACGGGTAATGCATCACGAAGCAAATACCGTCCGCACTGGCGGAATGTTACGTGATACCACGCACTTATACGTTTGTGACTATTACAGCGCCATCTATCACAAAGCGGAAAAAGTGGTCCAACTAAAACATTCATATTTCTTTACGTACTACACGAATATGTAATATCCGTTTGACCTATGTCAGAGCCATCTAGCAGGTCAACCATAGCGACATCTGGTTTCCCTCTTCAAGCTAGACCCAGTTTCGTTCTTTGTAGTTTTTTTGGTTTGATGCTTATTTCGTGAGTTATTGACCCTGTCACAATCAATGGACCACCCTGTATAAGCTGACTCGCTAGAAAAGCAAGCCATGGGAACCAGCATTGGTGGTACTAAGGCATCATCGGCCGCAGACGAACGAATCCGAGTCACCACAGACAGAGAATCGGGGTCTGCACACGCTCTGCCTGCGCGCGCAGTGGGCCGCGATTTGCGGCCGCGGTTTTCCCGCGTCGCGCATGCGGAGACCGTGGCCCGTTTCTCCAACAGGGGGCACTGAATGTCGCCGTGCTCTATGTTGTTGTTGTTGTTTTGGGGGAGGAGACCAAACAGCGAGGTCATCGGTCTCATCGGATTAGGGAAGGGCGGGAAAGGAAGTCGGCCGTGCCCTTTCAAAGGAACCATCCGGCATTTGCCTGGAGCGATTTAGGGAAATCACGGAAAACCTAAATCAGGATGGCCGGACGCGGGATTGAACCGTCGTCCTCCCGAATGTGAGTCCAGTGTGCTAACTACTGCGCCACCTCGCTCGGTGCCGTGCTCTATGATTCGTCTTCACAAAAAAATGTTTCAAATGGCTCTGAGCACTATGGGACTTAACATCTTGGGTCATCAGTCCCCTAGAACTTAGAACTACTTAAACCTAACTAACCTAAGGACATCACACACATCCATGCCCGAGGCAGGATTCAAACCTGTGACCGTAGCATTCGAGCGGTTCCGGACTGCAGCGCCTAGAACCGCACGGCCACCGCGGCCAACGATAACTTCATAATCCCTTTGCTTCCTGCGCTTTTCTAGCGAGTCAGTGTACATATTGGCGAGCCATTGCAGCAACACGTCAGTAAGAACCTGAAGATGACGAGTAGGTGTCTCTTTGAAATATTGTGCAGCTTCCACAACATGATCCGACGCGACCCCCGTGAATCAATGAAGCAACAATAGATTTACTTATCAAGGGCAGTGTGGTATAATTGGCAGTTTCCTAATTATATGTGTGCTTGGAAAAAAAAAGTTTCGCGAGCAGCAAAAGACGTCGAGTAAAATGACCTACCTCGACACGCTACTTTTCTGTTGTCATTCGTTTATTAAAGTAATACCAGAAGCAGCCCTAATGCATTCAAGAAGTGCTTTTAGAAGTACAATGATTTTGGAACATTAATACGTTAATTCAAGTTATTAATAGTATAATTGCCCTTTTCCCTTCCGAACCATGCTAAGGTAGCAAGGTAGGCTCGCTTGCGTTCCTCCACCCACAATACAGAGAACCGTAGAACCGTACCACAGGCGCAACACACCGTGGGGGGGGGGGGGGGGGGGGGGGGGGAGCGGTATCTGGCATTGGTTGAGAATGGAGCGACAGGGTTGTAGTCTGTCCATAACTCTAGTGAATTTGTGCATTAAACAAGCAATGAAGGACCCCATGAAAAAAATTTGAATCCATGATGCTTTGGGCAACCATATAGTGGTATTCCAGATCGCATTACTGCCAAGGATTATGTGACCACTTTGGCTGATCATATCAATCACGTTTTACAGTATTTATGGTGATGATGTGTTCGAAGATGATAGGCCCCTGTTCACACACCTCGCATCGACTAGGACTGATTTTGCGAGCACGAGGATGAATTGCCGCATCTCCGATGACCACCATAGTCAGCAGGTATCATTATTATTGAGCCTTTGTGGCCTACTATTTTTCAGAAAGAATATTATAAAGATTCCTGTGAAAACCATGCAAGGCCTGCATTTACCCATTCCGAAACGACAGGGAGCTCTTTTGAATGCCAATGGATTTCCTGCTCCGTATTAGGCGTGGTATTGTATCGTGTTTCTGTTATTACTATGTTTTCTGTTCATCCCATGTACATGTCGGTCATTCTTTGAGGAAGACTCTGTAATCAAAGCCTTTTTTATCACCTCAGGTCACTAATGCATTTTGACAGCAGACGAAGGAAGATCACGCCGGTAAATGCTCCTTAAGATAGCCATTGTTAGCTACGCTTGTGCAACCTTTTCCGTTCTTGTGCTAGACAGTTTTTAGTTTCGAGATAACCTTCAGAATTTGTAGTGACAACGTGCTCATTTCACATTCTTCCTCTATAGAGAATTTTGTTTCTCTGGCTTGAAATGTTGTAGTCTCCTGTAAGCATTGGACAAAATGTCCCGCTGGAGACATGACGCACATACCGCGTAAAGCCGCCACTAGCGCTGATATCGGCCTCAATTCGGCGAGGAAGAGAGTCAGGAAGTTGATTCCTACGTTTCCTCTGCTGTTCCACCCAGTCACAGGCGTTTATCATGGGATGAAGTGCAGATGAGACAGCGGACCATTCGAAGTGCGGCAGAGTCTGAGTGTTCGTGAAGTCAGGAACGGATGCATGATACCCTGTCAATAAGACTGTTGTCGTTTTGATACACGGAGCTGTCAACAGAATACTCATCATGAAGATGTCGAAGTAAAGGTCACACTTGGTCACCGTGATTGTAGGAGTAAACAACCTGGTTCTTGTTCATAGCAACCTGTATGAGTAGGCCCACGACGTGATACGGAAAACATCCCTGAACATCACAGAATCACCTCTGATCTATGAGGGGCAGTCAAATGAAAACCGAACACCGGCCTCAACGGGACAGTAGTATGGTTCCATTCAAAAGTAATTACCACACGCGTTAAGACATTTATCCCACTGGAAGACTAGATGATCAGCTCCTGTTTCGTACAACGCGGTCAGCCGCTGAAGGATACACTACCGCACCCTCTCTTGTACTTTTTCGTCCAGCCGACACCCACGTCCATAAACGTCTTTCTTCAGGTCGCTAAATATATTAAAATTACACGTTGAAAGATGCGGGCTGTACTGTGGATGTTGCGGTGTTTCCCAACCAAATAGCTGAGGCGTAGCCTTCGTGGGATTGGCAGTATGGGGGCGGTCCTTATCGTGCAGACTGCATTCCTGGCCGTTTTTATTTTATGGCACGTCGCAGTTTCTGCAAAGTGTCTTCATAGCGCTGCGCACTGACTGTGGTTCTACGCTCGAGGAACTTGACGAGCAGTGGTTGTACGACAACGCCCGCCCCCACAGTGCCAATCGGACGAAGGCTACGCTTCGGCGATTTGGTTGAGAAACACTGCAGCATCCTCCGTACATTAAAATTCAACAAAACAGCCTCCATCGCAACTGATGTTTATTTTGGTTGGCAGCCTCTTTCAGTCTATAATTTAGACCACCTTCAGTCCATAAGCAACATGATGGCGGTTGGTGGCGGTGGACAGAGCAAGATCTGTAGAACACTTTGTAAAATATTATCCTCCGTACAGTCGGGATCTTTCACAGTGAGGTTTTCACATCTTTGGCGACCTGAAGAAAGGCTTGCATGGACGTCGGGTTCAGTCGGATCAGCAAGGGCAACAGTCGGTGCGGTCGTGGATCCGTCAGCCGCCGACCGCTCTCTAGGAACCATGAATTGATCGTCCCGTCTCCCAGTGGAATAAGTGTCTTAACGCGTGTAGTCATTACGTTTGAATGGAACCATTCCAAACAACAGTCATCGCAGTGGCGCCATTCAAGTTCAAGCAAACCAAAAAGTTTAGACATTTTCCGTCCTCGAACCGAAAAGTGATTGCTACTGTTTTTTGGGACGAAAAGGCGTTCTTTTGAATGATTTCACGGATCGTGGGTCAACAATTACAGTTGACGCATACTATGAAACACCAACCAAACTGACAGGTACGATGGAAAATCGACGCCACGGGAATCTGTCGTCTGGCGTAATCCTCCTTCATGCACGCCCCGACACCTCTGCCAAAAACCAAGGAGAAGATTGAAGATTTTCGTTGAGAACTTTTTGATCAGACTCCTTACAGTCCCGACCTTGCACGAAGCGACTATTTCCTCTTCTTGCATTCGAAAAAGTGGCTGGGTCGAAACTGATTTCTAAACGACGAACAACCCAAGGCTGGCGTTATCAACTGGTTCAGTTCCCAGGCGGCAGTCTTCTATGCAGAGGCGTTAAAAAAGCTGGTGTAGCGTCACAGCAAGTGTATAGATGTGATGTAGTAAAATATTACTGTCAATAAAAACATTTTCTCATGAGCTTATCTTTTTATGACCAAACGGACCTTAGTTTTTGAATACGACTCGCACGTCTAAATAGAACCAGCAGCTGTCTTTAAAAGTTCACAGGCAGCCTAATAGGACAGACAACGCTATTCCAGAATAGTAATATTCCTCCGTAGCACAGTGAATGAAAAAACAGAACTTAAAGGCTCAAAATTTTTCACTAGTGTTAACATTAGTTTAATACAAGACTTGTAAATCGCGCCAGTGGTAAATAAATGATTACGTAGCTATTATTACCCAAAACGTCAATGCTGACAGTGTCGATAATCGATATCCTGATTCAAACTGCGTGTCAGCCACACTGCAGTAACATTGTGAATATTTATGTGCTGTTACAAAACAAGTTCTCCAGTGAAATTTAGGGAATTTTGCTGCAAGTTGCCTTATCGTCAGTTCTTATAGGTTGTGATGCAGTCGTGCCAGCACGAAATGCGTGACAAATGAGCTTGGAATACTTGCATCGTATGTAAAACGTCTGACGTACAGACAGAGCTTTACATAATTAGTGGAACGTAGTATCGGATGCCAAAAATACTTTCATGTGTCTCACACAAGCTGTATTCTACAACTCCATAGTCAATGAGATGTAGTTCAACATCGTAACGACAACAATACATAACACCTTTTGAAGTCACGTTCTCACCATCTCAACCTTCCGGACACCAGTCCATTATCTCATAAGAACGACTTCCTCATAGTTACATGGTTTGTAAATTATCAGGTTCGTTAGACTATATCAATAACTTTGTTTCATGTTCATTTGAAACTCCAGCGCTACTGGAAGCTGAATTGATTTGCCTCTCTGTATGGCGGACAGGATGCGAGATAGCTTCACAATCATAATTTTCCTTCTAGGAGAGGTGGAGGAAAGGGAAGGGTTGGATGAAGCCAGCTGCCCTCCCGTGCCCTTCGGTGGGTACACACACTCAAGACAGAGTCCTTATTGTGGCTCATATCACAGCCTCTGCTGTTCAGGGTCATATCGTCTGCTGGTAAAAACTATTTTATATATTGTATGTGTCAATGTGTACACCCAAATGGAAATAGGTTTGCCATTTCCGTTTTATTTACCTTAAATAAACAAGATGAACAGTGCAATCAAATCCGTACTTAATGGGGTTCACACAAGTGCATCTTGCAGGCATCTCTTTAAGCAGCTGGGAATATTAAGTACATTTTTATACACGGGTGAGCATACTGTTAGGCTGTGCTCGTGGGAATGAGAGATGAGCTGCATGTTAAAAAAGAGCATGAATATGTTCGCTTGCCTAAATATTTGGAAAATTTTTTAAGGTGCTGAGAAAGGGAGAATGAGGCAATTAGTACCCCACATTTAAGTCAAAGTCTTTTAAACAGGAGTGTATTCGCCTTTTTGTGCCCCGATAGGAGCATTTTTTCGCTGTAGGTGACATGATCGGAGGATGGGAAAAAGGTAGAATACCATCAGGTATAAATACTGGGCGAAATAAATTTATTAATACGATGTTATTTGTTGATGACGAAGTTATCATACAAGACAGCGAAGATAAATTACAAATTGCATTACGTGAGCTGAATGAAATAAGCGCAAGCTACAATCTGACTATATCTATAAATAAAACTAAAACCATGGCATTTTAAGGGTTCACCAAGTACGAACAAAAATGGTCATCAACAACAAACCGATAGACCAGCTGCCCATTTTAAATATTTAGCGTGTGACATACGAGGACAATGATAAAAGTAATGAGATTTCCTTTTTATCTAGGAAAGTTTTTATTTTTTATTTTTTTTCAAACAACAACATCGTCCCCAGTTAAAGCAGTTATTTTCGGCATACACCCACGGGTCGTTATTCCCAGTCTTGGAAGCAGCGCAGAAAGGCTTCAACTGCTAGGGCCGTCGATATGTCGGTCAAATTCTTTTGAATGTTCTCCAGAGACCCATAATGATATCCTTTTAAGACTTTTTCAATTTATGGAAAAGAAGAAAGTCAGAAGGACTTAGAACAGGGGGTGTGAAACAGGTAAAAAATTCCGTGATGGAAGTGGTCGTGTGACATGGGGCGTTGTCATGACGCAGCATCCACCTGTCTGCAAAGTCCGGTCTCACCTGGCTCACCGCTTCCTTCAGCCTTTCAAGACATCTTTATGCACTATATCCCTACTGTCAAAATAGCAAATCGGCGGTATTTTGATCGTTGATTTGCTCATTTGCGTTTTTGTCGAGGAGATCTGTAAGTGTACTAACCCTCACTTTGCCGTTTTGCCTCAGGATCGTGCTAAGAAAATCCAGAATTCATCGCCTATGAGCACAACTGAACCATTCATGGTTATTGGCAATCCTTTCAAGAAGATCAACTCACACGTACCTTCCATTGTCCCTCTGCTCCGCTGTGAGACTTTTCGGCACTACTTTGGCACAAACCTTTCCACATGGGCAACTCTTCCGTGAAAATCTGATTTACGGTGAAAGTGTTCGAGTTCGACAGGTCACCCATCATCCTTATTGTTAACCGTCGGTCTGATCTCACAAGATCAGACACGCATTGGACGTTTTCGCCGGCTTCTGAAGGTCTCCCTGAGAGAGATTCGCCTTTAACGTGGTCTCGGCCTTCGCAAACTGATTTGTGCCAGATAAAAGCTTATACTCTTGATAAGGAATGTTCTCCAAGAGCCTGTTTCAGCTTTTCGAAGATCACACTCATGGACTCCAAAAGCTTAACACAAAACTTGATTGCATAACGTTGCTCTAAATTTCGCTGTACCATTTTGGTAACACATAACAAAAAACACAACTTCACTGATGGCGCTCTCAAAAATCACATGATGGCTGTACGGAGCTGAAACTCTGACTGAGCATCTGGAAGGGATGAACACACCGGTATAAATAAGTAGAACAACGCAGCGTTGCCAGATCGCTCACAGTGTTGTCATTTTCTCACACAGCTCGCACAATATTGCCAGAAACTGGGTGTGCTGTGAACACAGCCTCCTGTTCATCAGGAACTCCATGGGTGCACAGATTAGACTGGTGCGAAATGTATCACCCAAGGTCATATAAAATAATACATTACCGCCATGAAACTAACAGGCTACTTGAAAAAACAACTGCCGCACACATCGGAAAACTTTACTTGATAAGTTCCCGAACTCGTCAGGGAAACGCGCCAGTTTCTTATGGCCGCGATACCAGGGTTTCTGAGAGACATGAGTTTCTCCTGGCGCATACAATTTTCAAACAACTTACGGGAATTCAGCCAGGTATGGCCTTGAAAATGGGGGGATGTGCTCCCGCCGAAATATCGGCGGTCGCTGTTAATATTACCTGACTGAATTCCCGCAAGTTGTTTTGAGAACAGGATTTCCGAGTTGGACAATTTATTTTATTGCTGAATGAAAAAGTTTCATCTGGTAAAATAATATTTATTCAGACAATGTGCAGCATTACTCAGGATACATAAACGTCGAGGTTATAAGACATCGAACGAATTTATATCATTAAAGTAGAACAATGCTAAGGAAATGATTGGTTGTTAGGGTCACCATCAGCATGATGCTGGACAAACGACTAAGATGGTACCCAGACATATAAAGGACACGAAATACGTTTTCGATCATGACTGCAAAATTATGTAATTATCCTTAAAAAGGAGTATAAATCCGGACAGAGCACACAACAGATCAATGAATAAACGAAGAATCAAAAAGAATCATCACCAGACGGGTCAGCTCGAATGAATTTAGCTCGATGACGAAACGAAACGTGAGTGGATATGGAAAAGATCCCTTTTCAAGCAAGAATTACGTTGCAGAAAAATATGCTTCCTAGCGCGTGAGACGCGTAGATCAAGTTATGAAGACTAGATATAGAAACCGTGAAGAAACTGCTCTCCTTACCATATCGCAGATTCCGAAGTCGCGAGTGCACATTCCAAATGCGGTTCTTACTGTGACTACCGTCAAGGTCGCTGGGAGTAAGTGCGCTGAGGCGAACTGCAGCCGCTGCAAACTGTTGTTGGACTGAGCCGATGACACGTGATTGCGAATCATGGATCTCATGTACTCCTGACTGGTGGCCGTGGATGCGAGTATGTTCCAAAGTGAGACTTCAAAGGCTTGGCAGAAGACGGAAGTCAAGAACGCACTCGAGTGCGGAGTCCAGAGTAGAATCACCAAGGAGAAGTTAGAATCAGAAAACGAATGCCTCTCTCAATTTTGATAGCCTGCCTTCAGGCCTCAGAAAGGCAAGCGGCACAGTCTTTTTAAGGCAATCCCAGAGTGAGCCTAAGTGCTGTTCCAGCCAGGAATTTGGATGTCCATTCACCAGCTCCCATTGTAAGGGTGTGTCCGCCAATGTGATACCTGTATATGGAAACGGGAAATGAGTGTCCCTCCGTCCCCACGTCCAGACTTGTCTGTAGGAAATTCTGGAAATTTTGCCATGGTGAGGGCTAGCCCGGAAATTTCCAGGCACACGAGTGGCTATATATTTTGCCTGACGAAACGTGTCTGCAGAACTCACACAGCAGGATTACGACTAGTGGACGTCTGGCGACTCCACTTACCAACTTCTCCCACCAACGGTTTCTCGTTCTGCTATTGAGTGCACCAGTCTTCCTTTCCGCCACTACATATGTATCACAGAATTTCAGCCATTTTCTGTGCCCAGTCTCCTTGCGACCCGCGGCCCGATTTCGATACGGTAAAATGATAATTATCGCTTGTTTGGGGGTTTCCTAACAAACTGCCCATGAACTAATGAAGATTTTTGGAAACGGAAGACGGCACTTATAGATAAAGCCCCAGACAATATAATCTACATCTGCACGGATGCTTTGCAAATCACACATAAGTGCCTGGCAGAGGCTTCTTCGAACCACCTTCACAATAACGCTCTATTATTCCACTCGCGAACAGCGCGCGGGAAAGAACAAACACTTATATCTTTCCGTACGAACGCTGATTTCCCTTATCGTGGTGATCGTTTCTCCAACAAAATATGTTCACATTCGGAGGAGAAGGTTGGGAACTGAAATTTCGTGAGAAGATTCCGCCGCAACGAAAAACACCTTTGTTTTAATGATGTCCACCCCAAATCCTGTATCTTGTCCTTGACACTCTTTCTCCTACTTTGGGATAGTATAAAACATGTTGCTCTTCTATGAACTTTGTCGATGTACTCCGTTAGTCCTATCCTCTGAGTATCCTAGACCGCGCAGCAGTAATCCAAAAGAGGACGGACAAGCGTAGTGTAGGCAATCTCTTTAGTAGATTTGTTACATTTTCTAAGTATTCTGCCAATAAAACGCAATCTTTGGTTTGCCTTCCCCACAACATTTTCTGTGTGTTCTTTCCTATTTAAGTTCGTAATTCCTAGGTATTTATTTGAATTTATGGCCATTAGATTTGACTGATTTACCAAGTAACCGGAGTTTAACGGATTCCTTTTAGCACTTACGTGGATGACCTCACATTTTTCATTATTTAGGGTCAATTGCCCTTTCGCACCATACTAATATCTTCTATAAATCGTTTTGCAGTTTGTTTTGATCTTCTGACGACTTTACTAGACAATAAACAACAGCGTTATCTGAAAACAACGTAAGATGGTTGCTTATATTGTCCCCTAAATCGTTTATATAGATAAGTAACAGAAGGGGACCTCTTACACTACTTTCGCAAACGTCAGAAATCACTCGACGACTTTCCGTCAGTTACTACTAACTATGACCTCTCTGACAGGAAATCAAGAATCCAGTCACATAACAGACACAATATTCCACAGGCATGTAATTTCGCTACAAGCCTCTTTGTGGTACAGTGTCAACAGCCTTCTGGAAATATCGAAACACGGAATCAATTTGAAATCCCCTGTCAACAGCGCTCAACACTTCGTGTGAGTAAAGAACTCATTGTGTTTTAGAAGAACGACGTTTTCTAAATCTGTATTGACTGTGTGTCAATAGACCGTTCTCGTCGAGGTTATTCATAATGTTCGAACACAACACTTGTTCCCAAATGCTGCTGTATATCGACGTTAATGATATGGGCCTGTAATTCAGTCGATTACTCCAACTACGTTTCTTGAATGTTGGTGTGACCTGTGCAACTATCCAGTCTTTGGGTACGGATATTTCGTCTAGCGAGCGGTTCTGTTCGATTGTTAAGTACGGAGCTATTACATCAGCATACTCTGAACGAAACCTAATTGGTATATAGTCTGGACTGGAAGACTCGCTTTTATTAAGTGATTTAAGTTGATTCACTATTTCGAGGATATCTAAGTTCCTCATGGCGGCAGCTCTTTGTGATTTTAATTATGGAATATTTACTTCGTCTTCTTTGGTGAAGGAATTTCGGAAGGCTGTGTTTAGTAGCCGGCCGGGATGACCGATCGGTTCTAGGCGCTCCAGTCTGGAATCGCGCGACCGCTACGGTCGCAGGTTCGAATCCTGCCACGGGGATGGATGTGTGTGATGTCCTTAGGTTAGTTAGGTTTAAGTAGTTCTAAGTTCTAGGGGACAGATGACCTCAGAAGTTAAGTCCCATAGTGCTCAGAGCCATTTGAACCACTTTTTGTGTCTAGTAACTCTGCTTTAGTAATACTGTTGTCAATAGTATTTCGATTGCTATCGCTCAGAGGAGGTATCGATTGTGTCTTGCCACTAGCATACTTTACATACGAGCAAAATCTCTTTGGATTTTCTGTCAGGTTTCGAGACAAAGTTTCGTTGTGGAAACTATTATAAGCATCTCGCATTCAAGTTCGCGGAAATTTCGAACTTCTGTGAAAGATCGCCAATGTTGGAGATTTTGCGTTCGTTTAAATTTCGCACCTTTTTCTCGTTGTTTCTGCAACAGTGTTCTGACCCGATTTATGTACCAAGGATGATCACCTTCTTCGTTAGTTATTTTATTTGGTATAAATCTCTCAATTGCCGTCGAGACTATTTCTTCGAATAATGTTAAAATTTGAGCATTTTGCTGCGATTCTTTATTATTTGGGGTAATTTCGCACGTTTGTATCTCGGAAACAGATAAAGATATCAGAAAAATATTCAAGGTTGTTCGAGAGAAATAGGTCATCTTTTCTTAATTCAAATTCATTCTCCATGTTTCCTTTGCGAAGTGAGAATAATGATTCAGATTTAGTTGTGATGGCTGTGCGTGGACTGTAGTGAGGTGTAGCGTCGCGTTTGTGTAGTTTATGAAAAGGAGGGAGAGGATGAAAAGTAGTGTCGACATCAAGCCTACTTCACCCAAATAGCACCAAGGGGAACGTCACGTTTTACGCTACCATCCGGTGGACGCACCAACATCAACAGCGTCAAGCCCGGCCTCTGCGGGGTCTTTCGGATTTAACGCACGCCACTGGCGTTTAGTCCAGTAGCCAGAAAGCTTACGCCACCTCCTCTCCTCTCCTAGCTGTCCAAATAGCGGTAATGAGATTTTCTTCTACAGCTAATGGAATCAGATACTGTCCTCGCAAACTACTAGTAAGTTGACATTCGGCGTAGTACCTGATAGGAGCGACCGTAAATGGTAAATGACTTTACTGTCGCTCCCATTAGTCAAAGCGCTGTCTGTCAACTTAGTTTACGCGGACAGTTCATCCTTCTCAAACGATTCCGTAGCAGTGAATTACTGACCTTAACTACAATTAGCAGAACGAAACAAACGGGTAGCCATAACCAACGCGAGGATTGGAGGTTGATACGTAGGCTAAGAGAAGATGGCTCAGCATTGATCCTTTTCTTGTAAATTGATAGGAACGAAACGAAAGAGAATTTTAGATAACACTTGTAACATACACCACATATAACACACGTTTCTACTGAAACGTGTTAATAGTAAAAAATAAAATGAACAAAACAACTTAAAATATTTTTTGAATCACGTTCTGTGTCGTACGATGAGGGAAGAGCTAATATGGAACACACTGTGAAACACAAAATTTTGTACTGAATGCCTTTCTTTCAGTTTCGCCTATTTCGCTATGCGAGACGCTGTGTAGTCTCATTGTTCGATTATTAGGCGTCAGGTTAGTTCTTGCATTCTTTCATTATTCCTCTCATAATCTTTAGTCTCAAACAAATTGGGAAGATTTAGACGAATGCGAATTGACTGGTGGACAACTGTTCCCATGTAGAAGCTAACCTCATTTAAATAATTGTAAGCTTGTTCCGCATATTTTCACTACCACAGCTGATGATATTTTACGATACGGGCTATGTAAATCACCAAATCAGCTGCTATTAATCAAATTTAATGTTACGTAACGTTTGTGTTTCCCGAACATCATCAGCTGGGCAGTATCTGGAGGAAGGAATAAAGGAAAACTGTGTTTAATGTCCCGTCGACGACGAGATGTCTAGAGACGCACCTCAGACTCAGACTGAAAGGATACGAAAGAAATTGGCAGAGTCCATTCAAAGAAATGATCACGGTATTCGCTTCAAGCGATATAGGTAAATCACGGAAATCCTAATTCGAGATGTCCGGTGGATGGGGAGTGGGGGGTGGGGGTGGGGGTGGGGGTGGGGGGGATTTGAACCCCGGTCTTCCCGAATACGATTCAGTTATCTCCTCACTGTGCACTACCTGGCTCGGCACCGTCTTTGGAATCTCATGGAGCGGTTTATCACATACACTGTCCGATGAAAAGCGTATGGAGAACTATTAGTGGACATTAATAAGGGGTGTGTTCACCCTTCGCCTTTATGACAGCTCGAACTGTGCTGCGGACAGTTTCGTTGAGGTGTCTCAATGGATGTGGAGGAATGGCAGCCCATTCTTCCTCAAGAGCCGGAAGCAGAGAAGGCAGCGATGTTGGACGATGCAGTCTGCAGTGAAATCGGCGTTAGAACTCATCCAAGAGGTGTTCACATCGGACCTATGGAAGGCCAGTCCGTTAAGGCAACGTTATTGTCCAAAAAGTGTTGCCTAATAGGTGCTGCTTTACGACAGGGTGCATTGTCATACTGATACAGTCACCGCCTCTGAACTGTTGCTCTCCTGTGCGCACAACACAGCGCTGTAAAGTGTGTTCATATTCTTCCGCATTTAGCGTTCATGTGCAGTAAGGGGACCACACGCTAACAACGAAAAACACCACTCACACCGTAACAGCACCTCCTCCGCATTTCACTGTTGGTGCTACACATTGACAGGTAACGTCCTCCATATCTTCATCAGACCCAAACCCTCCCATCGGATTGTCGCAGGATATGCATGATTCGGCACTGAAAATCACCCGTTTCCAGTCACCCACTACGCAGTGGCGTCGCTCTTTACCTAAAGCGTAACTTAGTATTAAATACAGAAATATGTGACTTATGAGGAGCTGTTCCATCTCTGTACCCCATTCCTTTTACCCCCGCACGCTCAAACACTGTGCTAGCTGGGCCGCTGGTAGCTCTTTGGAAATCCCGAATAATTTCTTCCACTGATTTAATGTGATTGTTTACAACCACCCTCCGCAGTGCCTTTCGGTGTCTGTCCGTCAGCTTGGGAGGTCTGGTCTCGGTTTGCCTTCGCGTTTTCACGAGACACTCACATCACCAACAGTTGACTTTGACAGCTGTAGAAGGCTTGGAATGTCGCTGATCGATTTGTTACGCAGCTGGCTCCTGATGGCTTTGTTACTCAGGTGGCTCTTGATGGATTTGCTACTCGGTTGACATCCAATGACGAGTTCACGTTCGAAGTCACCAAGCTCCCCTGACCGACCTGTCCTGCTGTTGCTGCTTCTCTGCTGACAACACAGTACTTGTACTCCCTGCTTCCTTTTGTATTGGCTAATCCGGTTCTTTTCACATGTATTGATCAATCTCATATTGTGTAGGAGCGCCGAGATACTCTTGACCAGACGGTGTACTAGTACAGTACAGTACAGCACAGTACATGTAGCTGATGATGCAACCTCATCAAGGAAGAACAATACTGTAACGTCATAACGAATACTCAAGAGCAGATGAGTCGAGTACTCGGCGAGCTTGTACAACTGACCTAACTACTCGTTCATTTCAAACAATGGATCAACTCGCATCCGATAACTGTAATCATTGATTCGTTTTGTGACTCTTAGATGATTTGACCTTTAGTTCAAACAGAAGCAAGTGGAGAACTATTTTAATATTATGTGGTGTAACGGCGAAACTGAGGTTTCTTCAAGTCTCTGTAGCGCGTCTGTATTCGCATACACCTTGAAATTGTGATCTCGAAAGAAACTAGTGTTCTGATGATGCAGAGCACAATTTGGAAATCTCGTGGACACCTCATGAGTGTACGATTACTGATCTTAAAGAGTAACTCTTTCCAATGCGATACAAGTGAGCTCTAATTTCGTAACTCTATCTTGTACATAGTGATTACGCAAGGCGCTTTGCCGGTTTGTTTACGTTGAAAATGTCGTTGTCATTCTGATGTTCCTGACTAAATGCTTTTCAGAATTGCAACTCTGGGAATATTATACATCGGAAATTAATATCATATCTTCTTCGTAGGCGTACTCCATCTAGTCCGTTAAAATCTTCACCTGAATCCAAACCAAGACGGTGCACATGACGTTACACATTGAGAGAGAGAAAACAACTGAGGTAGGGAATACGTTTGTGCTAGGGAAGAAGGAGGAGTTTTATTTTAGGGACTTTGTTCTCTTCCAGTTTTTGAAATAATTGCAGTAATAATAAAATGACTAACGACTGACAACCGCATGCCATAACAAAATAGCGTGAGCGACTGATCCTCAAGGATAGCTACATATAACAGGTACACAGCTGAGCACTAAGCACACTCCTTAAAAAGAAAGAAGATATTAACAATTCAGACATAGCACCTCCATCTTAGTGGTCAAAATAGCAGAAGAAATGGTATTCGACAACTGGTCACTGTTTCGCATAGAGAGAATGTCGTTTTCGCGTGACACCTTCCTCTCGCTATAACCTCAGATAATATCGTCTTGGTATTGTAATCGAGTCGACATTCATTTACAAATGGAGACAGTTATCTAGGCAATCGCAGTGCCCATATGAAACCGGTCGATCGCACCGCTCACACACGAGGCCGAGCTGCCGTCGCAGCCCCCCGTCTTTCCTGGGGGGGAAGCCAATTAAAAACTTGCATGTATAAGCGAAACAGCGCGGAAGGGAGCCTCTGGCGTCTGGGCGCCTCCTATCGATTCTGGCCAGGCCATACTCCAGCCACTGACTGCGCTTTCTGACTGTTTTCTGTACCCACGTACACGTCTACTTCTTTACGCTTTACCAGTTTTTTCATGGTTCATTAATTTCTCGTGAGCACAGGACGGGCTGTTGAAGAACTCTGTTCTTAACCACAAATGTCCCAGCAGCCTGGGAGGGTGGCAGTGGGGTTCCCGAATGTAAATACAATGCCTCAGGAAAAACGTAAAGCGTCTAAAAGGGGAGGAGGAAACGAAATGAAACGTCATGGGTAGAGAGAGTTTGTGATGCTATTTCAGTGATTACAAAATTGAGTCAGATTTTCAAAGAATTTGGTAGTTTATCATAGTATGACGTTGTAATACCTCTGCCCTGGATGCATGCTCTGACTCGGTAGCTAAGGGCGACATAAAGACGTTGTATCATCTTCTGGGGCAGGCTGGCCCACAACTGTTGTAACTGGCCCTTCATATGCTGCATACTGGCATTCTGACGGAGATGACGTCCGAGCTGGTCCCACACAGGTTCTATCAGGGACGGATCTAGGGATCGTACTGGTCACTGGAATACGTCAGCATCACGCAGATAGTCCATAGACACGTGCAGTATGTGGACGAGCACTGTCCTGTTGAAAAACGGCACCATGGTATTGTCGCATGCAATGTAACACATGAGGATGCAGGGAGTTCGTGACGTACCGTTGCACCGCCAGAGGTCCATTTATCATTACCGGCAGTGACCTGAAATCAATCCTGTTGGCTTCCAACGTCATGGCGCCAGAAGTGGAGTAAGACCGCTGCGCCTCTCCAAAACATTCGAAGAATGGGACCCTCATTCTACACTCATGCTCATAAATTAAGGAAAATTGCAAAAAATTGGTTCAAATGGCTCTGAACACTATGGGACTTAACTGCTGAGGTCGTGAGTCCCCTAGACCTTAGAACTACTTAAACCTAACTAACCTAAGGACATCACACACACATCCATGCCCGAGGGAGGATTCGAACCTGCGACCGTAGCGGTCGCGCGGCTCCAAACTGTAGCGCCTAGAACCGCTCGGCCACTTCGGTCGGCGGAAAATTGCAGAACGTGGTGCCACATAACGTGGCACTACACAAAACTGGCGCTAATAGCATAAGCACATAGGGAACACACACGACACAGATCTGTAAGTCCACGGTATTGGTGATACGTGAGGTGAGAAAACCGTCGCGAAACACATGTGCTATAAAACGCCGCTGCTTCCTGCGCATGTACCCCGACATCAATATGGGATATGATCGCCATGCACACGTACACAGGCCGCACAACGGGGTTGGCATACTCTGGATCCGGTGGTCGAGCAGCTGCTGGGGTATGGCCTCCCATTCTTGCACCAGTGCCTGTCGGAGCTCCTGAAGTGTCGTAGGGGTTTGAAGACGTGCAGCGGTACGTCGACCGAGAGCATCCCAGACGTGCTCGATGGGGTTTGGGTCTGGAGAACAGGCAGGCAACTCCATTCGCCTGATATCTTCTGTTTCAAGGTACTCCTCCACGAGGGCAGCTCGGTGGGGCCGTGCGTTATCATCGATCGGGAGGAAAGTGGGACCCATTGCACCCCTGAAAAGGCGGACATACTGGTGCAAAATGACATCCCGATACACCTGACCTGTTACAGTTCCTCTGTCGAAGACATGCAGGGGTGTACGTGCACCAATCATAATCCCATCCCACACCATGAAACCACGACCACCATACAGGTCCCTTTCAAGGACATTAAGGGGTTGGTATCTGGTTCCTGGTTCACGCCAGATGAAAACCCGGCGAGAATCACTGTTCAGACTGTGCCTGGACTCGTCAATGAACATAACCTGGGACCACTGTTCCATTGACGATGTACTGTGTTCTTGACACCAGGCTTTACGGGCTCCTCTGTGACCGGGGTCGGTGGAATGTACCTTGCACGTCTCCGGGCGAATAAACCATGTCTGTTCAGTCGTCTGTAGACTGTGTGTCTGGAGACAACTGTTCCACTGGCTGCGGTAAGACCCCAAGCAAGGCTACCTGCAGTACTCCGTAGCCGTCTGCGGGCGCTGGTAGTGAGATATCGGTCTTCTGGTGGTGTTTTACACTGTGGACGTCCCGTGCTGTAGCGCCTGGACACGTTTCCTGTCTGCTGGAATCGTTGCCATTATCCTGAGATCACACTTTGCGGCACACGAAAGGCCCGTGCTACGACCTACTGTGTTTGACCAGTCTCCAGTCGCCCGAGTATTCTACCCCTCACAACGTCATCAATATGTGTTCTTAGAGCCATTTTCAAGACACAGTCACTATTAGCACGTCTGAAAACGTCTGCACACATACTCGCTGCACTGTACTCTGACATGCACCAACACACCTCGGCGTATGTGGACTGCTGCCATCTCCACCGTGCGACGACCGCAGGTCAAATGTCCCGCATGGTCATACGCCGAGGTGATTTAAACCCGCAAACCGCCCACCAGGGTATTGTTTCACCACGTATCATCATTATCCTTAATTTATGAGCGTGAGTGTAGATCGTCGCCAGACTCGTTGACAATGGTCTCACGGTAGTACAGAACTTCAATTATTCACTGAACACAATGCGGCGCTATCCATCAGCAGCCTCTGAACATGGCAACCAATCTAAACGCGGCTGCTTGTGTTGTGCTAAGTGCAGCCTAAGCCTGCGACGATAATTCCGTAGTCTGGCGCAGGTCGATACAGAGCGTTGCAGCAAGTCCCTTATTTGTTTTCTGGTGGCTGAGGAGGATATGAAGGGGTTACAATGGCGATCCTCCCTTGTGGTGGTCAGACGTGGTCGACTGGAATATTGATTCGAGTATCCAGCCCTCATGTTTTCATGCAACCAACATGGGGCCACTCTCACTTACAAACGCCCCACAAATCTGGATATTGCCCTATTCGACCAGCCGGCCAGACATCCACAATGAGGCCCCATTTAAACAGTGCCAGGTGATCAGAGAGTTATCTCACACTGTTATGCGGCAACTTCTGACGCTGTTTACGCACCTTACGTACCCGGTAAAAACGTTAAACACAAACAACTTTAACGCACTCTAGTGGCCGGTCTACCTGTCGCAGGTAATTGCAACTCTAATTATTTACATATCCGCCGATGGCGTGTACGAAGTTACATGACATCCGACAATATCTTTCGATTAGTTCACTTATCTGTCAGGCAGTGTAGTTGGGAGGGTCTTTCCAGTTCGGGATTCGCCTGATAACGAAGAGAAATCTTAGTAAAAATGCGATCTCAACCGAGAATGGGAAATATTTTTAATTTATTTCTGAATCACTGTTCCGGAGCGTGTGAGTGTGTGTGTGTGTGTGTGTGTGTGTGAGTCGGTTTACGCTTACATACAATACTATTCGGGTACATAGTATACAAGCATTATTAGATGCTTCCTCTTGTGCCCGTCTGTTTACACCTAACCATTTCCAGTTTCACGAATGTGGCTGTTAGACTGTCTGGTTGCGAGTTGTGGTGAAATATCTTTTCCCTCCTCTTGGAAGGGAAGGCCTTGGAGCTTCGTTATGACAACTAGGCTTCTATGAGTGCCGTTTGAACTTATTGAATGTATTCTCTAGACTTCCTAACTAGAACGTGAAGCAACTGATGCATTACGTGTCTCAGTTACATCCTTCAGCAGAGGAATATATTGAATATCTGGTGCAGTTGTTACATGAAGTCACAGAAGAAAGTTTGCTCTTTTCCATTACGTGAAGTTTCCAGAAACCCGTAAAGTTCCCGTGTTTTTGAGGAGAGAAGTGCATAACAAATTTCATTTCGCCTTATTGCTAGAGAAATTGCTCCGGAGAGATCTCTAACACGTGTCTGCGACGCTAGAACGACTTCTTAGAAACGACAGAGGAAAAGTCTTGAATATTTTACCCATAACGCGGAAAATTTGTTCGTAGGACTTTTTTGCGCCTCTAAAGTTTTTAACGTTTTCTATGATAACTTTTATTCCCAATTTATCAGTGTTTTTTCCGTTTGTTTCGTATCGCATTCAACATACGCTTACTTTCAACTACCTTCATCCAATGGTATGACTGTTGTTTGGACATTGTATTATGATTGTTTATCGAAATACGTTCATAGTTACGAATATTAACAGAAAGTTCGTGTAAACCGCCAGCTTCTGTCATCAAAAAAATTCTGCATTTTTTTAGATTAAAACTGAGCAACAAATGATCGTCACCGAAATTGTTTTTGTTTCACTAAAAGAGAAATGATAATAAACTGATAAATAGCCCAGTTTAAAAGGAGGTGAAATAGCTTTAGTAATTCAACATCTGATATTAATGAGGCTACATATTTTCACAAAAATGCTTCCTTATTGTACCTTCCATCGTCTTGTACACATGTACATTGCGAACATTATTCCAATATTTGGCTTTCTTCACAAGTAATGACTATACTTTTTCTTCCGTTCGGTAACTTCATGTCATTTGATGGATTCCTCAGCGAACATGATTTCAATATTACGTTTGTAATGCGAATCAACCCTCATTCGTTAAAAATGAACGACACGGGACTATTCAAAACTCGTATCTTGGCTATTAAGTCTTGCTATTGATAAATGATAATGTAGGAATTACTATAGCCATCCAGTCGTGAATATTACTCGCATATGGCAGGAAGACAATTAAAAAAGAGCCGTTATTTCAAACATCAAAACGTCAGTCAGCCGCTGGCGTGCCCAATGGGCTACCTGCTGCCAATCGATTACTGTCTCGCTGCCTACCGAAGACAACACTGTATGTCAATGTGGAGCGACACGTGCTTAGCACAACGCTATTCCTGCTATTAATATCACCTTTGGTACCGTAGCATCTACGTCTCCTTTAAGTACACCCTGCGTTATCCTGAATGCACTCCGAACCCACTCTTTCGAATATGAGAAGCGCTTTGACAATTCTTAGAACTTGACCACGTCTCCCTGCGCAGGTGACTGCAATGTTGACTGGAAAAGCAACGACACTGCTGACATTAAAACTGCGACACCAGGAAGGATATCAGATAATTAAACTGTGCGTATCAGAGATGGGTCGTTCTTCACCAAGATGAACGGAAGGAGCGAGGAACTAATTCTAAGGAACGGTCTTTCATAGTTTACTTCGGTTGCGGCTTTCTAGTTATAGTTCCCGGGAACGGGAAACGGTCTGTCTCGTTCCCGCAACGGCACGTCGGCCGGTCTCGTTCCTGCCTCGGTCTCGTTCCCGTCTGTCTCGGTCTCGCTCGGCCGGATTCGTACTTCTCCGCGTGGCCACTCGTCGCAGTCCCACTGCCGACTGCTCCTAGTCAGTTCAGTATCGAGTTGTTGTTCGTTTCGTTCGCTTCGAAAGAGCAGTCTACATCTGTTTCAAACTTTTTTTGAACTCTGGACTTCTGGTTCTTTTCGTATTCTATTCAGCGTCCACGACCGGTAATTAAAATGTATTTTACAATTACGTAAATTACATAACAATTACGTGGTATGTAATACGTCTTTTCAGGTAACAAAACGGCGTATCAGCTTTCTTCACTGTTTCGACAAACAGCAGAAGAAATACTTGTAAAAAGCAAGATTTTTTTTGTTATTACACATGCAAAGGACGTCGACACGGCACACACGAGTGGCCATTTTCCGTCGTTTTTTGATCCAAGGTAAAAGAGCATGTTCATTGTTATGGGAGGCAGACCGACTTACAATCGAATGCAGCCAGCTCTTCGTAATCGTGTGCATGGTGTCGCATTTTGCAAAGAGAACATGATAACTCCTACCATATTATTTCAGTTGCCCGAGTACGAAACTGCTGCCGGCCAGTGTGGCCGAGCGGTTGTAGGCGCTTCAGTCCGGAACCGCGCGACCGCTACGGTCGCAGGTTCGAATCCTGCCTCGGGAATGGATATGTGTGATGTCCTTAGGTTAGTTAGGTTTAAGTAGTTCTAAGTTCTAGTGGACTGATGACCTCAGATGTTAAGTCCCATAGTGCTCAGAGCCATTTTGAACCATTTTGATCTAAACTGCTCATTGTCGCTTACCAATCGTCATCTCTTGTTTCGAAATTGTTTGCATTAGCTTATTTGTTATTTCTTCACTGCCTAATTATTACATGTTTATCTGTTCTGCTCGTAGCGGTCATCAAATCGTGCGTAATTGGCGAGCAGTCTGTACTCAAGGCCGGTTTCTCGTGCGCCATCTTATATTATTTCACTACAATCAGCCACATAACGCTACAGTTGGCTAACGAGATGTTTTGCAGAATCACGGAAATTATAAGTGCGTAATAGTTCTGTTATGAATAAAAACTCTGTACTCCAGGGGTGAGGCAAATGCCCCCTTTTTGCGCCTTCCATCTTCAGTCACCTATGCTAGTAATTTTCAGTTTTTCATAAGAACCATATAACAAGCACACTGAACGGTGAACGAGTAAAAATGAACGGTTCCCAAAAAAGAGTAATCACCAGTGAACTAGTTCCCAAGGATGAACGACTCTGTGCGGCTGATCCCGGCGGAGGTTCGAGTCCTCCTTCGGGCATCGGTGTGTGTGTTTGTCCTTAGGATAATTTAGGTTAAGTAGTGTGTAAACTTAGGGCCTGATGACCTTAGCAGTTAAGTCCCGTATGATTTCACAGACATTTGAACATTTGATGAACGAGTTTGCTCATCTCTTGTGCATATGCGGTAAAGAAGGAAGAATATATTGTAAAATTTGTTGGTGATATGAGGCTATACTGTTGTGCAAAACTTAAAGACGAAAGTAGCTTTCACATGACGTGTCACTGCCAACCAACATAGTACAATGGAACTTGGATCATACATAGAAACAACTGCTTTAGTATAGCACACAGCGTAAATGAAAGAAATAAGTAATGAGACGAACAGAAATGACACTCTTATTCATAAATAATAATTACACTGACGTCACTGCGACTCATGGTTCTCTCCTAGACATTACAAAGGCGGGACGTAGATCTACACAGGATAAGTGATAACGGCGGACTGCAGTTCGTCTCCCCAACGCATTCCACACGTGCTCGATGGGCTGAAGTTGGGGAACGGCCAGGCCAGTCCATTCGCCAAATGTCCCCTCGTTCCAAGAACTGCTCCACTTGCGCTCTTCGATGCGGTCTCGCACGTCAGTTATAAAACGGCCAAAGTGGAATGCACCCTACAAATGATGCACATGCGGAAGAAGTATAGTGTCACCGTAACACTGACTGGTGGGTGTACCGTTTTCAAAGGTACGCCCAAGCAACGTTATGCCTCTCCACACTATAATACCTAGACCATCAAAACGATTACGTGTTCCCAACTCTCACCATATCGGGGTACGTCCAGAATCACTACTCAGTCTGAATATCCTCTCATTCGAGAAAAGCTGCGACCCCACATACCGTTCATTCGCTCCCTATACTCTTGGAACCATCTCACACGGTGCTATCGATGTGCGGCTGTCAGTGGAACACAGTTTACTGGTCGTTGGGCAAAGAGACCATCACCGTGCAGTCGCCGTGCCGCAGAGTAGCGTAAGATTGCGCGCCTCGCAATCCTGTTAAACGTGGTTGTTTGACATTGGTCCCTTCTTGCCTGTTGCACAATGTAGCTGCCGTGTGCTGCTGTAGTTGACCGTGCTCAACCACCTCCTCTCCTTCGAAGACCAGTGGCTGTGGTCTGGAACGCTCGCCATGCTGCGAGCAATTCCAGATTCCTGAACTACACTCCTTACATTTCATCCTGCTTCCCTGTGCGAAGACATCCAAATATCTTCGGGCCATGGTCGCTGATTGACACACACTGCCTTTTTCTGTTTCTTCAACTGATTCGTGGGGCCTGTCCATTTGGCGCTGTACTCACGCTGACCTAGCGCCGTGGGACTTCCAACTTTCTCTGCCCGAATAGGAGACCTCAGGAAATATGCTCTCACACATTCATTATAAGAGAGAAAAAACGACGTACCACGAAGAAATTATCCGATTGGGACGGAAATCGATATGCGATGTACTGATACAAACAAACAAATAATTACAATTTCTGAAAAATTGGATCATTTATCCAAGAGAAGGAGCTTTGCAAACTGGGCAAGTCATTAACGCGTTGGTCCGACTCTGGCCCTTCTGCAAGCAAGTATACGGCTTGCCATTGATTGATAGAGTTGTTGCATTTCCTCCTGAAGGACATCGTGCCGAACTCTTGTGCAATTGGCGCGTTAGACCATCAAAATCCCGAGCTACCTGGACAGCCTTGCCCATATTGCTCGAAACGTTCCCTGTTGGGGAGAGATCCGGCGACCTTGCTCGCCTAGGCAGGGTTTGGCAAGCACGAAGACAAGCAGTAGAGATTCTCACAGAGTGTGGGTGGGCATTATCTTGCTGAAATGTAAACCCAAGTTGGCCTGCCATGAAAGGCAACAAAATACAATAAATGGCACCCCAGACCATCAGTCCTGGCTGTCAGGCCGTATGGCAGGGACAATCAGGTTCGTATCTTACCACTGTCCGGGGCGTTTCCAGACACGTCTTCACTGGTCATCGTGGCTCATTTCCAAACGGCTCTCACCACCGAAGACAATTCGATTTCTCTCAATAATATTCCAGGCCCGACAGTCAGGAGTGTTGGCCATGAGTGCCGTTTCTTTTCGTAGCAGGACCTTTTGATTGTCATCACGACACCATTACAGCACAGCAGTACATCGACCAATATTCCATGTCCCGTTTGTTGCCCTGGATGGCAAGCCATCCTGGGGTTACATTTCAGAAAGATAATGCCCGCCCGGACGCAGCGAGAGTTGTTTGCCTTCACGCTTGCCAAACCATACCTTGTCGAGGAAGGTCACTGATATCTCCCCAGATGAGAAAGTTTGGAGCATCATGGGCAAGGCCCTCCAACCAGTTCGGAATTTTGACGATCTAACCCGCCAGTTGGACAGAATATGCCACAATAACCCTCAGGAGGAGATCCTAAACGTTACCAATCAATGCCAAGCAGAACAGCTGCGGCTCCCCTCGTCGGAGGTTCGAGTCCTCCCTCGGGAATGGGTGTGTGTGTTGTCCATAGCGTAAGTTAGTTTAAGTTAGATCAAGTAGTATGTAGGCTTAGGGACCGATGACCTCTGCAGTTTGGTCCCATAAGACCTTATCACAAATTTCCAAAAAACTGCTTGCATCAGTGCCAGAGACGGACCAGCGCGTTACTGACTTGCTCTATCTATTGAATAATTTATCCATTTTTCTGAAATTGTAAGCATTTTTTTCTCGGTACATGTGCATCAAATATACCTATTTCCGTCCCATTTGGATAATCCCTTCGTGGTGAATCGATTTTTGTCTTAGAGTGTATTATGTTACAATACCTGTCTCGTCCTTAAGTTTCGCAGGCAGTGTGGTACACAGAGCTGCATCTCTGGTAGAAACGATGGCTGTACCCTTCTGGCATTGAAAGGAACTGAGTTTGGATGATGGATGAGGTTACCTCTTTCCCTGCTGCTGCAGCTCTGTGCGAGAATTTATCAGTCGCAGAGGCTGTCGAGTGGCGACAACATGTGACCAGGGTATGATGAGCGGGAACACCGCTGAGAGCTGGTAAAACTTCATACATTACTTGTTTTCCACTGTGCCAATCCATTGCCGGCCGCGGTGGCCGTGCGGTTCTGGCGCTGCAGTCCGGAACCGCGAGGCTGCTACGGTCGCAGGTTCGAATCCTGCCTCGGGCGTGGGTGTGTGTGATGTTCTTAGGTTAGTTAGGTTTAAGTAGTTCTAAGTTCTAGGGAACTTATGACCTAAGATGTTAAGTCCCATAGTGCTCAGAGCCATTTGAACCATTTGAACCAATCCATTCGTTTGGATTTACTATCCTTGCAACTATTTGTATTCGTAGTCATAAAATCGTGTCACAGATTCCTGTTGTGCCATTCGAAACATCAATGAAAATGTCGTGACTCTGCGTACAGCTTACATTATGTATACAGCAGATCGAATGTCCGTGGAAGCGCCTCTTGTTCGTCCCTCGACGGGTCACGCTTGCTGTGACTGCTAACTGGGAACCGAATGAGTATAGCTTTCACGTTTTTAACCCTCCCAGTTCATATTGTTGCTCATGTCTTACGGTATGTTCGATGTACTGGAACCATTTTTGTCGCAGACCATTTAATGTTATTCACTAATACCTGCACATCGGGTGTTAAAAAGTGTCGAATATTTCGGGAGGTGGTATTACTCATCGAAACAATAAAAGCAAATCCAATGAACTTAGGTCTGGAAATGCAGACTATCTCAGATCTCTACACTTGTCAGCGTAACGGCTATTCATGAAACTCTTTTGTATCAGTGGCTAAATGTGACGTGCACCGGTGGCAATAGATCCATCTGCCCTTCCGAGTATGGTATCTTGCGTTATTTGAACCATATGGTTTGTTAACGAACTACCACTCGCACCAGAGGATGACATCTTCCGCTGCTGCCAATCGTCGCACACGGGTTTCGCGATTTTCGTCCTCAATTATAACGTCTGGGGATTTGGGAAACCTTCCACTGTTTATCTGTTGCTAGAGGACCTATTTCACAAGACGCTGGAAAAATCGGCCACGTAGTTGAAACAGGTGGTACTCTACCACGAGGATATTTTTTAGCCGCACAGGTTACTTCCATTTAATGAACCGTGGCATAAACTCATACCAATGCTATCATTTGTCGAGCAGCAGCTTGCTATTTGTATAAGATGGTGAGAAAGTGAAAAGAAAATGTACTGAACCATTCGTACGTACGAACAGCACAGTAACAGTAAATCATCGGTCTGAGTGGGGAAGACACCACGATACGTACTGACAGTGAAAGCGATTTGCTGTACAATAACAAAATGTAAAAGTAATGAATTTACAGGACAACACGAGCCGAACCACATAACTGACTTCATTCTAGCTGAGACATATATGTACTTAGTATACAACACTGCGATACATGATGACATCAAAGCACACTGCTGACCCTGTTGATGGAGCACCAACAGAACGATATGCTCATATCCACAATGCAACAGTCCCTCCTACGAACAAGAGTCCTGAACTCAGAAAATATGCATTTCAGGATACATGTTTATTGGATCTGCTCTTGGATTCTTATAACTGCATTTTGGTTTCTGTACAAACTATAGATTGCCTTATGCTCTGTATATGTTATCCCTGCTACCTTCAGATTTTTAAGTGTATTCCAATCAACATTTTCAATCTCTGTATCTAAATCTACAAATGCAATTAACCTAGGTTCACCTTCGTTCAGCCTACCTTCTAAGAAAAGTCGTAGGGTCAGTGTTGCCTCAAGTGTTCCCAACATCTCTTATACTGTCATCACTTTTTCACAACAGTATAGAATATTAAATATTTTACTTTGTCTTTTCTGGTATATTATATGTAATGTTGTGTATTCGCTATGTAACTGTAGGTTTTTACTTATGTTTAGTTTACCTTCTCTTTTATTTTAATTAGACAGTTTCAAATTGTTGGTAAATTCTGTAGAGTCGTAACAACATGATTTGCATTTCAAGCAAAAAAGAGTAAGAACAACAACACACAATTTTACGCCACGCTTTTCAAAACGTCCAAAAGTGTTGAATTCCTAAGGGACCAAACTGCTGAGGTCATCGGTCCCTAGACTTACACACTACTTAAACTAACTTATGCCAAGAACAATACACACACGCATGCCCGAGGGAGAACTCGAATCTCCGGCGGGAGGGGTCGCGCAATCCGCGACTTGGCCACGCTTTTATAACTTGGGTGTCTACCATACAGAATTTGTTTCTCTAATTGCAGTCAATGATCACAAGAAATTGTCATCAGAGTCCCTTGAGATATGAGTGTGCAACTGAATAAAAGCTGTGGACAGTTCCGGTAAGTGTGGTGCTATTCCTATTCACTAACTTGAAATTTTTGTGTTAATAATTTACCAGAGACGAAATGTCGTGCTGCTGGTTCGAAGGAGTCATCCTGAATGTTTTTAAGGAACTGAAGATTTCTAAATATATTCGTTAATTGCTTTACGAGTAGATCCCAATAAAGTAGTGTCAGTATATCAATCGTAACTGGGCACCGCTTTTATTCTACTGCACAGTCAGACCTGAAGATGGTCATTAAGGACCGAAATCGACAGTCTGAGAACAACTTTTAGTGATCATCGACTGGAATTAAAGAAGCAATTTCTGTACTTCCTAGGTCACTGTTTTTAAAAGGTTTTCCACTCTACTGCGTGATGATACAGCAGCCAGTATGCATAATGAGGAGAGGAAAACAGTCTTGGTTGCGATGTTAAAGTTACTGTTTATTTATTCATCAGTGATGCGCATTTCGTTTAATTCAAGGCAGCTTTAGATTGGCTGATAAATGTTGATAAGCAAGTTGTGGCTATCGATGATAAAACATACGTAAAAATAAATTGCTCTCGTCACGAGGAAGAAAAATAATGGCGGCAAATACAGCTGCCATAACGTATTAAAAGCATAACATCCGATAGCCTTGCTGGACATTAAATGTCGACAGAATACAGTGCAGGATCAAGCCTGTACATTCTGTCAAATGGTAAACCTGCTGGATGGGCCGTACTGCATTCTGCGTCTACATACACAGTACTACTTCCAGCATATTTGTCATTTGACCAGAGTAGTAAAACAATCGTAGGCTATCCTAGAGCCGCGCGGGATTAGCCTGCGGTCTGAGGCGCTGCAGTCATGGACTGTGCGGCTGGTCCCGGCGGAGGTTCGAGTCTTCCCTTGGGCATGGGTGTGTGTGTTTGTCCTTAGGATGATTTAGGTTAAGTAGTGTGTAAGCTTAGGGACTGACGACCTTAGCTGTTAAGTCCCATAAGATATTACACACATATGAACATTTTTGAGCTATCCTAGACTATCGCAGACTGTTGTCAGTACGTGGGGACTACGGTGGTTTTCCAAGTAG
The DNA here is from genome assembly GCF_021461395.2 of Schistocerca americana. Lineage (NCBI taxonomy): Eukaryota > Metazoa > Arthropoda > Insecta > Orthoptera > Acrididae > Schistocerca > Schistocerca americana. The sequence goes on along the minus strand of NC_060121.1, from coordinate 424,453,211 downwards.
CTTTGATCAGTTATGACGTAACCGCGTTACCTATACGTTAGGTGTGTTGCATGCCTACTGGGCGTTACCATGATTTCGATCGCTTAGTTTACGTATGCGATCAATGTTTTACTAAATTCCCCTAGAAACCGGAAGCAGTGAACCGTCTAGAAACTGAGTGTGGATATATAAAGGGCCGTTTAACCTATGGAACTTTTTTGTTCTACATTCTTATCCTCTTGTCTTATTTAAAAATAAACAGTGTTTATAGGAAAATTTAATTTGTTTAATTCAAATTTTATTCGAAAATTCTTGATTTGTAACGTGAAATGGAGGAATTTTGTATTAAAAAAGTATAGATTTATCATATAGCGCTAGAAATTGTATTTTCATCATAAGTACGTAAAATATTAAAAAATACAACAAAAAAAGACAAACATCGCTTCAGTACTTCCTCGAGCTTATACAACACATGTTTCTGTTTTTCCTACACAATTGTCACTCCTATCAGTAGCTGTTCCATTTGATTATGACGAATAACGGTCTATAGAATACAACATGATATAATATTTGTAAATGTAAACTTTACATGCATCAAAAGTAATTGCTTTGAGCACATAAAAGCGCAGAAATTACGAGATCATCTTATTAAATATGCAATTTATATTATGTAAGGATATAAAATACACAGTGGACTAACACTGAATAATGTGTGGTTCTACTTACGTGCAAAACAAAGAACCAAAACAATCAAAAGACGAAGAGAAGTCATCGCCTCCCAGTTTTTCCTTATACATTCATTTATATTCACGGATGTCCACCTTAGTGCATGGACGTGGGACTTCAGATAATGATATATATGAGAAAAAGTACCACCACAGCTGTAACTTGAGAATGTCTCGAGTATAGACCCCTGATGAAAGCTAGCCCACGTGTGGTAGTAACAAGGATACCAGAGATGCGTCAATTAAATCAAAAACGTTTTTGGCAGTGGTGAGGCCTGAGGATGGCAGTAATGTGCCGCCGAAACTACTCGTGTGACAGAATAATGACATTCTGTGGTGGTACTTTTTCTCATAAGCATTCATTTATGTTTCTTTCGCTACCAATGCTACCAATACTAACGGTAATCCTACCATATAGTACGTCATTTGAGCACTGTACCAACACTACTTAACCGTAATTTTGGTAGAGTGCAATTCTACGTCTGACTGATTGTACAGGCCTAATCCCACCTTGTATTCGCTGAACTACATTACGCGACAAGACAAGTGAACAAATGAGTCACTTAGATGCAAAACTGTCCATGTCCACTTTTCAAAATATTGAGTTGGCAACTCTGGAATGTAGAGCATGACATTTTACACATGCTTGAAGTGCTATTTATGCTCAAAGCTCTCCATGTCCTATGGAAAACAGCTCACGAAAAGAATGAGATTTTCACTCTGCAGCGGAGTGTGCGCTGATATGAAACTTCCTGGAAGATTAAAACTGTGTGCCCGACCGAGACTCGAACTCGGGACCTTTGCCTTTCGCGGGCAAGTGCTCTACCATCTGAACTACTGAAGCACGACTCACGCGCGGTACTCACAGCTTTACTTCTGCCAGTATCTCGTCTCCTACCATCCAGACTTTACAGAAGCTCTTCTGCGAACCAGGAGTGCTAGTTCTGCAAGGTTCGCAGAAGAGCTTCTGTAAAGTCTGGATGGTAGGAGACGAGATACTGGCAGAAGTAAAGCTGTGAGTACCGGGCGTAAGTCGTGCTTCAGTAGCTCAGATGGTAGAGCACTTGCCCGCGAAAGGCAAAGGTCCCGAGTTCGAGTCTCGGTCGGGCATACAGTTTTAATCTTCCAGGAAGTTTCAGCTCACGAAAAGTGTGGTTAGATTCAAAATTGTCTATGTCCATCAGTAAGTTGGGTGCAAAACTTGCCTTGTCCCTTTTGACAAATCGCATTGAAGGCTGGGGTCATGTGACTGTAATGCAAGATGGCTACCATAAGAATGTAAACATTGCACTTGTGTGGTCTCTTACAGATGTTTATTCTGAAAGTTATATACATTTTTCATCTAAATAAATTATGGAACATAATCGAGGCATGACAGAAAGACAATCTGACCGTTTTAGGAAGCAGGTACGCCGTGAAGACCAGTGGAAACGAAATATGGCAAAATTGAAGATGATTGCAGTTCGTCAGTTGTTACACCATGTATCTTCAGAAATATTAAAAGAAATTAAAACTGAATACACAGTTTTATGTTCACCCCATATCCTCTCCTCGTGTACAACTAGTCAGGTTCAAAACTGTCCATTTCAGTTGCATGCAAAAGTGGCCATCTGCAAAGTCATATGCAAAACTGTCCAAGTCCATTTTTATTTTGCTTATATCTTACATGCATTAAGTTCCTGATTTTTTTTTCAATAGCCCAAATGGTTTTGTACTAATCCATACTTATGTATACAACATAGAGTGTAGGGCAGTGTGTATTTACCCAGCGAAAACAGTTTTTCCACTTTTTCTCAAAACCGGATACGGAGGACATGGACAGTTTTGCATCTAGGCGACTCAAATGTAGTTCGCGTCGCCGCCGTGCACCGCGTGAACACAACTCGATTTGGTAATACTCCAACCCGGGTTGACATGAAATTACGTCAACCCGAGTTATCCCGGTTTGGTAACTCGAGGTGACCCTTCTCTAATAGTAAGCAAGACTGCTTTCTTCTCTTCGCTGTTTTTCTTTGTGACTGTGTCGCAGTTTGTAACCGTATCACACAGTTACGGGGGAAACAAAAATATGGTGACTAAAAGAAAGAAGACAACGCGCCGGAGGGAAAAGTTGCGAGATGGCCGCGTAGCGGGTGAGGCGCGCGCCCAGCTGCGACGGCGGCAGAATCGATGGCCGGAGTGGAGCAGAGAGAGCGCCAGCCGTGTTGTTTGCGCCGGCAGTCGCCGGCTGCCGGCTGGAGAGGCCACGGCCGCAGCCGTAGCCGCAGCCGCCGCCACAGGCCGCTGGCTACGGCCGGCCGGCCAGCGCCGCGGACGGACCCAGCCAGACACTCGCAGCCGCGCCGCGCCGCGCAGCGCCCACTCCCCGAATCGATAGCTGTCGCCGGCGCCGGCGCGACTCCTCGCACGGCGACATTAAACAGGCGCCGCGCGCCCGCCTCTGTTTACTCTCGGCCCCCTGCTCTCCGACTCTTTTCTTTACGTTTCTGCCCGGGCTAAAAGCGCCACGCGAACACTGCCACTGGCTAAACGTTTAGTTCTGTCCACAATACTATTCTACGTATTTTATATTGTGCTTCCAGTTTACTACTCGTTTTTCAGAGGAAATGTGCTGACAGGTGGAGTAATACGGATTCATCAGTTTAGTAAGACACGGATGCAAAATACTAACACGAATTATTTACAGAGGAATGCGAAAACCGTTTGATGCCGACCCTGCGGAAAATCAGTTTGAGTTCCACAGGAATCAATAATAACACAAGGCAATTCTGACCTTACGACTTATCTTAGAAGATAGGCTGGTCTACGTTTATAGCCGGCCGCGGTGGCCGAGCGGTACTAGGCGCTTCAGTCCGGAACCGCGCGACTGCTACGGTTGCAGGTTCGAATCCTGCCTCGGGAATGGATGTGTGTGATGTCCTTAGGTTAGCTAGGTTTAAGTAGTTTTAAGTTCTAGGGGACTGATGACTTCAGATGCTAAGACCCATAGTGCTCAGAGCCATTTGAACGTTTATAGTGTTTTTAGATCTACAGAAAGCTTTTGACAATGTTGGACGTAGTGGGTCAAATACATAGGATGAAAGGTAATCTTTAATGTGCGACCAATAAGTTTCCACTCGAACGTCGTACGACTCCATAATCAATATGGCTATTAGGATTGGATTGATTTGGAAGGAAGAGACCAGACAGCGAAGTCATCGGTCTCATCGGATAAGGGAAGGATGGGGAAGGAAGTCGGCCGTGTCCTGTCAAAGGAACCATCCCGGCATTTGCCTGAAGCGATTTAGGGAAATCACGGAAAACCTAAATCAGGATGACCGGACGCGAATCAAGTGTGCTAAGCACTGCGCCACCTCGACAGGTGGGCAATTAGGGAAAATCGTCCCAACGACGCACCATGTTGAACAGTGCGTGCAGAAGTCCGTAAATGCCTGCTGCACAGTCTCGCCCGACAAGAATCGTCGACCCTTCAAGGCCTTTGTTATGGGGCCTAAGGCGTGATGATCGCATGTGGAGGGAGTGGAGGGGGAGGGGGGGGGAGATCAGGACTATGGGGCGGGTGCTCTAGCGTCTCCCACTTGAGCTGGCCTAACTTCTGCGATGCGATATTTGTGATATGGGGACGTGCATTATCATGAAGAGGACGGCCCCTTGTCGCAGTTTGCATTCTTCAACGGTGGTTTTCGGCAGAGATGCTGCCCCTTGCACATCCTTCCTTCTCCGATACATGCCTACCGCTGGTCGTCCTTCGGCAATGAAGAAAAGCATAACAGCACGTTGATCCTGTTTCGACGCATTTGGTAGTAACGTCGCCACAGTTCATATTACCGCATTTACCGCATACGAATGCCGCACTAATCTCTTGCCTAAATGTTGGTGCTTATATAGCCGTATCGGAGGCGCGCTACATTGCAGCCGGCCGCTGTGGCCGAGCGGTTCTAGGCGCTTCAGTCCGGAACCCCACTGCTGCTACGGTCGCAGGTTCGAATCCTGACTCGGCCATGGATGTGTGTGACGTCCTTAGGTTAGTTAGGTTTAACTAGTTCTCATTCTGGGGGACTGATGACCTCCGATGTTAAGTCCCAAGAGCCATTTGAACTATTCGCTAGATTGCACTTACACTGCAGCCACGCCCTCAAACGGAAATATTTTGATTGTCCCTTATGCCATTTGCGCAGAAACAAAACTTCATTTATCAAAATACATGCAGCAAATAACTGAGGACGCGGGTCGTCGCAAGTGCTGCTCTGAGAGGGAAAGGTTGACAAAGGAGAGGAGTTGGTGGCGGGCGGCGCCAAATCAGTGAGAAGACTGGTAACTCAAAAAAATGGAATTACAAGGAAGGGAAGCAGTAATTGAGAAGGGGCTGCGGCAGGGTGGTAGCCTATCTACGATGTCATTCAGTCTGTGGACTGAGCAAGCTATGAAACAAACCAGGAAGAAATTTAGAGAGGAAATAAAAGTTTACCAAGAAAACAGAAAACCTACACGCTAATTGTGCCAGAGACGGCAGATGGCCATGAAGGACAGTTGAACGGAATGGATAGTGTCTTAAAAAGATATTATAAGACTAGCACCAAGAAAAGTAAAACGAACGAATGGAACGAAATCGAAATAAATCAGGTGATGCTCAGCGAATTAGACTAGGGAAAGAGAGTGTAAACTTAGTAGATGAGTTTTGGCATCTTGGCTTCAAAAAAACTAAGAGAGGCCGAAGTACAGAAGGTATAAATGCAGGCTGGTAATAGCAAGATGATGATGACGATTGGTTTCTGGGGCGCACAACTGCGCGATCATCAGCGCCCGTACAAAGTCACAATTTTTACACAATCCAAATTAGCCACTGTCACGAATGTTGATGATCATGAAATGATGAGGACAACACAGACCCCTATTCCTCAAGCAGGGAAAAATCCACAACCCGACCGAGAATCGAACCCTCGACCCCGTGATCCAGAGGCAGCAACGCTAACCACGTTTTTTTTCACTTTGTTCGTTATGGTTCGTTATATTTCGTCGTAGCGGAAGTCACATAACATCCGCTGAAGTTCGTTGTTGATCTTTTCACTCAGTTTTTTTTTATTACAGAGGCCAGACAGCTCTCTGACCGAACACGCTGAGCTTCCGTGCCGGCTAAATGTGTGTTGGACCGGGATTTGAACCTAGAACCTTCTGCTTACTAGGCAGCTTCGTTACTTTTTTTTCGCTATTGTTCGTTGCGTTTGGTCTGGGAGGACGTCACAAGACATCCGTTCAAGTTGATCGTTGGTTTCTTGACTCAGTTTTTTTTTATTACAGAGGGTGAGCAAGCCCTCTGACAGAACACGCTAAGCTACCGTGCCGGCGACCACTAGACTACGAACTGCGGACTGGCAATAGCACGAAAAGCGTTTCTCAAAAGGAGCAATTTATGAACATCAAATGTAAGTTCATTTATTGAACCTGATCTAATTAGAACCATCATGCCCACTGTTTATCAGTGTTTCACACATACAGCACCTTTATTACATCATAGTTACCTAAGACATAACACTTTTAATATGACAGTACTATTAAAACGATTTGAGTCTCAATGTGACAATGGACTAATGAAGTTAGTACTGGAAGTACTTGTACTACTGCTACTGCTGCCACCAGTGATAACAATAATAATAATTGCAACAATACTGATAATAATAACAACAATGTTAGTGGCAGATAGAAAAAGAATTTATAGGTTTGCAAAATAGATGTTTTCTGGTATAGCGAGTTCTGAGTAAATTTAAGGCCACCGTACTAGGTAAGAACAGTAGGAACCAAGGAAGATCTGGTTGCTAACAAGAATGCGCAGGGGCATAGAGGTACAATGGTAATCATTATTGCTGCTTCAACATATATATGACTGACACTCTTCTAAAGCTGGAGCTAGCGTCCGTGCAAAATAACGTGGCCTGTAAATACGGAAACGGCAGGGCATCCGTTGGGAGAGTGGTGGTGGCGAGGAGGTATGGGAAGGCGCCGTAGGGGAAACGATGAGCGCTGGAGGCAAAATGCCGTTCTAAACTGAAGCCAAGGGTCACAGTTTTTGTAAATATTAATTGGTGCCCCTCGACGCCCACACCTGCATGGTGACCATTGAAAAAGATCTTTCATCTGTGCTTTAGTTAGTATCTAAAAAGAATTCCGCGGTAAATGCAGTGATTTATTTTCGCCTGGCTTGTTAAACATTTGTAACTTTCAGAGAAGAGTCACGAGTGGTGAATTTTGAGTAAACCCTATACATTTCTCTTGTTACCATGCTAAAATTTGCTTACTTTGTCAGAATACAGCGGAGTTTACACAGTGTCACCTCACAAACATAGTGTGCAGAGACAGTTACGAGAAAATTTTGAAATAGTGGTTTATTAAATTTATTGAGGAACTGTGTAAAAGTGAGATCAGTAGGTCATGAAAAAGCACATTCTTTGTAAAAAAATAAATGTTTAATTGTTTCACTTATGTTGTTCCAAAATCCATAGGATTTATCGTTTGATCAGCTATCGATGACCCTTAAAATTACACTTTTTCATCGAATAAGTCTGCAGTTAGTGCATTAACACGATAAATAATGAAATTTTGCATAATAACCACATAGCAAAATACTGTACTTTTTAAGCGCTATCATTTGCCAAAATCTCATTTCGATATCTTAAACCGATAATGAAATATGAGGATTGTTGTTAACACTTCGCTCTGGCCTTATCGCCGGAGCGCACAATAGCAAATCAGTGTCGTACATCACGTCAATTTTCTCGAGATCAGTTCAAATGGCTCAAATGGCTCTGAGCACTATGGGACATAACATCTGAGGTCATCAGTCCCCTAGAACTTAGAACTACTTAAACCTAACTAACCCAAGGACATCACACACATCCATGCCCGAGGCAGGATTCAAACCTGCGACCGTAGCGGTCACGCGGTTCCAGACTGTAGCGCCTAGAACCGCTCTCGAGATTAGTGACAGATGGAGACGTCCACCCAGGACATAAGAAAAATCCAATATGTTAGCTAAATTTCATACACAGTAACATTTTATGTAATATGCACCAAACGCAAAATCATAGCGACCCCTATTTTTCATTGCAAACATTTCCGAATTTCACGCAGTGTCTTACTTCTATGCAAATATCACAATAACTATGACTATTAACGAAATGATGGACACGAATGATGGACACATCATTATGAAGCTCACGTGTAAAGCTATAATTAACGTATAAATGAAATTTTTTTACCGAGTAGTTTCTGTAAAATCTGTTTGAGAAAGGCTGCAGGGTGTGCGCCTCGATTCTGCTGTCGCCGACCGGCCGAAAGTGTGGTAAAGAACGTCTGCCACCCCTCCCGACAAAACGAATGAATCCACCCAGCGACTTCGACGGAAATTGCTCACTGCACATCGGCCACCGTATGTTGTGCGGACTCTATTATTCAGTTTTCTAATATAATGCGGGGCGTTATTCCTGAGTCGGGTACCTGCTACTGAGAAGGACTTCGGCAAAGTGGCTGAACGATGGAGTGGGACAGAAAGGATTTTGCTCTGTCATGTTGTTCAGACAAGAACGTTATTGTTGGGGAGAGATGAGAGGGACAGTGTGCATTGATAAGACAATAGAGGACACTGAAGTGTATGGAAACCTCTGCACTTGTCTGCATGCAGCCAGCATAGCTGTGCTTGTCGTGGGGAAATATGATCAAAGACTCGAACGTCACAGACATATCAAATGTAGGTGTTCATAACCAGCTCCAGGCGCCTTGAACATTTCTGAGAAAGATCCTGCATGATAATACCGTTGTAATCAATAACTGGAAGCATATGTGTTTATTCAAGTTTCATTTTCAGGCCAAGAGAGAAGAGCTTTTTATATTTTTGTAGGGCATGAAGAGATGCTGATGCCTCCTTGCACATTCCACTTACGTGTTCAGTCTTGTTTAGATTTCCATCTATTATCACTCATAGACTTTTACTGAGGGAGAGAAGATATTTGTTATACTTAAAGTCAAAGAGAGTAGGGATCGCTGGAATGACCAAACAGTACCATTTGGGTTTTGGAAGATTTGAACTTTAACCCCATATCCTGCACCCATTTTGATAGTGTATACAGGTCGGTATTGAGATTTTCGATAGCTGTCTTCAGGATTGTTGTTTTGCACTTAGATACAACTGGAGGTCATTAGCGTACATGTGGCAATTGAAATAGGACAAAATTGATGACAAATCACTGATATTGAGTGAAAAGACTGCGGGACCTAATAGTGAACCCCGGTAGACGCTTGATACTACCTTGCTTCATTGTGACTTTATTGTGCTGGACATGACACATTGTTGGCGAGACTATTGCACTCCATTTTGCAAGACATTTAGGCTGCTAAGTTTGGCAAGTAAATTTCGAAGTCAGCAGTGTCAAAGACTTTGCTGAAGTCTACGAAGCACATAATAGTCACTTCTTGTGCACCCATGCACCATGGCAAACGTTAGGTCGTCTGTTTCCGTCATTAAGGCAGACATTGTGCTGCGATGTTAACGAAAACCTGTCTGGTAGTCATCTAGTAGGTTTTTTGTTGTTAGATAGTTTGTTAGCTGGTCATGGATTATAATTTAAAACTAAGCCCTTTGACTGTGCGGGAAGAATGCAAATAGGCCGGTAATCAGAGGGTTTTATGGCAATGTCCTTTTAAGGTAGTAGCTTAACTAGATCCTCCTTCCAGGCCTCAGGAAAAACACTTGTGGTTAAGGAATGGTTGAATATATCTGTTTTAGTGGGTAGTAGAGGGTCAACAATAAGCTTCATCATTTGGACTGTGGTGCCATCGTGTCCAATAGGCGCTGATCTGGTACTCTTGATGCCTTTTTTGACGACATTGCAAGTAATATGCTTCAGATAATTTTTTTGTGGCTACAGTCGTTTATCCCCAAGAAGTAAGCAGTGACTCTCTGTTTCGTTTGCGATCTGATTGTGGTTATGGGCAACGTGAAGTACCGGTTCAGCTCTTCGGCTTTGACAGTGGGATCAGCTATAGCTTTTACTTTGCCTATACCAAGACCAGCTTGTCTGTTTCTGTTGTCGACTGATATAGTGGCATGCCTGAGTTTAGTATTTTGCACAATTTGACTCACTCTGTGCCGCTTCTGCTTATAAGCAACATGATTTTCGGGCATAGCACGCAGTTTTTATGCCTGATGTGCAGCGTTTCTGAGATTAATGAGCTTTTCTAGTTCTTCAGTTAGCCCAGACGAATGTTCCCTTATTTCTTTTCCGATCTTTAGGGGAGCGTGTCATATAGTTGAGTAAGTTTGTTAGAAAATCCATGAAGTTTCTCGTCGATGTCTGAGAAGGAAATAGAAGACGTCTCCCAGACTAAAGACACGGATGCAAAATAGTGACAAAAAATGGCTCTGAGCACTATGGGACTCAACTGCTGAGGTCATTAGTCCCCTAGAACTTAGAACTAGTTAAACCTAACTAACCTAAGGACATCACAAACATCCATGCCCGAGGCAGGATTCGAGCCTGCGACCGTAGCGGTCTTGCGGTTCCAGACTGCAGCGCCTTTAACCGCACGGCCACTTCGGCCGGCAAAATAGTGACAAAAATTATGTATAGAAGAATGCAAAAGCTGTCTGGAATCATCTCCGGGGAAAATCACGCGGTGCAGTACTGACCCGACGACTCCGAATATAGGCTGAAGAAGGGCAAACTTACGTTTATAGCATTTGTAGATTTACAGAAAGCTATCGACAATGTTGACTGGACTACAGTCTTTGAAATTTTGACAGCAGTGCGATCAAATACAGTGTGCGAAAAGAAATATACAATTTGTGCAGAAACCGAAATGCAGTTATAAGAATCGAAGGACAAAGAAGGGAAGCAGTAACTCAAATGGTTCAAATGGCTCTGAGGACTATGGGGCTATGATCTGAGGTCATCAGTCCCCTAGCACTTAGAACTACTTAAACCTAACTAACCAAAGAACATCACACACATCCATGCCCAAGGCAGGATTCGAACCTGCGTCCGTAGCGGTCACGCGGGTCCAGACCGAAGCGCCTAGAACCGCTCGCCCATCCCGTCCAGCAACAACAACAGAAACACTCTTTTTCGATTGGTATTCGACTTATGTTTAGGAAATAGCTAACGCATTTTCTTGTCAGGAACTGCTCCAAGTTATTATGGTTTAAAGTGAATTTTTTTGCTAAAAGAGGTGCGGGTTGTGCAAAATAGGAAGAGCAAAATAGCAGGTTCCGTTCCGTTACGCGATGTTTACGCGATAATGCAGGGTGCTGTTTCAAATGTCTTCTACTTCATAATTAACACGCTCGACACCTCTTTTTAAAAATAACTTGAATTATGTACCACAATAAATCTTTCAACTAATATTTTAAAGGGTTCCCTGATGTCAAAAAAGATACAGTATTACATTAAAAATCATAGTTCTATGGCTGTCTCTGTGTATAATAACATTTTAGCACTGATTATACCGAAATATATTCCACCCTTTCCACAACTGCTTATCAGCGACAATAGTCTTTTGCGTTACATGGGCCCACAGCCGCTGCGAATTTCTTGCGGAAAGCCAGTTCCTTGTGTAGGCTGTTTTTATTTTTGGAATAAACACGTTATTTCAAGTTTACTCGCGTTTTCACTAAGGTGCGTAAGATCAATACAGTAGCAACCCGAACGTGTGAACGAACAGTGTGTGGATTAAGTAGAAGACATTATTCAGTTGCTAGAACACAATCCTTCAACAAGCAAACGCACAATTTCTACGCGTATCGATATTCCACATACAGTAATTATAGCAATACAGCGGACGTTACATATGTAATGGATGTATTCTAATCATTGAGAGCTGATTCAATACCTATGAGAAAGAGATGAAGATATGCGATTGGAATTTTGTCTTTGGCCAATTGCAAATCCCTGAATAATCCAATTAACATTGTTTATTCAATGAGCCAATTTCAGTTGAGCGCTATCAGTAACATTTGCAATTTATATCGGTGATCCCACGAAAAACCATGAGCCATTGTGGGGACACATTTTCGGAACGATTCTCTGTAAATTTATGGTTTCATGCGAAAGACAGTAAGTTGAGCCGGCCGGTGTGGCAAACTCTACAAACAAGAGTAAAGACAAGAGACGAACTGTTCGTACAAATTATCAATCGTGCTGCCCTCTTATAAGAATACCAAGACGATCGCAAAAGACTTCCACGTGGTTTGTTAAAGAGAATTCGAAATTTATGAATTTATGAAAATCAACTTTGAATTTAATTATTTGTCTTTGCTTAACATCACCTGTGGCCGGCTTGTGCGGCCGAGCGGTTCTAGGCGCTTCAGTCTGGAACCGCACGACCGCTACGATCGCAGGTTCGAATCCTGCCTTGGGCATGAATGTGTGTGATGTCCTTAAGTTAGTTAGGTTTAAGTAGTTCTAAGTTTTGGGGACTGATGACCTCAGATGTTAAGTCCCATAGTGCTCAGAGCCATTTGAATTTGAACCATCTCCTGTGAGAATTAGTTTGGGTTGCTCTCTGACAGCCGGAGCTCTAGCCAATAAAAATTGGACATCTGTTATACGAAATGTTTTACTCGAATTAGTCTACTCTACCACCTACTGAGATATTTACTACCCTTTTGCGTAGTGACAGAAATAGGTAAGTCGCAATCCTCCATAGGCCGAACATAGGTGCCGTGAAAAGACTCAGTAAAAAAAAAAAATCCAGAATAAGATCCCAAAAACCAAGTTTGTGTACCAATTTCTAATAAAAGTAGGACCCACTGCCTCTAGCTACAGCGTTAATCCTGATGCCAGATCGTCGAGGATTTTTTCTTTAGGAAGATGTAGCTGAGTGAATGTTAATGCTGCTATGTAGTATTTAAAATGGCGCAAACTGATGTCTTCATGATTTTTACTCAGCAGTTAACCTAGATTTGTACACTGAACTAGTGCTTTTAAAATTTCGACTGAACCGGAATGATTTTCTTCAGAATAATGATTTCTCATTTATTTATCTTGTTCTTTGGATTTATTATGTCACGAGATACTCTGTCTCGGAACGGTACGGTCGCGTGTTTTAGACTAGCGGACACGGCTCGCAGCAGGGAGCGGTAATGCTTTCGACTTGTTAGCCGGAGTATGCGCGTGAGGGGCCTTGTAGGGCTGTGGCCCCTGCGGAAGGCCTAATCTGCAGTTCGTTAGGGCCCGCTGCCTCGGCCTCACTGTATACTTGTGCTCTTCTAATTCACAGTGTGGCTCTCTTGCTTCCGTGCAGCGTATGCAGCTACACATCTGCTTGCGGAACATCACTGCATGTTATCGGAATTCAGGTCCGCCTATTATGCAAACAATATTTGTTTACAACTGCCCGAACATGTTTCAGTACGTGCCATCATCGATGGGTGCTTTTGTTCATCTCTGCAAAATGCAAACATGTTTTTAATTCTAGTTATTCTAAAACAGTTAATGATTTTCCTTCGTGGTGGATCACAGAAAATTTTTAAAAGAAATTTTTAAAAGAAATTTCTTTCTATTTGACTGTAAATTGCTAATAACTCAATCATGATATCGGCTTTATCGCCGTTCTCAAGTGTAAGGTGAAATGTCACACAAAGTCAGATCTGTCTAAATGGCATGTTGTTGTTGTTGTTGTTATGGTCTTCAGTCCTGAGACTGGTTTGATGCAGCTCTCCATGCTACTCTATCCTGTGCAAGCTTCTTCATCTCCCAGTACTTACTGCAACCTACATCCTTCTGAATCTGCATGGTTGCATGGTGTATTCATCTCTTGGTCTCCCTCTACGATTTTTACCCTCCACGCTGCCCTCCAATGCTAAATTTGTGATCCCTTGATGCCTCAGAACATGTCCTACCAACCGGTCCCTTCTTGTCAAGTTGTGCCACAAACTCCTCTTCTCCCCTCTTCTCCCCAATTCTATTCAATACCTCCTCATTAGTTATGTGATCTACCCATCTAATCTTCAGCATTCTTCTGTAGCATCGTCCAAATAACACATATCTGGTGTCATAAACCAGACATCATATATATATATATATATATATATATATATATATATATATATATATATTACTTCGACTATGACGTTTCATTTAGGGTCTGACACTTAGTGACAGCTAGTACCTATAAAATCCAAATCATCATCATATGAAATAAGTGAATGCTTATATAGTCAAGTGGCGGAAATTTCTTTCACAAAGACATAAGACAGTCTATATCTGTTGTGGGTTTGTTGAGACCCTCTTTACATTACTGTATACACGATGATGATGATACAAAGGTGCTGAAAATGTTTGGGCATTTATAAAAAAGGGTTGTCTGCATAGTAGGCGGATCTGAATTCCTATTTAGTCTGCAAACACGTCTACTGCTAGAGCTTCAAAACAACAAAAAAATTATTGTATCACTGCATAAAATGTACAGCTTGGGACAAACAGAAAATGCGTTGTCAACAATGAATCTGCCTGATAAACTTACCTTACAAATTCAAAAACCCAAACACAAAACAGTAATAATAATAGTTCCGATGACGAGAATAATGCATGCGGCAGTTGTTAGAAAACGGTAATAGATTACTTTCATATTGTTGATTGAAGTTCTACGTGTTTCCCGAGGAGCTTGTCTACTTTTTTCCCGTTCTCTTTGAGAATGGGCTTTTTATAGCGAGAAGCTGTCATCTGGAAGTGAAGGAACCGAATGGGGCTGGTAACTTATGAGCGGACCGTTTCTTTTAACGGAGAAATTTACTCATTACATACAATTCCGTAGCATCACATAGGCTTTGTGTCTGTCTGCATAATATAGCCAACTATTTCCTCCTGTCTTCTTCATTACTCGGTAATGCTAAAACAGTAAGACCCTCAAATTCTCTTCTATCTTCTTTTTATGCTTTTTTTCTTTTTCCTTTTGTTACCCTAACTTTCCTTGTACATCCGTAAGAAAGTTAAAATGCTCTGATTCTCGTTTTCTGAATCGTACTAGTGAAAGTTATTTGTTCATCCCATTCTTCGTAAAACTTTTAATTTCTTATGCACAAGTCCTAAAGTCTTCAGATGTCTTTTGAATGGTAACATTGTTCCGCCCAGACTGTACAAACACTGTTAATGGTTATTACTTATATTCCAGTTTTCGTCAGTTCTAATTACTGAGCCAGTTTCAAAAGTCTAGAAGGTGTACAACCATAATTCTTATTAACGTTTAAAAACCCTCAAACCGACGTGGATGATGCTGAGGCAAGCAATTCAATACAAGACACATCGGGTCGGAAATGTTGGGAAGCACCCCAAAAGCGGATAACAATGTTGAACACGTGACGTCGCGTCCAAAAGTATTTTCGAGCGTGTGACTCATTCTTTCTAAGGTGCCTCCGGAAACCTACACTAGGCACTTTACAGTTTTTACTGTTCCCATGGATTTACCTCCAGTAGCATAAAATAACAGTAATGGGTCATTATACGCAATACGTTCCTTTTTTTTACGTGGGGGTGAACTCCTTAGTCCCTACACCAAAAACTGATCCTTTACAGGTCTTCTTGCATTTCACTGTAGTTGCAACATTCCTACAGAAATTACCTTTACGTGTGTTGAAGTAGTCTCTTTCTTTTCGTCTCGCTAAGAAGGACGTATTGAATTACAGTATATTTGCGGAGATGTCCTGAATCCGAATCTAACACCTGTCACAGGTACCACGCACCACATGTCATCTATATACTTCTTGCATCTCCACTGCTCTGGGAACAGCTTCTTGGAGCTTAATGTGATGGCTGACTAAGCCAGAAATATTACAATCTACTGCTTTGTGGGCCTCGTGGACGAATAGAGCGAGCTAGGTTTCGAACGATCGTCGATTCCGGAACCCATATTGATTCCTACGGAGATTTTCGGTCTCCAGAAATGTGATTTTTCTTTTTTTTCCATCAGTCTTCTGGCTTGTTTGATGCGGCCCGCCACGAATTCCTCTCGTATGCCAGCCTTTTCATTTCAGAGTAGCAATTGCAACCTACGTCTTCAATTATTTTATGAATGTATTCTAATCCCTGTGCTCCACAACAGTTTTTACTCTCGACAGCTCAGTTTAGTACCATGGAAGTCATTCTCTAGAGTCTTAACCGATGTTCTATCACCTCGTCCCTTCTTATTGTGAGTGTTTTCCGTATATTCCTTTCCCACCGAATCTGCGGACGATTTCGTCATTCTTTACCATATGAGTCCATCTAATTTTCAGCATTCGTCCCTTGCACCGCACCCCAATTGCTTCGATTCTGGTTTCCTCACAATTCATGTTTCACTGCCATACAATGCTGTGCTCCAAATGTACATTCTCAGAACTATCTTCCCCAGAGTAAGGCCTATGTTTGATACTAATACACTTCTCTTGACCAGAATGATAGTGCGCGAACATAAAAGATGTTGTAAATTCTAGAGCGGTTCTAGGCACTTCAGTCTGGAACCGCGAGACCGCTACGGTCGCGGGTTCGAATCCTGCCTCGGGCTTGGGTGTGTGCGATGTCCTTAGGTTAGTTAGGTTTAAGTAGTTCTAAGTTCTAGGGGACTGAGCCGGCCGCGGTGGTCTCGCAGTTCTAGGCGCGCAGTCCGGAACCGTGCGACTGCTACGGTCGCAGGTTCGAATCCTGCCTCGGGCATGGATGTGTGTGATGTCCTTAGGTTAGTTAGGTTTCAGTAGTTCAAAGTTCTAGGGGACTGATGACCACAGCTGTTAAGTCCCATAGTGCTCAGAGCCATTCTAGGGGACTGATGACCTCAGAAGTTAAGTCCCATAGTGCTCAGAGCCATTTGAACCATCATCTATCAAATCGGAACTTTCCAACAAGAGTCAGACAACATATTACTCCAGGATAAGGAAATGAGAGATGTTTAAGCTTATATGGATGCCTATCGACAGCCGTTCTTCACATACTCGCATGCCTATGGAAGAGGGAAGAGTGGAACTGGTACAGGTAAGAGAGGTACCCTCTGCCACATGCCGTGAGATGGTTTAGCGGAGTATTCATGCAGAGCAGTGACTGCAATACATCGTTGTGCACAGAACATTGAGCTGATCACCGATGAAGTTCTGTGTGGGCTCCTACCCTCTGTGACAATCCGTGACAGTTGACGGGGAAATTGATCACCAACACGTTATTTCCCAGGGCAGTTGACTCTGGCTGCTGCAGTTTTTTCCGAATCGAGGAACTCGCGATAAGTCATTCCCTACTGTGACGCGGCGGAATCCCCGCTGCGACCGCCGCGGCGAATAAACTCGCGCTTATTCCTTGTGACGCGTGGCCTGGCGTCTCATGGGGCGACACACACACTAGCGCAGCGCGGCTTGTCCGCCACTCGGAACAGCGCTTCTGCCGCCCTGCCGCCTGGTCGCTGCAGACCGCGTCCTCTACCGCACTGCTGTGCTGCCGCAGGATCCACGAGAAACTCGCCTCAAATACACTCATGCTTATAAATTAAGGATAATTGCAGAATGTGGTGCCACACAACATGGCACAACACAAAACTGGAGCTAATAGCATAGACACATAGGGAACACACATGATACAGATCTGTAAGTCCACGCCGGCCGGAGTGGTCGGGCGCTTCTAGGCGCTACAGTCTGGAACCGCGCGACCGCTACGGTCGTAGGTTCGAATCCTGCCTCGGCCATGAATGTGTGTGATGTCCTTAGGTTAGTTAGGTTTAAGTAGTTCTAAGTTCTAGGGGACTGATGACCTCAGAAGTTAAGTCCCATAGTGCTCACAAGGGAACCTCCCCATCGCACCCCCCTCAGATTTAGTTATAAGTTGGCACAGTGGATAGGCCTTGAAAAACTGAACACAGATCAATCGAGAAAACAGGAAGATGTTGTGTGCAACAGTAAAAAAAAAAAATTGGTAAAATATACAAACTGAGTAGTCCATGCGCAAGATAGGCAACGTCAAGGAGAATGTGAGCTCAGGAGCGCCGTGGTCCAGTGGCCGCCGGCACGGTACCTCAGCGTGTTCGGTCAGAGGGTTAAGTGTCCTCTGTAATAAAAAAGAACTGAGTTAATCGATTATCAACGAATTTAAACGGATGTCTTACGACGTCCGCCCCGAGCAAATGCAACGAATAAAACCGAACAAAATGAGACTAAAAAAAAAAGTGGTTAGCGTGAGTAGCTGCAGAACGAGAGGTCTTTGGTTCAAGTCTTCCCTCGACTGAAAATTTTACTTTCTTTATTTTCGCATATGATCTGCCCGTTCGTTCATTGACGTCTCTGTTCACTGCAGTAAGTTTAGTGTCTGTGTTTTGCGACCGCACCGCAAAACCGTGCGATTAGTAGACGAAAGGACGTGCCTCTCCAATGGGAACCGAAAACATTTGATCGCAACGTCATAGGTCAACCGATTCCTCCACAGGAAAACACGTCTGATATATTCTATACGACACTGGTGACGGCATGTGCGTCACATGACAGGAATATGTTGTCGACCCACCTCACTTGTACACTTAGCGAATGAAGATTCTTCTACCTTCCCCGATTTAGGTTTTCTTGTGGATGTGATAATCACTCCCAAAAAAGTGATGAAAACATTACGAGTTTGTCCCATAAACTGAAGATAAAAAATTAAACTTTTCACTGGAGGGAAGACTTTAACCTACGACATCTCGTTCCGTAGCTGCTCTCTCTAATCACGGGACCACAGCGCTCCTTGACTCCCAGTGTCCTTGATGTTGCCTATCTTCGCATGGACTACTCAGTTTGTATACTTTACTAATTTTTTTCATAGTTCCACATAACTTCTTCCTGTTTTGTCGATTGATCTGTGTTCAGTTTTTCAAGGCCTATCCACTGTGCAAACCTATAACTAAATCTGAGGGGGGTGCGATGGGGAGGTTCCCTTGTCAGAGCCATTTGAACCATTTTTTTTTGTAAGTCCACGGTATTGGTGATAAGTTGAGAAAACCGTCCCGAAACACATGTGCTACAAAACGCCACTGTTTCCTGCGCATGTACCCCGACATCAATATGGCATATGATCACCATGCACACCTACACGGCCGCACAACGGGTTGGCATACTCTGGATCAAGTGGTCGAGCAGCCGCTGGGGTATAGCTACCCATTCTTGCACCAGTGCCTATCTGAGCTCCTGAAGTCTCGTACGGGTTTGAAGACGTGCAGCGATACGTCGACCGAGAGCATCCCAGATGTGTGCGTTGGGGTTTAGGTCTGGAGAACAGGCGGGCCAATCTATTCATCTGATATCTTCTGTTTCAAGGTACTCCTCCACGATGGCAGGTCTTTGGGGTCGTGCATTATCATCCATCAGGAGGAAGGTGGGGCCCACTGCAACCCTGAAAAGGCGGGCATACTGGTGCAAAATGGCGTCCCGATACACCTGACCTACTACAGTTCATCTGTCAAAGCCATGCAGGGGTGTATGTGCACCAATCATAATCCCACCCCACACCATCAAACCACGACCTCCATACAGGTCCCTTTCAAGGACATTAAGGGGTTGGTATCTGGTTCCTGGTTCACGCTAGATGAAAACCCGGCGAGAATCACTGTTCAGATTATACCTGGACTCGTCCGTGAACATAACCTGGGACCACTGTTCCAATGACAATGTACTGTGTTCTTGACACCAGGCTTTACGGGCTCTCTTGTGACCAGGGGGCGGTGGAATGCACCTTGCAGGTCTCCGGGCGAATAAACCGTGTCTGTTCAGTAGTCTGTAGACTGTGTGTCTGGAGACAACTGTTCCAGTGGCTGCGGTAAGGTCCCGAGCAAGTCTAACTGCAGTACTCCGTGGCCGTCTGCGTGCGTTGATGGTGAGATATCGGTCTTCTTGTGGTGTTGTACACTGTGGACGTCCCGTA
This sequence comes from Schistocerca americana, assembly GCF_021461395.2. Classification (NCBI taxonomy): domain Eukaryota; kingdom Metazoa; phylum Arthropoda; class Insecta; order Orthoptera; family Acrididae; genus Schistocerca; species Schistocerca americana. The sequence continues at coordinate 424,433,617 of NC_060121.1, read as the reverse complement.
CTGTAGCGCCTGGATACGTTTCCTGTCTGCTGGAATCGTTGGCATAATCTTGAGAGCATACTTTGTGGCACACGGAGGGCAGTGCTACGACCTGCTGTTTGACCAGCCTCCAGTAGCCCTAATATTCCCCCCATCATAACGTCAGCAATATGTGTTCTTTGAGCCATTTTTAACACACGGTCACCATTAGCACGTCTGAAAACGTCTACACACTTACACGCTGCACCATACTCTGACATGCACCAACACACCTCTGCATATGTGGACTGCTGCCAGCACCACCGTGCGACGACCGCAGGTCAAATGCATGGTCATACCCCGAGGTGATTTAAACCCGCAGACCGCCCACCAAAGCGTTGTTTCACCATGTATCAGCATTATTCTTAATTTATGAGCATGGGTGTAGTTAGTCGCTCCCGGTCGGAGACGGCTGATGACACTCGCAAGGTCTGCAGTGTCACGTGCTGAGACGTACGCACCTCGGCTGCCGCGTAGCTGCGTTCTTCGAACTTGGCGTTCATTATTATTATGCAGTATTTCCAAATGCGCAAGCATATTGAAAGTTTGAGACGTTGCGTAATAATGTTTGAGACGTTGCGTAATAATACTGGGCATCTGAAAACTTTTGAAATATGTTGCCTTTTTTCGAAATGTTGAGCTGCCCGTGGATAGTATTGACAATATCCTTGCCGTACGTAAGGAAATCAAACACCTGCAGTCGTCCTCATGGTGCCTTTTATTGTATGGCTGCCAGTGTTGGTGCTTCAGTGCACCATCGTCAGGCCTTAGCTGATGCAGAGGGGGTTAAATAGTTGATGGTTGGAGAGACAACATCAAGGTTACAGGTAAAAAATGGAAATGAGCGTTTGGCGTCATTGGCCGGGAGGCCCCTTACGGGGCAGGCGCGGCCGCCTTGGTGCGGGTCTTATTACATTCGACGCCACATTGGGCGACCTGCGCGCCGGATGGGGATGAAGTGATGATGAAGACAAGAAAATCCCCGACCCAGCCTTTTTTTTTAAAAAAAAATCTCATTTTGTTAGTTTTCGTACGTTGCATCTGCTAGAGGCTGGTATCGCAAGACACCCGTTTCAGTTCGTCGTTGATCCATTAACTCAGTTTTTTTATTACAGAGGGCAGCTAACCCTCTGAGCGAACACGCTGAGCTACCGTGCCGGCGTTATCGGGGAGGACGAGGTAACAGGTAGTCTGCGAAAACCAGTTACAGGTGTTGGCCAATGATGCGTCGTGTATACGGATGGTGTTAACCCCCTGTGCATCAGCTAAGGCCTGAAGATAGCGCGCTGAAGCACAGAAACTGGTAGCCATACAATAGATGACATCATAAGGACGGCTGTACACGCTTCAATTTTTTACGTAAGTGAACAGCCATGGTCTTCCGAGCTCCAGTCACAAGGATGAACATACAAGAAATATCGTGGACACTTTTTCGCTTGCTACAGTCTCCAGATATCTTTGTGTTCGCTATCTGATGTTGCGTTGAAAAAGGGATCGAAACAGGACGAAAGAGCGTTTCTATAGTATCAGAGTGCATTGCCGACATTATGGGGTGGTAGAGTAGATGAGTACAAAACGGAAATGCTCAGAATGAATCGTATGATTTACAAATACAGCGAACGGTACTCTATAGCCATGGAGGAAGATGTAAATAAAATAGTTGATGCAAAGTTGTGAATAAAAGTTTATGTAGCTCTTTACATGAGTGCACGCATTATTTACCCGAATATAATCCTTTGGTGCACGTATTGTTGCATAACACTTTCCCATAATTGTATCTAAAATTCTTTGACCTGAAACTCCACTTGTAAATTTCAAGTCTTCGAAAGAATAGCCAGTAGCAAGGTATCGTAGCTAATAAATAAGCGTTGAATTGATAGAATTGCGTCGCTTATTGTAGTATTTTGTTTTCCGATCAGACATGGGCGTCTGTACAAACATACCTAGGTCGGAGGGGTGGGGAGGGGAGGGGGGAGGCAAGGATCTAAAATTTACCTTTGTGGTATAAATGAGTTTGTCAGTTTCAATACATGTCATGCCACAAGACCAAAATTTTATAGATGACACAAAAGTTTATTATATCCCAGATAATTGATGGTTATCCACTCGATATATGTTGTATGGAGATAAATACATAAAACCAACAAACATAAGGTATACGGCAATTGCTAAAGTCGTAGTACCGTCTCACTGCAGTCTGGCAGTGGATAAACGGGAGGCTTAGCGGACCACGGGAAATCGGGAGAAAGGGAAGGGGGCGGGGGCGGAGAGGCAGTTGTCTTTATATAGGGATGCCTACGAATGGGAACAAACGTTTATAGTAATATTTCAGTGTTAGACCACCAAAACGTAGAAAGTTATGATAATTTCTTTTTTTATTTCGCTCAATCTCAGTTCTTTCAACAAGTTTTCGTTGGTGATCTCTAAGGCTCCTTGAACCAATTTCCAATTTTTCATCCAACTTTTTGTGCTAGCAACAAAACAGAGCAATTATCATAGCAGCAGTGTCTTTATCGTCCAGCGTTCAGTACTGACCTGTCTAGGGAAACCTGAATAACATTGCACAGCATTATAACGCAATATTACTCACTGTTTAGGGGCCGCTTTACAGTTTCGATATTTCTCAGTTAAATATTTTATTTCTGGAGCGTTAGCTACATTGCATATTTCTTAGAGAGGAAGATAAAATCTTAACTATGTGCAGGGACCAATCTGTTTTAAGTTTTTATAGCAAAATGCTGTAAACGTATTTCGTCAAATAATTTTTCAAGCAGTGCCGTTACTGATTCGGAGGGCTATGCATATGTGTTCAAAACCACTCTTTGCTTGATGATCTGTACTGGGGCTGTCACGGAAATTATATTCCTGGGGGGCTTGAGATAAATCTCGACTGCAAACATCTGAGAGTACGTGTTATTGTTTTTATAGAGTTTATTGTTTTCAATAAGTGTTAAAAAATAAACATCACTGCTTTGCTCAAACAATGTTGCGAGGCAAAAGAACTGTTCCCGTTGCTAAACAGCTACGAGCACAGGACTAGAATTCCCGGTAGCCAGGATGGTCCCTTTGAAAACCACACTTCCGATTTCCTTTCATATCCTGTTCTGCTAGCTGACTACCCGGCGTCGCCTGCGTATGTATTTATTCCAGTCTTTTATTAGTTCATCTCTTCCTTTCCCTTCTCTCCATCTTCTCATTCACTGCCACTCTCCCCCCAACCCTTCACAATCTCTGTCCATCTCCTCCCACCCCTCTCTCTGTCCATCTACTGCTCCCCGCTCTAATTCCACCTCCTCATCCCCTCTCTCTGTCTCCTCCCACTTTCGTTGCCATTCTCCTCCCCTTCTCCCTGTTCATCTCCTCCACTTTCCTTTCTGTTCTTAGCTCCTCCTCTCCCCTCTCTCTGTTCATCTCCTCCCCTTCTTTTTCCTATTTCCTCCTCCCCCTCTGTCCGTTCTCTTCCTCCTCTCCCATCTTCCTGCCTGTCCCTTCCTCCTGCTGTCTCCGTCCATCTCCTTTTTCCTTTCTCTGTCCATGTCTTCCTCTCCCCTCTTGATCCCTTCCCCCCCCCCTTATCTCTGTACGTCTCCTCTTCCTCCTGTTCCTATATATGCATATCTCCTCTTTCCCCTTGACGTCTGTCGATCTCCTCCTCCCCCCTCACCACTCCACTTTATTTGACATATTTCACACAAATTTGGCGCCTATATCACCTACATGTCTAGCCAATTTCGCCCTGCAGTTTCATTTTTACACAGCTCAATATTTATGACGTATCCCCTGAATTATGTGTGCTGTACATTCATGTTATTTTGCTAGTACATCCAGTGTTCTATGTGGCTACTTACTGTTTGCGAAGTGTGTTTCGTAGTGAAGAAATAACAAATTAAAAAGTCATGCATGATGCGTCAGTTTTCCATGGACTTCTGTATTTGACGTCGTATCCCCTGAACAATGTTCCGTACGATGATATATTATTGTTGGTGCATTCAGCGGCAGATGTGAATATTTCACTGAGATGTGTTAAGAGTAGAGTTAGTAGCAATTAAGTAATAAATTTAAACGTTTTGCATGATACAGTAGTTTCTCACGCATCTCGGTGTTTATTACATCATATCTCCACAACTAAGAATCTACAATGATGTAAGTTGTCTGGTACATTCAATGATATATATGGATACTGACTGCAAAAACTGCAAAATGTATCATGGATACATTTATTAGTAAAGTGGTAATATGTTAAAGCGTTATGTTTCATGGGGCAGAATAGGAAAAAAATTAGTAAGCGATAAACTTCTTCCTTATCATCATTTTGTGAAGATCGTCAACGGCAAAGAGTTTCGTAAAGGTTTGAATTATTTGTTAAGTTTGTTGCAAGTCTCTAAGCTCTGTCGTTCTCAAATACTGGTTGACTAAAATATGGGTATTCGCTCATCGTGTGCTACACTGCTTTTCTACTCCCAGACCCTTTCATGGGTCGTTGGTTCTTACCCTCACATACAGTAAGTGATTTGTATAACAAGTTTGGTCGAAATCGGTCCAGTGGTTTCGATTCCGAGCTTAATTTTTGTGTATAATGACATCACCGGAGACGGTAAGTTAAATCTTAATATTTTATCCATTTTATAAACTACTGCCAGAATCCAACGCCTTGAAAAGTGTCCCCATAATAACAAACAAATCACTAACTGTATGAAATCTCTCTAAAAATCGAAATACAAAAATCATAAGAAATGATAATACAAGAGTCAAACACCAACCCAGAGAGGGCTCTGTAGTTCTTTCGTTTAAAGTGGAAAGGAAACTCTGAGTTTATACCCTGAACCTGTAAGTAGTTATGCAGACCAGTCTACCCCTGCTATAAAAAAGTTCCGCAAAGATAACCAGAAAAAATAAATAGCTTCTGTCTTCTCGTGGATTATAAGACATACAAAGTTTATAAATTCTGTTTCCAGGTCTGATGTTACAAAATATTACGCTACATTGTCAAGTTATGAGTTTGCCAATGTATGTAAGGGACATACTGCTTCTCATTGACAAAGTTCTTTGTTAATTCATTTCACCTAGTGAGATTAGGGCCTTCAGGACCTTTCTTATATCTGATATCGTTAGAGACTCAACATTATATGTGGATATTACATGAAGAGTAAAGGTGAAAGTGAGCAATGACATCTAGCAAAAATGTGTGGCAGCAGTACAGAAGAAATCAGATTTGCAGAAGCAGTTGACTGGTTAGAGGAAGAACGAGAGGTACCAGGATGTGGTTAGCAGATGAGCTGGAAGGAAGGAAGAAAGAAACAGATAGGGGCGAGAAAAGCACTGACTGTTGTAGATGCTGCGCCCAGAGACTTTTACACTCGTCTCTTAATTACTATAATATGACGTTTGCAGAGGGGTAAGCGGCCCACCTGACATGAAGAGTATTTGAAAGTGTCAGGTGGTTAAAGAGAGTACATTTGCACAGACCAGTAGAGGCGGAGAAAGCCATTTCACTGCAGGCGGGTTGTAAAGCTTTCAGCGGAACAAAAGCTTTCAGCTGCCAGGCTAGGAAAGCGCTCGGCTTTTTGTCCAATAAAAGGCTCTCTCTGCTCTCTGATTGCGCTACCTGCTTGCTTCCGCTCTCCATTGTCCCTTCCATGTAATAACTTCTCGACACCATATTAGCAGCTGGATGTTCAGGGTAATCATCGCATACTCCTGTCTGTTTCTTATAGATCTGTGGATACGTAAAAACTAATGTAAACTCTCTGCGGAAACAGACGCATCAATAAGTGGAAATGGAAAATGAGCGTTTGGCGTCATTGGCCGGGAGGCCCCTCGCGGGGCAGGTCCGGCCGCCATATCGCAGGTCTTATTACATTCGGCGCCACATTGGGCGACCTGCACGCCGGATGGGGATGAAATGATGATGAACACAACACAACACCCAGTCCCTGAGCGGAGAAAATCTCCGACCCAGCCGGGAATCGAACCCGGGCCCAGAGGACGGCAATCCGTCACGCTGACCACTCAGCTACTGGGGCGGACGCATCAATAAGTGAACTGAGGCTTTCGCGGCCGGTATTTACGTTATTGTTGATTTTTGTATCATGGGCCATGGTCCAAGTCATAATAGTTTCCAAAACTTTTCGTCTTACAATCAGGGGTAAATTATCAGAGGCTTTAAAGAGTCAGAAAGGCCACTCACATGGACAGATGCCTTCACAAGCGTTCCAGTTACCATCCCACGCAGACATTTACCAAAACATTGGTGGACTAGGCTATAAGAATGTGTACCAAGAGGACAACCTCGATCATTTAAGAACTAACTTCAGAAGAAAAGGTCCTCTGACATAGAGATAAATATGGCATTACACCCTAAAAGGTGTAGAGCTTCTAATGAAAAAAGAACCAAACAAAGGGAAACTTTCGCTTCCATTTGTCAAAACTTTTACAGCTCGCATCAGCCCCAGGAAACACGGTATTGATGCAGTGTTTAACCAACAAGAAAGGTGCATGAATATTTGAACAGCGTAAACGACCTAAGCCTGCCACTTGCCACAGCCGGAGTACATAAAACGCCTTGCACTTACGGTCTACATCTACATTTACATCTAAATCTACATCTACGTATATACTTCTATGTATGGCAGAGGGTACCAAGCACCACTACTAGTCATTTCCTTTCCTGTTCCACTCAAAGCAAAACGAGGGAAAAACGACTGCCTATAAGCCTCCGTATGAACCCTAATTTCTCTTTCTTAACTTCGTGGTCCTTACACGAAAAGTGGCAGTAGAATCTTCCCGCAGTCGGCTTCAGATGCCGGTTCTTTAAATTTTCTCAATCACGTTCCTCGAACAAAAGACGTCTCTTATCCTCCAGGGATTGCCATTTCAATTTCCGAGGCATCTATAAAGTAGTTGTGTTGTTTGAAACTAACGGTAACAAATGTTGCTTCGATGTCTTCCTTTAATCCGACCCTGTGGCAACCCAAGCATTGGAGCAGTACTCGAGAATAGGTCGCACTAGCGTTCTAAACGACGTCTTCTTTATAGATGAGCTATACTTTCCCCAAATACTCCCAAGAAAATGAAGTCGAACATTTGCCTTCCTTACTGCCGAACAGACGTGCTCATTCCACTTGATATCGCTTTGCAGTGTTAGGCCTTAATATTTAATTGATGTGACTATGTCAAGCAGAAGGCTACTAACGCTGCATTCAAACGTTGCTGGATTGTTTTTCCTAATCATCCGCATTAGCTTATATTTTTCTACATTTAGAACCACGCTGCCGTTGATTAAAGCGGCTGGAAATTCTTTCTAAGTCGTTTTGTGTCCTCCTATAGTCACTCAACGACGACACCTTCCCGTACACCACAGCACCATCAGCAAACAATCTCAGATTGCTGCTCAGCCTGTTCGTCAGGTCGTTTATATAGAGAATTAGTGGTCCCATCACAACTGGCCTGGAGAACACTTAACGAGACCATTGTCTCTGACGAACACTCAAGTGTGCATAGGATTTGCAAAAAGATGCATTAAGACCCACCTTAAGGGCTGGCCGGAGTGGCCGTGCGGTTCTAGGCGCTACAGTCTGGAACCGAGCGACCGCTACGGTCGCAGGTTCGAATCCTGCCTCGGGCATGGATGTGTGTGATGTCCTTAGGTTAGTTAGGTTTAATTAGTTCTAAGTTCTAGGCGACTGATGACCTCAGAAGTTAAGTCGCATAGTGCTCAGAGCCATTTTGAACCACCTTAAGGAAAACAAGAGCTATTGACGTCTGGGTAAGACGGATAGATCAGCAGTGCCAGCTTATCCACGGGGACCACAAATTCTATGCACTGTGGTTTTAGGAAGATATAATCATTACTACGCTATGATGTACAGAGAGGGCATAGAAACTTAAAAACACACAAATAAATTTAACAGAAAAGAATAAGTGTTGAAACTAGAGAAATTGTGAACCTTTGTGCTAAATAAAACAAATAGCGCCTACACTTTTCCACCACAGGCTCCATAGCATACGTCGGAATGACTCCCTGTTCTCAGGCAGCGGTATGATGACGTCACGAACCGAAGATTGAGTGGATACGTATAAACAGTTCAGCTTTCTGATCTTGTTTGTGATTAACTGAGTTGTTAAAGCTTCTGAAGATTCTCAAGCGGTGGAAGACGAAACGTTAAGCAGAAAATTATGCCAGGGACTACGGTCCAATGTCCATAAAACACATGTCAGCAATAACTAAACAGTTACGCGAAGGTACAGACTTGTTAGTTACACTTTTTATAAAATTTTATGAGGCCACTGCTCGTTACCTTTCAGGGCTAAGTCTAGAATTTACGACAGTCTCATGTGGTCGTTCGCTTCGCAGTTCTTTGAGGCTAGAAACAAAATCTTTGTCTCTGTGGAGCATTTGGATAACAATTCTTAGAACTTCAAGACGGAAAGTTCTGTTGATAATTTTGTATTGTGATACTGCTTACGTCTGAGGAAGTATTCAAGCACCGTCTGAGCTATAATCTAACAAGGCGACAGCGCCTACTCATGACCGATTTCGTCCAGGTTTATGGTACATGCAGAACTTGGTGACAAAACAGTATTTTTGACGTGGGTCACCACAGATAAACCTAAATAATACTCGACATACTGTATTTATTAATATTTTCATAGAATGCATGGAAAGGAAAAGCAAAGGTAAAATTCGGATTGAAAATAAATTTCTTAGAAAAGATTGTGCTCACAGCGTCCACGAGGGTCCTTAAAATAACTTCTCAAGAAGATATTCTAATTGGAGCATACAGGACTTCGTATTCCGTCAGTTTAATTTGGTCCTTCGAACAATCTTTGGCAGTTGCAGGCGAACGAAAAGCTCCAGGCGAAGGTGCCGAGAAGATTACTGCTTCCTGTTTAACGGTGAATTTCACTCAACATGTGCAAATCATCAATTGTGAAATAATAAAAGTATCTTATTTTATATACGAAGTTCTCTTTACATCTTACAGTTCCTTCCTCGAAACGTATTTCCAAACCAAAATTTTCCTTTGCCTTTCCTTTACATGTCATTTACGAAAATATTGATAAATATGATAAATAAAATATATTTAGCATTATTTCGATTTATTTGTAACGTAAATAACGTAATATCTGAAAATACGATATTTTCAGCGTAAGGACTGTAGCGCGTGATCTGCTCTGTATTTTTTATTCTGCACCAAGCTCTGCCCGGAAACTACGCTACCACAAATGGCTCATGCCTCTCCCGACCTGCGTCAAAAGTGGTGTTTTTTTCTAAAGCTTGGTCACCTGGACCGCCCACATCTGTCACTTTCATTTGTGGCCGTGTCGTGCATATGTCGTAAATTTGGACGAAATCCGTGATGACGAGTGAGTCACCAAAGTCACAAATGCACAGTCTCATTTCAAGACGCAGCGTGTATGACGCCAGAATGCTGCTGCTAGATGCGGCGAATGGCTCGAGTGTAGACACGATGAATCTATTACAGACAGGTGTGTAGTGAACGTGGCAGCGCCTCACGAATTGATCATCTGTGGAACGTAGGATGACAATGTGTGCAAGATGCTTGGGTCGTATCATATCGTATACTACACAGAACTGGAGTTTTCAAGGTCAACAGTGCCTAGAGTGGACTTTTAATATCCCAGAGCCCATGTTTCCAAATACGAAAACCGCCACACAGGACGAGCACAAGTGTTTGACGAACTGACCTGACGTCGCCTCCGCAGAGCCGTACTGGAGTTGAATGTGATTTGAATGTGGGGCATCAGCAGCCCATTTATACCAGGACAGTAAGTAGACAAATCCACAGCGTAGGTTTCCTCAGCCAACGACTGACATCACATTCTGCGCCGTAGTGTATTGCAAATTCGAGGAAGTTGAAGCGAATTCGCCGATGTTCAGAAAAAAATGGTTCAAATGGCTCTGAGCACTATGGGACTTAACATCTATGGTCATCAGTCCCCTAGAACTTAGAACTACTTAAACCTAACTAACCTAAGGACAGCACACAACACCCAGTCATCACGAGGCAGAGAAAATCCCTGACCCCGCCGGGAATCGAACCCGGGAACCCGGGCGTGGGAAACGAGAACGCTACCGCACGACCACGAGCTGCGGACAATTCGCCGATGTACGGGGTGCGGCGCATGCATCCGGACAAATGAAACATTTTTTAAAAGCAAATTTATTAAAACAAAATAAAGATGAAAATCCTTTTACATATAAGTAGTGGTATATTTCAAGAATAATATTACTCTATGTAACCCTCTTCATCCGCAATGACCGCCTCCAATTTGTCCTGATACGATCGCACGTAATCTTTAAACCAGCGCTGTCCATATTCGTGAATGCTATTCAGGGGCCAGAACTCTTTTGACCAGAACGTGTCAACATTATCAAAGAGCCAGTTTTGGACTAAATGTCTCGTATGAGCCGGTGCACCGTCTTGTTGAAAGGCATATTGTCTCCCCGAGAACACAGTTACCATTCACAGTTTCATAACATTCGTCAAAACTTGCAGATAAACTTCTTTTGTGACAATTTGTTTCTTTTCAAAGAAATGTGGCCGCATGATACCACCCTCACTGGATACAACACCTAGGATGTGAACCCCAGACTTCTCCGAAGCATTATACTTGGCCACAATATCGTGAACAGTTGATTTCGGGTACCCAAAGAATCGATCTATTTCAATGGGCGGAAGCCCAACGCGAAGACTTTCGACAATCGCGGCTCTTCGTTTGTGCTCCGCACTTGTCCGTAACATTTTGGCCGCTTTCAAGTTCTGAATGTTTACTAGATGCCTATGGGTTTCGTGAACGCTTATCGCGACCTCCAGCAGAACTACGATCTGGCGGGAAATCCAAACTGAAATCTATCCGGATTTAAAAGCCGCCCCTAGTATGCTTGCATACAGTGACAACCCACTTGACGAAATTTGTTATACAGTTGAACGTCGTTTATCCGGCCTCCGTAAGTCCGCTTTGCCGGTTCATCCGTATCTATTTTTTCCCCATTACAGTGCCTGTACCATACGAGCAGACCAAGCTGACACTGGGCGGGATGGCTCTTAGGAGCGAGTGAGAAGAGGAGCGCTTCGAGTGTCATCTTGGACAGCACGAATAGTAATAGCGAGAACAGTTAACGACGACAGTAATTAAATTTAAAATACTGACTGTCACATGAGTTAAAGATACCTCGCAGAAAATTTCTTCTTTTGGCCACGTGAAGTAAATACAAACGGCGGACATTATTTCATTAAAAAGCTCTGTAATGCCGTGGCAGATCACAGCAGCATACCGTGACTGTATAACAGCGGGTCATAGCCCCAGTAAGAAATCGTGTTTCCAAGAGCTCAAAAAAAGATAAAGGCACCTGAAATCGTGGGTTATATCCAACTCACGTGGCTCAGTAATTATTTATTTTTATACTTTATTTATTCTGAGCAATATACAATACATGAAATTTTTATTTACTTTCTTCATTTGACATTGTAACAAAAATTAAACTGAAAACCTCATTGTTAATGGCGATTACTACTTCTAACACCTGTATGCGCTGTGCTTTGTGAAAAAGCTTTCCACACAAAAATACGAGTCACAATTTTTACATTTCCATGCAGGTTTATACACTGAAGAGCCAGAGAAACTGATACACTTGCTTAACATCTTCTAGGATCCCCGCGAGCACACAGAAGTGCCGCAAAACGACGTGGGATGGACTCGACTAATGTCTGAAGTAGTGCTGTAGGGAACTGACACCATGAATCCTGCAGGAACGTTCACGAATCCGTAAGAGTTCGAGGACGTGGAGATCCCTTCCAAAAAGGACGTTGCAAGGCATCCCAGATATGCTCAATAATGTCCATGTCTGGGGAGTTTAGAGTCAAGCGGAAGTGTTTGAACTCAGGAGAGTGTTCCTGTAGCCACTCTGTAGCAATTCTGGACATGTGGTGTGTCGCGTTACCCTGCTGGAATTGCCCAAGTCCATCGGAACGCACAATAGACTTGAATGGATGCCGGTGATTAAACAGCATGCTTACGCACGTGTCACCTGTCAGAGTTGTATCTAGACGCATCAGGGATTCCATATCATTCCAACTGCACACGAAGTACACCATTATAGAGCCTCCACCAGCTCGAACATTCCCCTGCTAAGATGCAGGGTCCATAGATTCTCGAGGTTGTCTCCACACCCGTACGCGTCCATCTGATCGATACAATTTGAAACGAGACTCGTCTGACCAGGCAACAAGTTTCCAGTCATCAAAAACCCAATGTCGGTGTTGGTTGGCCCAGGAGAGGCGTAAAGCTTTATGTCGTCCCGTCATCAACGGTACACTAATCGGCCTTTGGCTCCGAAAGCCCATATCGATGATGTTTCGTTGAATGATTCGCACGCTGACACTTGTTGATGATCCAGCATTGAAATCTACAGTAATTTGCGGAAGGGTTGGATTTTTGTCACGTTGAACGTTTCTGTTCAGTCGTCATTGGTCCAGTTCTAGCAGGATCTTTTTTCGGTCGCAGCGATGTCGGAGATTTGATGTTTCACCGGATTCCTGGTATTCTCGGTACAAACGAGAAATGGTCGTACGGGAAAATCCCCACTCCACCGCTACCTCGGAGGTGCTGTGTCCCATCGTTCGTGCGCCAACTACAACACCACGTTCAAACTCACTTAAATCTTAATAACGTACCATTGTAGCAGCAGTTACCGATCTAACAACTGCGCCAGACACTTGTTGTCTTATATAGACGTTGCCGACCTCAGCGCCGTATTCTGCCTGTTTACGTATCTCTGTGTTTAAATACACATGCCTATACCAGTTTCTTTGGCGCTTCAATGTATATGCTGTACACAAACGTCTCTGTCTACTGCCGTGTTCACTTTCAGTTTCACTTGTACCATCGACTGGTAAACATTCACCTGAGTTTGAGTTAACACTACATAATAACGCAGTATCTTCATTTATCATGTCCATGACTTCATCTGAAAGTTTTTGTGAACGCCTTTGTTCGTCTTCGCAATTTCTGCGACACATTTCCTTTCATCTGAGTATCACTAGATTACAGCGCAAAAAACATCAAATAAAGTCTGTGGTGGCGACGAAGGGAAGGAATAATATGACTACACAGATAATATAAAGGAATGGAAGTCTGCCAGGAGAGCACCTAAAATTGTTAGCTACGTCGTAATCGACACCCCTGGTATATTTACTCTGGCACCACGTGATTCAACTGTAAGTCACACAAAAAACTATAATATAAGGTACAAAACTAAAATATTTTCAACCTATTTATAGATAAATAGTTTACTTAGTGCAAAATAAAGTACGAAATGAAAAAAAGAACATGTGCCTAGGGAGTCGGTACCACAATTATGCCATAGCAGACAAAGTACAAATTCAACCAACCACTCGCTGCCGCTAGCTGTACATGGATCCTGGCACAGTGTCAGTTGAGAAAGTAACATTAAGTTGTACCACACTGTCATTGCCCTCATTTGTTGTGAGCGTAAAAAATATCACTAGAGGCAAAGGAAGTGGTTCTGACCGTGCGCAAGAAGTTAGATGCTCTGCATAGCGTGGATAAAGGAGAAATGTTGCAAAAACGTGATACTCTATGTCATGTTGGAACGTCAACGGTGTCGCTAGTATAACTAGAAGGTAACTGAAATCTTTTGTTTCAAAGTGATGATTCCTAATTAACTATAGCCGTTTGTTCATCCGCAGACAAAGACGATAGTGATGATGGATTATCGGACGAAACTAGTGTTAATTATGAATCCAACGTGAAATACACAGGCAACGAAAAGCTTAACAAAACAATTGTTTATTTGGTACACTAGACGGAAACAACTTCAGACGAACTAATGCTTGTGAAACACGTGTGATGGTACTGCACATAAACGACCACAAATCTGGCTCAGACGAACTTGCCGATTATTTCAGTGTACAAAACTCGCTCCTTCGTCACTACCTCGTCAGACATATGCGAAAATCAAGTATAATTTCTACGTTCATGTGAAAATAAAGGTAACGTGCCTGTTTCTGACACCTAAGCATGCCATTCTAGATTCTTTCTGAAATTCCGGATATCCGGGTTTTCGATAGTCCACGGTGTCACCTACTCTAGATAAACATACTCTTGTTGAATCAATTAAAAACTTGCAGTGTGAGAAAAAAGTCTTGTAAGTGCACAGGGAGTGCATTTGAACTGTGTGCCTGATGCTTACAACTGTTTCATTCCACTTTTTTTAATAGAAATATACGTTCACGAACAATTTAATCAGAGACGGATATCGTATTCGAGGAAGCGCATAGGTCTCTACAGCGACTGGAGTAGTTAGGCGTCTCACGTAACTGAAATGACGTCAGACTTAGTACAGGTCGTCGGCGTAATACTCTCAGAATTGACAAGAAGCGCAATATTAGCGCATTTCATCATGGTTGGATCGTAGATGCCCGATGCGTTACTCGAGGACTTTTCGAATGCCACCATGTCACGAGTGTGCCAAGAGCAGTTGGATTCGGTGTTGAGAACGACCAATACCTACCTGCCGGGAAGAACGCCGTGGGTCGCTGTAGACTATTGCGGATTGTAACAGGGGTTAAACTTCCCGCTGCGCACAGTGCAGCGAATCAGGCGCGAATTCAGTGCTGGACAACACCAACTCACTAGAGTAAGGAGCCATTACATTCACAGCCACCTCCACTCTATGGGGAAGATATCACCACCTTGTGAATGATGGAGTTCTTGCTAAGAAAACTGGAGAGGAATTCCTCATTATGCAAGACAGCTTTGTAATTTTATTTTCACCTAGACATGTTTCAGCACTTTTTGAGCTATCTTCAGTGGGTTTATTTGTTTAGCTTCCTTCTCACATGGAACTACTGGATTTTTTATGCTAGTAGCTTTAGGTATACTACACAGTTTATAACTTGCCATAGTTTTTGATTTTGTGGTTCTGTGGTGTAGAAACATCACAACATCCAAAACTATGACAAGCTGTAGACTGCGTAGCAGACTTAAAGCTACTTGCATAAATATCCAGTAATTCCATGTGAGAAGCAAAATAAGGAAATAAACCCACTGAAGATAGCAAAAACGTGCTGAAACATGTCTGGGTGAAAACAAAACTACAAAGGTGTCTTGAATAAGGCGGAATTCCTCTCGAATATCACCACCCCACGTCTGCCATTGCTCACTGCAAGTTACAAGACACAAAGTTTATGATGGATATAGGCTGGAACACACCATCACGTACTTATTTGAAGTATAGAGCAAGTTAACCTGCAGTAATTAGTTGCATTACATCTTTGCAGAATATGAGTAATGAGGAAAACTGCATGTGCGATATGTGTCTCTGGCAACAGATTACCTATGAGGCAGCTGGCTGAGGTGCTGTTGTGCGAAGCACGTTTGCGTGGAATGTGAGTGGGGTTTTTATACGTATTAACAGAGCACGTGTATCCACTGTCTCGCCTGCAACATCCAAAGGGCGACCAGTAGTGTCAGCTACACGATACACCACACCACTGCTTCCAGACTGTGCCACAATAGTTTCAGGCTGCATGTGTGTCCACCTTGGTCATTTGATCTTAATACTATCGTACATATTCGGATCTCCATCGAGATAAATGTGGGCGCGCACTGATTCAGCGATTTTATTGGGATACACAGGAATGTCCTCCATAAAGTCCACATATTTCACGGTGTGCTTTTCATATCTTTGGCGACCTAAAGATAGATGTGCATGGACGTCGGTTTCGGTCGGATGAGGAAGTGCAATAGTGGGTGCAGTTGCGGATTCGTCAGCGGCCGACCGCATTTTACAAAACAGGAATTTATCGTCTCGTCCTCCAATGAGATAAACTCCTTAATACGTGTGGCGATTACTTTTGAAAGAAACCATTCCATGATCCAGTTGTGATGGGTCTTCGGTTTTCATTTGACTCCCCTCATTCGTTGAGGCAGCATAACTCAAAGCATGCAAATTTCCCAGAGATTATTAGAGAAGGAGATGACTTAGCGAGTTCCAACATACTTTAATATAATTTCAAATATTACGAATTTTTTCTCGCTCACAACTTCACAAAATGATGAAAGAAAAGAAAGTTTATCGCTTGCTACATTTTCAGGTGTTCGTGCAGTAAAACTGCTGCATCATGCATGAAGTTTTAATTTATACTTCTTTACTACTAATTCTACTAGTAACACATTTTGCAGACAGTATCTACATACACCAGTGAACGTAGCTGCAAAATTATGTCAGTGTACGACACATGGTTCTAGAGGTCCGACGTTAGACATGGGAATTCTGTTCTTTAAAGAATTCGCTATATATACTGTAAGAAAACACTTATCTAACGCCCAAACTCACTCTAGCGATGATGCAACCACTGGCGGAAGAATAGACACCCCTCCTCAGCCATGCGTGAGGATACGTGGCACGCCCACTCTCTTACACTATATATGCGAGAGTGTGCCTCTGTAGCGCAGTAGACAGCTCATAACTTTTTCTAAATGTGAGTTTTCATTTACAACTAGTGCGCAAAGTCAAAACACACAGCACGATATTTGACTACTATGCATCTGCCTAGTACCCCCGTGGCACACTGGCGAATGGTGATTTTCAGCCAGTAAACGCGCAGAATTGTCTCTTCCGATGGGCCATCACTCTTTAATGGCCGTCCTGATGGGGACCGGACGATGTGACGCCCCATCAGGCGTGAATTGGCGCAGCGCAGTTGGCCGATACACGTGAAAAATGGCGCCAGCGCCCCTGTCGCCTCATGGCGTGGGGCGGGGGGAGGGGGGGGAGGGGTTACAATATCGCCGTCCATCACACGCTGCTGACAGAGGCCTACCGTGTGTCGGTGTGATCCAATAAAGAAGCTGACACTGACCATGTGTAATGGAAATTAATGCGTTTTCTGTGAAGCACTAAGTACAAGGTGCCTGGCGAAAATCCACTTACATGACAGGAAAATGAACACGCTGAGAGGACTACCACCACAAGAAAGAAGTTTTTGTTCGAAAATTATACGATATACGTGGAGTACACCGTATGTGATCGTGGTAACAGGGCTGTACAGTCATGTACAGATGGTCCTGGACAGCACTTTCGGTATAATGTGTAGCTTCCCCTAACCACACTCGGGTGTCTTCTGGTGTTCACACTCGGGCAGCTGAGTATCGTATCTGTTCGCTGCTGAGTAACGACGAGACACCAAGTATCGTTTAGTTACTCACATGATTTCTTTCCCGCACAAGGTTCGTGACCGAGTCGGTAGGTTTGGCAAAGGGTCGTTATAATTAAAGTGCAGCTACTCAAAGAGATATAGTGTGGGCTTTGATCAAAATAAGGAAGCGAAACTTTGTAGATTTTCTAATCCGTTAATGCGGAACCGATTTAAGCTGGAAAAAAGAACAGAGGAAAGTCCACTGGACCTGACGGGATACCAATTCGATTCTACATAGAGTACGCGAAAGAACTTGCACCCCTTCTAACAACCATGTACCGCAAGTCTCTAGAGGAACGGATGGTTCCAAATGATTGGAAAATAACACAGGCAGTTCCCGTTTTCAAGAAGGGCCGTCGAGCAGATGCGCAAAACTATAGGCCTATATCTCTGACATCGATCTGTTGTAGAATTTTAGAACATATTTTTTGCCCGCGTATCATGTCGTTTCTGGAAACCCAGAATCTACTCTGTAAGAATCAACATGGATTCCGGAAACAGCGATCGTGTGAGACCCAACTCGCTCTATTTGCTCATGAGACCCAGAAAATATTAGATACAGGCTCCCATGTAGATGCCACTTTCCTTGACTTCCGGAAGGCGTTCGATACAGTTCCACACTGTCGCCTGATAAACAAAGTAAGAGCCTACGGAATATCAGACCACCTGTGTGGCTGAATTGAAGAGTTTTTAGCAAACAGAACACAGCATGTTGTTCTCAATGGAGAGACGTCTACAGACGTCAAAGTAACCTCTGGCGTGCCACAGGGGAGTGTTATGGGACCATTGCTTTTCACAATATATATATAAATGACTTAGTAGATAGTGTCGGAAGTTCCATGCGGCTTTTCGCGGATGATGCTGTAGTATACAGAGAAGTTGCAGCATTAGAAAATTGCAGCGAAATGCAGGAAGATTTGCAGCGGATAGGCATTTGGTGCAGGGAGTGGCAACTGGCCCTTAACATAGACAAATGTAATGTAGTGGGAATACATAGAAAGAAGGATCCTTTATTGTATGATTATGTGATAGCTGAACAAACACTGGTAGCAGTTACTTCTGTAAAATATCTGGGAGTATGCGTACGGAACGATTTGAAGTGGAATGATCATATAAAATTAATTGTTGGTAAGGCGGGTGCTACGTTGAGATTCATTGGGAGAGTGCTTAGAAAATGTAGTCCATCAACAAAGGAGGTGGATTACAAAACACTCGTTCGACCTATACTTGAGTATTGCTCATCAGTGTGGGATCCGTACCAGGTCGGGTTGACAGAGGAGATAGAGAAGATCCAAAGTAGAGCAGCGCGTTTCGTCACAGGGTTATTTGGTAAGCGTGATAGCGTTACGGAGATGTTTAGCAAACTCAAGTGGCAGACTCTGCAAGAGAGGCGCTCTGCATCGTGGTGTAGCTTGCTGTCCAGGTTTCGAGAGGGTGCGTTTCTGGATGAGGTATCGAATATATTGCTTCCCCCTACTTATACCTCCCGAGGAGATCACGAATGTAAAATTAGAGAGATTCGAGCGCCCACGGAGGCTTTCAGACAGTCGTTCTTCCCGCGAACCATACGCGACTGGAACAAAAAAGGGAGGTAATGACAGTGGCACGTAAAGAGCCTTCCGCCACACACCGTTGAATGACTTTCGGAGTATAAATGTAGATATAGATGTAGATGTAAAATTGATTCCAATTTAGGCCACCAGGTGCAAATGTGGCGCTGTGAATGTAAGAAAGACGTATAGAAGTGTCCTCATATGTAATGAGTTAGGAACGGTACGTGAGCAGAAAAAGTCAAACAAGTGAGAAAGGCATAATCTTGACTTTTTTATTAACAGCCACTTCATAGTTTGTTCAGTATGACCACTGGAGACACGACGAGGCGTCGGTAAAACAACGTGATCAACAATTGCTCGCAGCAGTACGGCTGGAACCTGTGCATATTGACCTCCAAATCAGCTAGCGACCGATCGTATCCCTGGTAAAAGCGTTCTTTTAGATATCGGCAGAACGGAAAGACACATGGATTCAAATCAGGTGATCTTGCAGGCCATGCATCTGGAAGTAACACGTTCATGGTGGGTTGCACTAAGCAGATCTTCCACTGGGCGACCGACATGAGATGCTGCCCCATCTACCACACAGTTGCGCTCTTCCAAAGCAGGAATCACATCCTGTATAAGGAGGTCTCCATAACGTGCAGACTTCGCGGTACAACTGACAGGCCCTCTGGGTGTATTCTCTTCAAAGAATAACGGGCTGAAGATAAAGGTGCTTATGAATCAACATCACACAGTCACATACGGCGAGTGCAACATCTCCTCGCGCACAGCACGCGGTTTAACTGCACTCCTAATTCGTTAGTTCTGTGTTGTCATTGCACCCTGTAGAAGTGTAGAGTAAATTGTGCCTTGTCACTGCATAGAGTACTTCCCGGCCACATGTCGTCAACTTCGATCCGTACCAGAAACCGAAGAGCAACTTCAGAACGTAGCTGATCGAAATGTTCTCTGAAAACGTTTTAAACAATACAACTCGGTACTCTTGTTCTCTGTATGCATAATTTATCTGACGGATACCGCAAACAGCAATGGCGAGCCTGTGGCGTAGCGTACGGGAAAGTGACCTCGTGAGTGTCTGTGGCCTCCCACACAACGACTTCCACAGAATTTCTGTTTGATGTGATGAATGATAGCTTTCTGAATAGTGGGAAAACGTTAGTTAATGAAAATGAAAGGAATATTACAATACTCAGATACAATATTTGTGGTGTGTTGCGTAACAGAGGCACGCCGATTAAATGTCTAGGCGTAAGGTAGAGAAGTAACACCCATTGTAATGAACACGTAAGGTATGTTGCGGGGAAATCGAATAGTCGACTTGGGTTTATGGGGAGAGTTCCGGGAAAGCGTAGTTTATTTGTAAATAGGACCTCCTAAAGAACAATGTGCGACCCGTTCTTGAGTACTACTAAAGCTTTTGGGTTCCGCATAGTGTAGGAATAAAGGAATACGACGAGGTATGCTGCTAGATTTGTCACCGGTAGGTTCGTCCAAAAGTACTGCGTGAAATCAAATCTTAATTCCGTAAGGGAAGAAATTTATCTCACGAAACACTACTGAGGAAGTTAAGAGAACCAGAAGTTGCTACAGACTTCAGAACGATCCATCTACCTCGAACATACATCTCGCGTATAGACCTCTACAACAGGATAAGAGTAATCACGGATCATTCTGAAGCATAAAAAAAATGGTTCAAATGGCTTTGAGCACTATGGGATTTAACATCTATGGTCATCAGTCCCCTAGAACTTAGAACTACTTAAACCTAACCAACCTAAGGACATCACACAACACCCAGTCATCACGAGGCAGAGAAAATCCCTGACCCCGCCGGGAATCGAACCCGGGAACCCGGGCGCGGGAAGCGAGAACGCTACCGCACGACCACGAGCTGCGGACTTCTGAAGCATATAGACAGTATATAGATAGTCATTTTTTCGTCGCTCCATTTGCAATTGGAACAGGAAAGGGAATGACTACGTCATGCAGCACCTTATGGTGGCTTGCAGAATTTGTATATACACTGCGCACAGAATTAAAGAATCACTTTTTCGAAACTCCTTAATTGTCTCCCATTGTCATGCATAAGTTTGAACTTTGACACAAAGGTGTCTAAATCCAACTGTGTAATGGTGAAAATGCGTGTCGCCCGGTGACGTTACCCTTGCACTCCACGACACTCCAAACATAATGTGTCTACACATACGAAAAAGAGGCCAGAGGTAAGAGCAAAGTGGGTTAATGATGTCCCATTGGCACCAAATTGCACCACAGTTCTGCCCAACACCACAGTGGACGTGTCACATAACAGGTGTTTGCCACAGTTCCGTCTTACCCACATTTCACACCTTCATTTCACACCTCTGCAGTTGAGATTAGAACTACGATACTCAAGGCTGAAATCACGCAGTTTTCTTATTAGTGGCCGAGAAAAATATTTCAGGGACACCGCCGCTCAGAATCGACAAGGAAAGGGCTCAGAGGGTGGCTTAAACGGCGTCAGCGGAACCACTTCTTTCCTTGGGACTTTGATTACCATACGTTTCGCAGTGGAAAATGACAGTCTGAGACGCGTTAAGCAACAGGAATACCTTCTTGTCAGTCTTTGATACTGCTGACATCTCCCTGACGTTTCCTCCCTTCTGTAAGGACATCGTGGGCTGGCAACCCCGTCGAATGTCATATTTTCCCTGTGGAGTGCGGTGCAACCGAAACTTTTCCTCTGGTGTACAAGGTGGAATCACTAGAGACCGTTCAGAACCTTTAGACGAAATTTGAACGTGATCCGAAGCAGCAAAAGGGATCATATGCTTCTTCAATGCTCCTGTTTCACACCCTTCTGTGGCGTAGTTACGGAAGGTTGCAACATTGACACACGCGTGAATAAAACGGAAAAGTAACACCGCCGCCCCGCCCCCAAAGTATGTAATAACTTCGGTGCACCCACCCTCGATTGCTGAGAATCTTAAAAATGTGCCTTTACTGAGAAAGCTTTAGTAGTAGTGTTAGGCGCCTGCAGGCAGCCAACCACTTGATACAGCTACGGTGCCAGTTGAGGTCTGGGCTTTTATTCCCATGTGTTGACACGTGGCTGTTCGAAGCGGCGTCGGGTCAGAGGGCGACGTCGCAGGGCGCCACTCTTCTCCACCATTGCAGAGGGAGGTTGTAGACACTTTTGAGTCGAATTTCAATTGTATGCGTCGCATTGGGAGACAATTACGTGGTTTCGAAGAAGTTATCCTGTAATATTCTGTTGCACAGCATAGATGTAGATGTAGGCGGTCAGGCCGAGGACTCATCTTTTTTGTCAGGCCCACACGCTAGCAACTGAAAATTATTCCGTGCTAACAACTACTCCTTGGCATTTACTCTTAATTTTCATTCATTCCTCCGCAAGTGAAATGAGAAATTTTGAAACTCACGTGAGAAAAAATTTAAACACTTTAACTAAAACAAATGCTAGTGGACGGGAAGGATTATGACCCCCACGAGTCCCTCGGCCCCCTCCTCCACCCTGGGTCTCCGCTTACTGAGTGAGGAAGTGTGTTTGAAACCGGAAACACACCGCGGCACAGAAAGAGCGCGTCTCGGCGAAGAAGTGAGCTACATGGGCGGTGGTGGCAGCGAGGAACAAGTGGCTGGCGGAACGCGGCAACAAACGCCGTGGAGTGGGGGATCTCATTACGTGACGTCACTTGTATCCATGGCTACGCGCCGGCAGCGGCTGTGCGCTCAAAGAGTAATTGACACGACCCGGTCGAGCACGCGGCGCTGGCAGGCCCTGTGCCGCCTCATTTAATTCGGGGTCAAGCGATTCTTTGTAGCGGGCGGAGGGCGCAGCGCGAGCCCCCGGCGGCGACTCCGCCTCCGCTTTCGCCCGCCTCTTCTCAAACCGTTTACGTCACCTATGCGCGACGCCTCGAAAGCGACGCGATTCTCTCAACTCTCTGTGGCGCTGGCAGCATCTAGTGGGAGCGACACGGTGAAACGGAAATATATGGCACTCGTATCTAACAAAGGCCGCCGAGGTAATTCGGTTTAGGTAGCACTGACCCGATTTTCCTATCGGAAATCCGACTCTCCATTAAGCCTTGCAGGGGAACGTAATAATTCCGATTACCCAAAATAGGATAATATTTGACATAGTAAATAAGCGAGTGTGTAATTAAGCACATGCCCCAAGGAAGAAGAGAAGAGCTTTTATAAGCTCAAGTCTGATGAGAAATTTGTCCAAGTGGGGCTATGGTTCTCAAATTCCCATTTTTCATATAACTGATGCGGTGGGTTTTAAGTCGTGTCGTGATGGAAGAACTAAATTTGATAACAAAATTTACTGTATCTCAAAAGACTGATAGTTATCTGTTCAACATATTTCTGAGGGTAGATTACTTAAACGGCTGTGAGGTAACCATATTTCATTAGATTATGCAATATTCAAAAACTTTTGTTATCAGTTTGATTATGGATGCAGTCTCTTAAGCGGTAATGGTTCAAATGGCTCTGGGCACTATAGAACTTAACATCTGAGGTCATGAGTCCCCTAGAACTTAGAACTACTTAAACCTAACTGACCTAAGGACATCATACACGTCGACGCCCGAGGCAGGATTCGAACCTGCGACCGTAGCGGTCGCGCGGTTCCGGACTGAAGCGCCTAGAGCCGCTCGGCCACAGCGGCCGGCTAAGCGGTAATTATCTGAAATGACGTTCGGTCAGAACGACTGAGAAAATCCCGTTAACTAAAAAATGCCACTGTTTCTACTTGTCATATAAGCAAGACAGGAAATAAGTTTGAAAAGTAAGTTACTGAAGGGATTTTATTTTTTATGTTGACCGGCATGATTGAAGCCAACCTAATACGTTTTTAAAGCTGTAATTTTGGGTTATTTGTTTGTTAAAGTGTAATACGACACATCATTCGACTACCAGGTGGTTATAATTAAAGTAGAGTTACTCACAGAGGTCCAATTTGTGTTGTAATTATCGTATGGCAGCGAAACGTGGCGGATATTCTAATGCATTAATGAGAAACTGATCCGAGTACGTGAAAAAAATTAGTTACAATTTACGCCAGAAGTACAAATATGGCGCTGTGAATGCGAGAGAGGCTGGTAGAAACACTTCCATGTGTAATGAATTAGGAACGGGACGTGGGCAGAAAATATTTAAAAAAGTGAGAAAGGCATAATGTTGATTTTTATTACTAACCGCCGCTTAAGCAGTTTGTTCAGCATGAGCACCGGAGAAGTCGACGAGATGCTGCATCCGTAAAGAGACGCGAGCAGCAGTTGCTCGCGGCAGTTCTGCTGGAATCTGAGCAACGCGCTCCTGTAAACTGGCTCTCAGATCAGGTAGAGACCGAACGTCTCCATGGTAAACGCGTTCTTTTAGGTATCTCCAGAGCCGAAAGTTTCGTGGATTCAGATGAGTTGATCTTGCAGGCCATGCATCTGGAAAACTTCTGGAGACAACACGTTCGTGCAGTGTTGCGTTACGCAGTTATTTCACAGGGCGAGCGACGTGAAGTGTTGCCACATACTGCATGAAAACAGGGTGCTCTTCACAATTCCACTCATCCAAATCGGGAATCACAAGCTGTACAAGGAGGTCTCGATAACGTACAGTCGTACACCCGACAGGCCATATGGGCATATTCTCTTCAAAGAAAAACAGACATAGAATGAAGATGCTGGTGAATCCACACCACACTGCCAAATATGGTGAGTGTCCTGGCTCTTCGCGTAGAACACGCGTTTTAACAGAACCCCGAATTCGGCAGTTCTGTGTGTTCGAAATACCCTTTAGTATAATACGTGCCTAAGCACTCCACAGAATATTCCCCGGCCACATGTCATCAACTTCGATCCGTGCCAGACCGAAGAGCAAATTCAGAATGTTGCTGCAGATCATGAGGCTTCCGTATTGTTCACTATGGGATGGACAATTATCGTGACGCTGCACTCCTCGGGGTACGTGCTGCATGGTCAGTTACAGCAACACCAACACCGTTAATAACTTCCAACCAGGACAAGACGCCTTCCTCGTGTCTTCGAATTTCATTACTCGTTTAATGACATCTGGACTCCACCACAACTTACAGTCGGCGATCCTCTCTAAATGCAGCACTGTAATTGCTGCCGTCCACATTGTTTCGCTAACAGTGCACGATCTCTCTTCTCGGTAGTCATATTGTTCACCCACGTAATGGCTTGTCAGTTCACAGCAAGGGTGTCGAAGCATCATACAAACAATATACAACGCCAGATTTTCACCTGGTGGCCACAACTGATACTAATTTGTTTTCCAGCTCAGTCCGTTGTGCACTAATGCATTAGCATATCTACCAAGTTCCGCTGCCATATGATAATTACAGCCCACACTGGATTCCGTGAGTAGCTGGAGTTTAATTATAACTACCCGGTAGATGGATGAGGCGAAAAGGACTGAAGAAGACGGTGCTCGTCTCCTCCGCTTGACGCCTTATTGCGTTGGTACGCCAACTGGAATTGCAGAATTTGCAATTCTGTGTCTGTATGTTGTTCTGCACTTCCCCCATAGAGATCGTAGAAGCAGCAAAGAAAAGTTTTGGAAATCTTTTCCTTTTTTCTGTAAACATTCGCATCAACCTTGACTGTTGGACATCGTCATAGTGGGGTGAGGGTTACGGAATAATTGACATCATAGAATTTTCGTCGCAGCAGAGATAAATTTTGTCTTCAGTAAAATAACAGACAATGATTTCCAGATAGGCGGGTCCGCAGCTCGTGGTCTTGCGGTAGTGTTCTCGCTTCCCGCGCCTGGGTTCGATTCCCGGTGGGGTCAGGGATTTTCTCTGCCTCGTGATGACTGGGTGTTGTGTGATGTTCTTAGGTTAGTTAGGTTTAAGTAGTTCTAAGTTCTAGGGGACTGATGACCGTAGATGTTAAGTCCCATAGTGCTCAGAGCCATTTGGACCAACCAGATATGCGAAATTAATTAGACTATATTTCAGGAGAGGTCTAGTATTTTCTGTACGTGATTCCAATTCTACTTGGGAAACAACTTTTTGTGTCGTAAGTAACTCTCTGTGAGCTGAGAGAAACCGCTTGCCATTGGCCACATTAGAATCTGAATTAATGGTGAAGACGTCTGTTCTGCTGTTTCGTCGTTTTGTCGATTGTGGAAAGGGATGGTTTTACCATGTTCGTGCGAAAGGGTGGTAAAATAGACTCCTGTCCAGAACGCGGGTTCAGTGAGGGGGAAAAAACAAATCCCTGAAAACCAAAAAACGTGATTTAAGGATTAACCGGAAGAGATACGCGTGTTCGCCTGTCCCCCGTGACACTGTCTTCAACCTACGAAAAAAAAGTCCTTTCGCTTGGTCCGCGGCTCTAAATGCACACTGTGTCATTTCTACACTATCATTTCGTGCAAGCAGCATCATAAAAAAGACGAGAACTACCGAGCAAAGGCTTATCGCTAATATCATTCACACAGTGCGCCAAAAGGACTGCCCTTCTTTGTGAATGAATAAGAACAACCCCTTCATTTAACTGTCTGTCGGAGCCAATATTACGTTATAAGAGCTGATAGTGTTAAGTGACCATGATTTTGGCCTTTAGAAAAGGTAAAGGCGCAGTGATGTTGCGGCTGATGAGGAAGAAAGACTAAAAAAAAATCGAGGCACGTTCATCCAACTTGTCGACCTGGAAGAAGCGTTCAACAGTGCAAATTTGTGCAAGATTTTTGAAGTCCTAAGAAAAATAGGAGCAAGTTATAGGGAAAGACGGGTAATTTACAATATTTCCAGGAACCAAAGAGGGCAACAAGAATGGCAGACCAATAAAGAAGTGCTCGTATTAGAAAGGGTGTAATACATGGATGTAGGCTTTCGCCCTTAATGTTCAATCTTTACATCGAAGAAGCAATGACGAAGGTAAAATAAAGATTCGAAAGTGTAATTAAAATGAAAGGAGAAAGGATATCAGAGATAACATCTCAGTGAAAGTGAAGAAGAATTACAGGATCTGGTGAGTAGAATAAACAGTCTAATGAGCACATAATATCGACAGAGTGTAAATCGAAGACAGACGGAAGTAATGAGAAGTAACAGAAACGAGAACAGCGAGAAACTTTACGTCAGGATTGGTGATTACGAAGTTGAGGGAGTTAAGGAATTCTGCTAGTTAGGCTGCAAAATAGCCCATGGTGGACAAAGAAAGGACACGAGAGCAGGCTAGCATTGACAAAGAGGGCATTTCTACTAGTGTCAAACATAGGTCATAATTTAAGAACAAATTTTCTGAGACTGTACGTTTGAAACACAGCAATGTATGGTAGTAAAACATGGACTGTGGGAAAACCTGAAAAGAAGAGAATCGAAGGATTTGAGATGCGGTGCTACAGAAGAATGTTGAAAATTAGGTGGACTGGTAGGGTAAGGAATGAGGAGGTTCTCCAGAGAACAGGTGAGGAAAGAAATATATGGAAAACACTGACAAGAAGAAGGAACGGGATGGTAGGATATCTGTTAAGACATCAAGGAATAATATCATGGTACTAGTGGGAGCTGTAGAGGGCAAAAACTGTAGAGAAATCAGAGATTGGAACACATCCAGAAAATAACTAAGGACGTAGGGTGCAGATGGTACTCTGAGATGTAATGTTTGGCGCAGGAGAAAAAAATGTTCAAATGTGTGTGAAATCTTATGGGACTTAACTGCTAAGGTCATCAGACCCTAAGCTTACACACTACTTAACCTAAATTATCCTAAGGACAAACACACAAATCCATGCCCGAGGGAGGACTCGAACCTCCGCCGGGACCAGCCGCACAGTCCATGACTGCAGCGCCTGAGACCGCTCGGCTAATCCCGCGCGGCGGCGCAGGAGAGTCGTCAGAAGACAGACGACTAGAAAAAAAGGAACTGATAACTCACAGAATATTTTATCGTCAGATGTTATCGAATAAATGAGCTTAATGACAAGATCCATTACAGTTCTTGAAAGCAAACACATTTCCTTCCACATTTATTCCCAAAATCGATACACCATAACCGAAGAATTAGAATGGAGTAATTACTCCAGAGATGGTTCGATGGGAACCTGGAATGAGATTTTCACTCTGCAGCGGAGTGTGCGCTGATATGAAACTTCCTGGCAGATTAAAACTGTGTGCCCGACCGAGACTCGAACTCGGGACCTTTGCCTTTCGCGGGCAAGTGCTCTACCATCTGAGCTACCGAAGCACGACTCACGCCCGGTACTCACAGCTTCACTTCTGCCAGTATCTCGTCTCCTACCTTCCAAACTTTACAGAAGCTCTCCTGCGAACCTTGCAGAACTAGCACTCCTGAAAGGAAGGATATCGCGGAGACATGGCTTAGCAACGGCCTGGGGATGTTTCCAGAATGAGATTTTCACTCTGCAGCGGAGTGTGCGCTGATATGAAACTTCCTGGCAGATTAAAACTGAGTGCCCGACCGAGACTCGAACTCGGGACCTTTGCCTTTCGCGGGCAAGTGCTAGTTCTGAAAGGTTCGCAGGAGAGCTTCTGTAAAGTTTGGAAGGTAGGAGACGAGATACTGGCAGAAGTAAAGCTGTGAGTACCGGCCGTGAGTCGTGCTTCGGTAGCTGAGATGGTAGAGCACTTGCCCGCGAAAGGCAAAGGTCCCGAGTTCGAGTCTCGGTCGGGCACACAGTTTTAATCTGCCAGGAAGTTTCATATCAGCGCACACTCCGCTGCAGAGTGAAAATCTCATTCTGGAAACATCCCCAGGCCGTGGCTAAGCCATGTCTCCGCTATATCCTTTCTTTCAGGAGTGCTAGTTCTGCAAGGTTCGCAGGAGAGCTTCTGTAAAGTTTGGAAGGTAGGAGACGAGATACTGGCAGAAGTAAAGCTGTGAGTACCGGGCGTGAGTCGTGCGTGCTTCGGTAGCTCAGATGGTAGAGCACTTGCCGGCGAAAGGCAAAGGTCCCGAGTTCGAGTCTCGGTCGGGCACACAGTTTTAATCTGCCAGGAAGTTTCAATGGGAACCTGTTCTAATGGTCATCAGGGAGAACATGCCTCTCACTGGAGACGCAAAAACCTCTTTGTCCCTACAGTCTGGAACCGCGCGACCGCTACGGTCACAGGTTCGAATGCTGCCTCGGGCATGGATGTGTGTGATGTCCTTGGGTTAGTTAGGTTTAAGTAGTTCTAAGTTCTAGGGGACTGATGGCGTCAGAAGTTAAGTCCCATAGTGCTCAGAGCCATTTTGAATCTCTTTGTCCACAGCTAAATCAAATATGCGCAACAGCTAGTGTTGTGTTCGATCGCGTTACCAATACCCGATTCATCATTATTCTGATTACTTTACTTCCTACGAGGTATCTAAAGAATGTTTCTTAAATCAAATTTTTGTTTTGTTTCACAATTTTCCTGTACCGTAACTTTCTCACGAAGGTGTTTCTCTCACAGCAGATTCGCAATGGTCAACTTACTTTCAGGAGAAGACGAAACCTTTCAGTCAGACGTTTTCAGCGGTGCGTTTGGTGCTTCCCTCGTACCGACACATGAGAGAGCTAAGGCTAGGGATACGGATTGAGAGAGCGTAGGGTGCGGATGCAAACCCGCTTGTGTTTACTATTACACAATTCGGGAATTGATCGACACCCGTGAACTTCGAACGGCGCACTCAGGTCAAGGTGAACGCAAAACGGATGGGACGGCTGCTCTACGGTATTGTCATGCCAGTAGACAGGTTTTTTGCAGACAGATCTTCATACTTCTTCACGCCATATTTCATAATTGAGCTTTGAATAGTCTCCTCTCGATTCGTTTCATGACCCCACACAAAGCAATACGGAACAGTAAACAGCTCGTCTTTCTTAGTTACTTTTCACGTAATGTATTACACGCAATGGATATTAAAAGAATCAAAATTCTCTATTTCAAGTCGCACTTGTTAGAGATGAAGCATTTTTCCGAAGCAATGAAGGGAACCACAGGGAAAAAAGCGTTCTACACGCGTTCGGAAGACGCAGAGTTCCATTCCACACCCACATACAAATCCATAACGAGAGAAGGGATTATAGGACATCTGTTAAGATACCAGGGAATAACTTCCATGATACTAGAGGGAGCTATTGGGGAAAAACAGTAGGGGTTGACAGAGACTGGGATACACCCAGAAAATAATTAAGGACGTAGGTTGAAAGTGCTACTCTGAGACAAGAAGGCTGGCACAGGATCGGAATACGTGGCGGTCCGCATCAAAGCAGCCGGAAGACTGATGACTAAAAATAAAAAAAAAAAAAATAAATAAAAAAAAGTTGCGAGTGATGTGGCGTTTTGGTAAGACCCTGGACTCCTACTCGAGAAATGACGGTTCAAACACCCCTTTGGCTCCATACGGCACAGCAGACAAAATTTGTGACTGGACTCAAGATAATTTTCTATAATTGATGGCTCAATCTAATTCTCCAACCTTCTTCTTCTCTCAAAGACACTCATATTTTTCGCAATATTTTTCGTTTAAATATGTGATTACTACGTTGTTAAAGGAAATGAGCATTGGGATATAATTACTCGTCGACAGTAAGATGATTGAAGATGGAGCAGGACAAGGACGGGGACGAAATTGACATATTCTTTTCATAGGAACCGCGCCACCATTCTCTTCAAGTCATTGAGGGAAACCAAGGAAAATCCACAATCTGGACTGTCAGACGGGGATTTACATTTAGCTCCTCCAGAATACCAGTGCAGTGCCCTTGTACCTAACGATCGGCGGAGGTCCTCTCCTAGAGCTGACAAAAGTGTTTCAGTGCACGCATTAAAGAAGGGTGTTCGTATCACTCTTTTCTTGGGCATAACAGAGCGCTGATTGTATTTTATGATTCCATGACGTTTCGTCTGCACAATAACGTGCACTCCACCACGTATCAGCCATGAGGAACCTCTAACGGGCCGCCAGAATAATAGCGCTCTGTGTGACGAAGCCAAAATCTCTGGAGGGCTTCGTTCTAAAAGAAAACACGTCTGATGTGTTGCGGCATTATAGTTGTAACTGTACTTGTGTGGTTTCGGATGTGCAGCGTGATGGCATTCGTTGTGTCACAGTGGCTCTTTAGATAAGTCAGAATTGTAATTTAGCTACATATCTACGAGAAATATCATTCTATGTATGAGTGGACGTTCTGTATCCCCTTCTAAACCACTGGATCGGCTTCATTCTGACTTGGTACATACGAGGATCGTTTGAAAAGAGAGTGCAAAAATAAAAACCACTTACGTGTTTGGGATAAACATTTTTATTTTTCGACATAGTCTCCTTTTAGACTTACGCACTTCGTGCAACGCTGTTCTAATTTGTTGATCCCTTCTGAATTATAGGGATTGTCCAAGTCTGCAAAATTGGGGAACAAATAGTAGTCCGAGAGAGCCAAGTCTGGAGAACAGAGAGGACGTGAAACGAGTTGGAATCCTATTTCCAATAATTTTGCGACCACAACTGCTGAGGTGTGTGCTGGTGCATTGCGGTCCAATCGCCGGCGTTTTTCTTGCAACTCGGTTTTCAAACGGTCCAATAACGATGGATAACATGCATCTGTAATAATTTTACCCTTTTCCAGATAGTCGACGAGGACCATCCCTTGCGAATCCCAAAAGACAGTCGCCATAATCTTCCCGGCCGAAGAAATGATCTTGGCCTTTTTTGGCGCAGATTCTCCCTGGTAACACCGTTTAGATTGTTGTTTGGTCTCAGGAGTGTAGTAATGTATCCATGTTTTATCCACAGTGACGAAACGACGCTAAAGTCCTGTAGATTCTTTCTGAACAGCTGCAAACCATCCTTGCAACACTTCACACGATCCCGTTTTTGGTCAAGCGTGAGCAATCACGGAACCCATCTTGCGGATAGCTTTCTCATGTGCAAATGTTTTTGTACCCATTCATTCGAGATGCCCACAGCACTAGCAATCTCACGCACCTTAACTCTTCTGTCATCCATCACTATATCATGTATTTTATCAATGATTTCTGGAGTCGTAACCTCCACAGGGCGTCTAGAACGTTCAGCATCACTTGTGCCGATATGGCCACTCCGAAAATTTTGAAACCACTTATAAACTGTTCTAACCGAAGGTGCAGAGTCGCCATAATGTTCATCAAGCTTCTCTTTAGTCTCTTGAGGAGTTTTGGCTTTCACAAATTAATGTTTAATGACCACACACAATTCTTCTTCGTCCATTTTTTGACAGTCACTCGACTTCCTTGATTCACACAAATGCCAAACACAAAGAAATAGACCAATATGGCTGAAACTTGGTGTGCTTTCTTTCCAAAGATGCAACTAACTAAACATGACCTCGATATGCACCGGTGGTGCCATCTCTAGGACTTTGCACAGACTTTTCAAACGCCCTCGTATATTAATTACTATATGTAAAGAAGCACGATAGGGTAAAAACCAGTTACTTCCAAAGGGACGGGGTCAAAAGAGGGTAACATAGAAGTGTAACACAGAAACGTTTCTAGTAATTACAACCAAGATTTGTATATACATGGGTCATTATTTGTATAATTATTTACATAAAAATACTGTGGATAAGCATGCGACGACCACCCCTAGGAGTGGGGATGGGAATGAAAAGGTGTGATATAAAAGCAACTCAAAAACACCTCGAGGAATTTCAACCGAATTTTGTACATACCTCTCATAAAAAATAATGTGGTATGATTCAAAGACTTGGCGCAAGTCTTTCAACTGTACGCCACTTCGGCGAATCGGCAGGTTCCTGAGGCCAACAGGCCGTGATGAATCGAAATACTAACTGGGTACGATGTTGCTAAACTTCGGTTAGCCGGTGAGAACCTGTGTTTCTTTTTTTCCCTTTTCTTTTGTTTTTTCTTCGATATTGTTGTTCTGCAATTCTGTGATGCTGTCGCATGACATACCTTGAATATGCTGAGCTGCCGTGCCGACAAATTAAAGTTGCAATGTATCCAATGCGGGAACGTTCGGAGTGGAGGTGGCGATGAGAAGGAGTGACTTGCAAAAACGTTATTTTCGCTATTTAGGAGACTTGTTTATGTTGATTATTGTGTCAAATAGATCACAAGAATGACCATTGCAGCGTGTTTCGTGGCTAAAGATCTTACCACACGACTGAATTCCACAAATGAATTTAACTTGTTCTCTGGAGTCGAATGGTGTAAAACAGCGGACAATCACAGAGTTGTGAAAGGATAAGGAGGCGAAAAATCAGGTTGTTAGTAAACGTCAGGTGGGCCTCAGGCTTTGTTGCAAACTGGTGTGTGATACTGAAGAATCTACTAAAATATATTTTATTGGGCAAGATGTACACAGATTACATTTACTGTGTTCGACTACTATGGCCGCGGCCGAATTTTCGTTATCAGAAGGGTGACGGACACAGAAAGAGGGAAGTTTCCTGTGCCGATGCGCAACACGTATAACGAAGTCGTAGCGCATATATCAGCCGTGTCCTTGTTATGATGTGGTAACAAGGCAGTTCCGGCGCCAGCTAACAGGTCTTCAAGCTACTGTCACTTCTCCTGGCGTGCATATAGTTGCTGGAGCAAGGAAGAAAGACATGTTAAATTACGAACACAATAAGAAAAATCTGTCCAAAGGCACAAAGTTGATTAATATCTAGAAATGATAGAGTGGAGACAGGTTTGAGTGTCTGCCTTCAGCGCGAGTTTGTAGGACAGTGTACGTTGTCCTACACTGGGGGCGCCTGCTGGCAGCCTACGCTTCCGCAGTGCGTCAGTCTTGACGCCGCATCTCGCCGGCCCGTCTTCTGCCAGTGCCGACCACAAGACCTGCCCGGCGCGATATCGCAGCCGCCACAGCCTCGCCTGCGTGCACCAGCCCGCACTGCTTCGCCACCTTGTGTCCGCAACAATGGTCATTGTTCTCTCGCGGCTACGCAATCTACAGCAGTAGCCAACTTCGACTGTTTGCATTTGCAAGGCATATACCCTACTCCCGTTCCACCTACATAGATATCGCGATGGTAAGCATTGGACTCGGTTTCAGGCGGACTTCGGTTCAAATCTTCGTCCGTAATTTATATGAATCAGTTTACGCAAACTGCGAGATGGTTCCTTTGAAAGGCCACGAGCCGAGTTCCTTACCCTTCGTTCTCCAATCCTAGTGTGTACACTGACCCTATTGATATAGTCTTCGACACAACATTAAATCATCGGCTTCCTTGCTTCTTACCTCTGTTCACTCATTAAATAATAAACAAATTACAATACAGTGCAACACAGTTTTTTTCCCTTTTTTCTTGTTACACAAATTACTATACCTTAGAAAATTGCATTGATATACGGAATTTATATTTCTATATCGAAACCAAAAGTAATATTAGAACATTATGCGAGTGTGTTATAAGTGAGATATGGTTATAAAAAGGACCTATTCACAATACGTTTGTACTGACGTGACCTTTTTATCCCATTGGCACTACATCCCAGGATGTGACTTGGCCTCCTCGATAATTTTCCGCCATTCCTCTCTGGGCCGGCCGGGGCGGCCGAGCGGTTCTAGGCGCTACAGTCCGGAACCGCGAGGCCGCTACGGTCGTAGGTTCGAATCCTGCCTCGGGCATGGATGTGTGTGATGTCCTTAGGTTGGTTGGGTTTAAGTAGTTCTAAGTTCTAGAGGACTGATGACCTGGGAAGTTGAGTCCCATAGTGCTCAGAGCCATTTGAACCATTCCTCTCTGGACTTCGTTGTAGACCTCCCGTTATGATAACCAACTTCGGCGGCGTCTTCTCCAACCTCGTCACTCCATCTCAATCTCGGTCGTCCTCTTGCTCTGATCTGTCTCATCGAGTCGTATTGCAGCTCCAGCCCATCTCAATCTATACAACTTTATGAACTTGACCTCCTCATTCTCCTTATAGTAGCCATAAAGCTCGTCATTCCTTCACCTTCTCCAACTCTCATTTTCGTATGGAATGTTTCACTTACCTTGGCGCAAAGATCGAAGCAAATAGCAGCACTTCGACTGAAATTTTGGCTCGTATAATTGCTTCTAATCGACGTTATTTTGGAATGCTGCGACATTTAAAATCCAGGCTTCTATTCCGAGAGACTAAGCGCCGACTCTAGAAAACGCTGACACGGCCAGTACTTACGTATGGTTCAGAAACCTGGACGATTACGAAGTAGGGTGAAAGTAGACTGAGATCACACGAAAGAAGTATACTGAGGAGAATCTGTGGACGGTGTATGAAAATTGGAGTTATAATGATGCGATACTCCGGAATTTTTTCATTATTCAAGAAACGCACTGCTGTTTCTGAAAGTCAAACACATAGTTTTTATTGTGACGCCATTTCCGTGTGAAGGAGGCACTTTTGTCAAAGAGTGAGACATTTGGTGCATACGTGAGATGAGTAAACAGTGCAGCACATTAGACCCTCCTCTGAATGGCACTATGCAGCTGCAGGGCACGGCCTCTCGGCTGCAACGGTATAGACACAAAACGTAAATAAAATCTGGCCTAATGCCACGTTACATAACTTCTATTGTATTTATATTCTTTGCATTCTCTGTTGCGTTTCTCGTGCATTTTTTAACCATTTCTAATTTTTAAGTGTCTACAACGTTTGTGCTCAGATATTCAAACAGTGGAAAACCCAGGATGGAATCTAACAATAGAATGGAAGAAATAAAAATGAAAAGGGTAGTCGCTACTCACCATATAGAGGAGACGCTGAGCCGCAGAAAGGCACAACAAAAAGTCTGTCGGAAAATTAACTTTCGGGCAACGAGGCCTCTCTCAAAAATAGACAACACACACACACTCACGCAACGCAACTCACACACACATGACCACAATCTCTGGCAGTTGGAGCCAGACTGAGTCTGTGGCCATGTGTGTCTGAGTTGCGTTTGCGTGAGTGTGTGTTTGTGTGTGTGTGTATGTTGTCTCTTTTTGACAAAGGCCTTGTTGGCCGAAAGCTAACTTTCCGACAGTCTTTTTGTTGTGCCTTTCTGCGACCCAGCATCTCCGCTACATCGCGAGTAGCAACTGTTGTTTTCATAACATTGTTGTATTCAGATATTCGTTATAAGAATAAATTAATGACTCAAATACAAAGGGCCCAGAGAAGGTAGTGAAGACAGCGACAGCTGCTAGTCTTTTACTGGGCATTTTGTGGGACGTTCTGCCTCTGGTCCTCCGTCGTATACGTTCCCAACAAATGGCGCGGCTTACCAAGCTCGCTGGCAGCTGGAAGCGAGAAGTTACGAACGCCCAGGGATGGTCTTTCCGTGTGGTTTGAACCGTCGCTAGCCTCTGAGAAATGATGCTCCACATGAGGTTTGTCAAAAGAGGGCAACAAAAGACAAAAATATATGCTGCAGCGTTTGTGAATGTTATTCTCGTTCTGTTCTTAAATACGCGAGAACGTTCGATGGCTCGCTGAATTAAAAAAAGCCCACTAACGTGGAATATTAATATTCAGCCAATGTATTCTGGTGGCTGCAGCTGAGACACTGTTTTTATTTCACTGAGAAAGAAAGAAGCCCACTTTGAAAGTACTGACGGAACGAAAGCAATTAGTAGGACTAACATGTGGTTCTCGCCCACAGTCATCTTGTAGGTACCTCTTCAAGGAGTTAGACATTCTAACTGCAACTTCACAATATACGTACGTCATAAATAATCAGTTTCAGTTTAGGAACAACAGTCATGTCCATGCCTAAAGCACCATAAAAAATGAACTTCATTACTTATTATTAAAGCTGGCAGCGGCTCAGAAAGGAGTTCAATATTCAGCAACCATAATTTATAGTCATATGCCCAACAACAGAAAAATATTTACAGGTAGTAAAGCAAGCTTTAGATCTACACTAAACTCATTTTTATAATGGAAAACTACTTCTATCCTATATATGAATTTTTGCATAAATTAATCACATATGTGTATTTTGTAAACTGATTCGTTATACAGGGTGTTACAAAAAGGTACGACCAAACTTTCAGGAAACATTCCTCACACACAAAGGAAGAAAACATGTTATGTGGACATGTGTCCGGAAACGCTTACTTTCCATGTTAGAGCTCATTCTATTACTTCTCTTCAAATCACAATAATCATGGAATGGAAACACACAGCAACAGAACGTACCAGCGTGACTTCAAACACTTTGTTACAGGAAATGTTCAAAATGTCCTCCGTTAGCGAGGATACATGCATGGAATCCCTGATGCGCTGATGCAGCCCTGGAGAATGGCGTATTGTATCACAACAGTCCACAATACGAGCACGAAGAGTCTCTACATTTGGTACCGGGGTTGCGTAGACAAGAGCTTTCAAATGCCCCCATAAATGAAAGTCAAGAGGGTTGAGGTCAGGAGAGTGTGGAGGCCATGGAATTGGTCCACCTCTACCAGTCCATCGATCACCGAATCTGTTGTTGAGAAGCGTACGAACACTTCGACTGAAATGTGCAGGAGCTCCATCGTGCATGAACCACATGCTGTGTCGTACTTGTAAAGGCACATGTTCTAGCAGCACAGATAGAGTATCCCGCATGAAATCATGATAACGTGCTCCATTGAGCGTAGGTGGAAGAACATGGGGCCCAATCCAAGACATCACCAACAATGCCTGCCCAAACCTTCACAGAAAATCTGTGTTGATGACGTGATTGCACAACTGCATGCGGATTCTCGTCAGCCCACACATGTTGATTGTGAAAATGTACAATTTGATCACGTTGGAATGAAGCCTCATCCGTAAAGAGAACGTTTGCACTGAAATGAGGATTGACGCATTGTTGGATCAACCATTCGCAGCAGTGTACCCGTGGAGGCCAATCAGCTGCTGATAGTGCCTGCACACGCTGTACATGGTACGGAAACAACTGGTTCTCCCGTAGCACTCTCCATACACTGACGTAGTGAACGTTACAGTAGCAACTTCTCTGACGCTGACATTAGGGTTATCGTCAACTGCACGAAGAATTGCCTCGTCCATTGCAGGTGTTCTCGTCTTTCTAGGTCTTCCGCAGTCGTGAGTCATAGGCTGGAATGTTCCGTGCTCCCTAAGACGCCGATCAATTGCTTCGAACGTCTTCCTGTAGGGACATCTTCGTTCTGGAAATCTGTCTCGATACAAACGTACCGCGCCACGGCTATTGCCCGTGCTAATCCATACATCAAATGGGCATCTGCCAACTCCGCATTTGCAAACATTGCACTGACTGCAAAACCACGTTCGTGATGAACACTAACCTGTTGATGCTACGTACTGATGTGCTTGATGCTAGTACTGTAGAGCAATGAGTCGCATGTCAACACAAGCACCGAAGTCAACATTACCTTCCTTCAATTGGGCCAACTGGCGGTGAATCGAGGAAGTACAGTACATACTGACGAAACTAAAATGAGCTCTAACATGGAAATTAAGCGTTTCCGGACACATGTCCACATAACATCTTTTCTTTATTTGTGTGTGAGGAATGTTTCCTGAAAGTTTGGCCGTACCTTTTTGTAACACCCTGTATATCATTTGGAAATAAAATCTTTCAAATCATTTATAGTGCACGTAACTAGCTTACCAACTAACTGATTATTTGGCGCAAAAAAGTGGTACACCTTGTGCGAATATATCTCAGACAGCTCAACACACTACGCGGATCTACTCTGTGTAACGTTGGCCAATAAAGGAAGATATACTGGCGTGGGAACTTGCAGCTAGTTGGGTCTATAAAGTATGACTCCCATTACCGTCCCTATAATCGCAAACATATTCTGCAGACACCTTCACGGATGTGTCTGTTATGATATACACTAAAGCGCCAAAGAAACTGGTATAGTCATGCGTGTACAAACACCGAGATGTGTAAGCAGGAGAATACAGCGCTGCGGTCGGCAACGTCTATATAAGACATCAAGTGTCTGGTGCAGTTGTTAGCTCGGATACCGCTACTACAAAATGGTTCAAATGGCTCTGAGCACTATGGGACTTAACATCTGAGGTCATCAGTCCCCTGGACTTTGAACTACTCAAACCTAACTAACCTAAGGACATCACACACATCCATGCCCGAGGCAGGGTTCGAACCTGCTACCGTAGCTGCAGCGCAGTTTCGGACTGAAGCGTCTAGAACCGCTCGTCCACAACGGCCGGCCTCTGATACTACACTGGCAGTTTATCAAGATCTAAGCGAGTTTGAACGTGGTGTTATAGTCGGCGCATGAGCGATGGGAAACAGCATCTCCGAAGTAGCGATGATGTGGGGATTTTCCCGAACGACCATTTCACGAGTGTACAGTGAATATCAGGAATCCGGTAAAACATCAAATCTCCGACATCGCTGCGGCCGGAAAAAGACTCTGCAAGAACGGGACCAACGACGACTGAAGAGAATCGTTCAACGTGACAGAATTGCAACCCTTCTGCAAATTACTGCAGATATCAGTGCTGGGCCATCAACAAGTGTCAGCGTGCGAACCATTCAACGAACACAGAGATTGGGCTGTTGATGACTGGAAATATGTTGCCTGGTGGGATGAGTCTCGTTTTAAACTGAATCAATCTGATGAATGTGTACGGATACGGAGACAACCTCATGAGTCCATGGAACCTGCATATTAGCAGGGGACTGTTCAGGCTGGTGGACTCTGTAATGGTGTTGGGCGTGTGCAGTTGGAGTGATACGTCTAGATACGACTCTGACAGGTGACACGTAGGTAAGCATCCTGTCTGACCACCTACATCCATTCATGTACATTGTGCATTCCGACAGGCTTGGGCAATTCAAGCAGGACAATGTGACATCCCATACGTCCAGAATTGCTACAGAGTGACTCCAGGAACACTGTTTTCACTTTAAATACTTCTGGTGTCCAACACACTCCCCAGACATGAACGTTATTGATCATATGTGGGATGCCTTGCAACGTGCTGCTCAGAAGAGATCTCCACCGCCTCGTACTCCTACGGACTTATGGACAGCCCTGCAGGATTCATAGTGTCAGTTCCCTCCAGCTCTACTTCAGACATTAGTCGTGTTGCGGCACTTCTGCGTGCTCGTGGGGACCCTACACGATGTTAGGCAGGTGTACCACTTTCTCTGGCTCTTCAGAGTATGTGCAGCCGAAAATTTAATGATAGCAAATAGCCTTGGAACCATAGCCGGATTTGGCCATGTGCCATTCACAGAACATACTGTTAACAAGGTGATACTCTTCGTTGCACAGTGTTGACGCCCTATTCCTTGTTTTAAGTCTTTGGTGCTGGTAGTCAGAGATTTTGAGTTTTTCGCGGATGTTCATTTCACCCAGGTTGCTTGAGGTATTTACTGAGTACTTATCTCACTATTTTTCCTGTTCTGTGTTGCGATAGGCTCCTAAATGAGTTGGTGTCGCTCAGTGTGTATTTGCTTTCTTTCTCTATCATTCTTCCTTCTTTTAAGATCAGGGAGGTTGCTCGTTTTCTCTCCTACACCACGACAACTGCACAAATAAGGAACATTGACTAATGTACTGCACACAAACTTCACAACTGCTTTGTTCTGACAAATTACAATCGTGACGTATCAATGGTTGATACATGCATCTCACAAAGATTCCGTGCTCGGGGTCATAGGTGCCTGCATTATTTTAATAATTATCTCCATTCCGCACGCCGCAAATTAAAAACCGTATTGAATTCAAAAAAATACAAATGAACACAATCAGTCCAGCGGCAGGTAATTTACTTGCAATATAATTAACATAACATTGCGCAATGATATGATTAAAAAACATAATCAAATATTATTTTTCGGGAGAAAAAAAACACCACAAAGAGATTTCAATTAAGTTTAATAAGTATTATTATCAAACAAACAGCGTAAAAGGCCGCAGAACGATCATGCACGCTGTTAACGACTGCGTTCGTAACGACTGATGTCTGCAGAGCACTCTAAAAACAACTCTGTTGTCCGCCAATAGGAGAGGCCCTGCAACTACTGATACAGAGTACACCACCTGTGTGTCTACACGAATTTGTACACTGCGTAGCCAAAACATTACGACCACCTACAAACCGTTAGTTTGTTCGTCTTTGTAACGAAACTGATTCTGCGTATCAGGGATCCGACAATTTATTGGTAGGTTTGTGTTGGTGTGTGGCATTAGATGTCTACGCACTTGTCATATAATTCGCGTAAATAACGGGCCGCTGAGTTGCGTACGCG
This sequence comes from Schistocerca americana, assembly GCF_021461395.2. Classification (NCBI taxonomy): domain Eukaryota; kingdom Metazoa; phylum Arthropoda; class Insecta; order Orthoptera; family Acrididae; genus Schistocerca; species Schistocerca americana. The sequence goes on along the minus strand of NC_060121.1, from coordinate 424,392,595 downwards.
GTCATGGAGCTCAATAACAACTCAGATTGGTTCCATAGGATTTACATCAGGCGAATTTGGTGGCTGAGACATCACTGTAATGCTCCTCAAACAACTGTAGCACAATGAGAAAATCAATATTTTTCGATAACAGACCCGTCATAACATTGGTCTAGCGTGGTTTTTCAGTGAGTAACGTCTGGCCGCACTGTTAGTAAACATAGCGTACAGCGTACGCGCAGGATGGCCGCTCTGCGATTTTCGGCAGAGGGAGTTTGAATATGGCGCCATCTATCTGCAAATCATTGCGCGTGCGTGATTTTCGCACTTGCGCATTCTTCGTGCGCGTGTTCTATACACAGGGGCGTCCACGTGCGAATATCGTCGGTCGTACCTAACCACAAGCAAGGTTCAATCATCTACAGATGTCGGACAGTTGCTCCAAGCAAACATTGTGGACTTTGCGCGTCATTCGAATATTTAAAACATATCCGCTAGGGAAGCTTGAAGAGTCACAACCGTAGTACGGTTCTGGCTCCGAGACACGAATAATTATACTGCTGAAAAATGACAACGCCGTCGGGGTAGAGATGCAGGTGGTTCACAGCCGCCAGCGTGTCTTCGATTACTACCACAGGTCCCATGCAAGCACAGGAGAATATCTCCCATAGCATAATACTGTTCTCACCACCCTGCGTCCGTGGCGCGCTGCACGGTACGAGGCGCCGTTCACTTCTATGACGGCGTTTGTAGAGACAACCATCGACCTAGTGTAGCAAAAATGTGATTCACCCGAAGGGCCGACACGTTTCCAATGATCGACGGTCGAGTCCTGATGGTCCCGTCCCCACTGCAATCGTAATTGACAATATCGCTGGGTCAACATGTGAACATGTACCGGTGGTCTGCCGTGAAGCTCCATGTTCGACAATGTACAATGAACGGTGCGCTCCGAAACACAGAGATCCCACAGATCACCATCTATCCTACTTTACAGAGCAGACAAGCCTCCAGACTCCACATGCTGTGAAGAATCGTGGAGGTCCAACCATTTAGCGCCTAGTGGCAGTTTCACATCTTCTTCCTTGTCGTAACACTATAGCAGCATCCACATCCAGAAAAGCGGAAATAATGGGAAAGTGGCGAAGACAAAACAATTTGTTTTTTATCTCCATTCCCGGAAAATCTTCCTACTCTGATCCAATACAAACAATCTTGTCCATACTGGTCGGTGAATGGAGGATATATCAACAGATTTACACTGACGAGCCAAAGAAACTGGTACACCTCCCTCATACCGTTAGGACCCCCGCGAGAACGCAGAAGTGCCGCAACGCGACGTGGCATGGATTCGACTAATGTCTGAAGTAGTGCTGGAGGGAATTGACACCATGAATACTGCTGGGCTCTCCATAAATCCGTAAGATTACGAGGGGGTGGAGATCTCTTCTGACCAGCACGTTGCAAGGCATCCGTAGATATGCTCAATAACGTTCATGTCTGGGGAATGTGGTGGCCAGCAGAAGTGTTTAAACTCAGAAGAGTTTAACCACTCTGTAGCAATTCTGGGCGTCTGGGGTGTCGCATTGTCGTTCTGAAATTCCCGAAGTTCAAATGGTTCAAATGGCTCTGAGCACTATGGGACTTAACTTCTGAGGTCATCAGTCCCCTAGAACTTAGAACTACTTAAACCTAACTAACCTAAGGACATCACACACAACCATGCCCGAGGCAGGATTCGAACCTGCGACCGTAGCAGTCGCGCGGTTCCAGACTGCGCGCCTAGAACCGCTAGACCACCGCGGCCGGCAAATTCCCTAAGTCCTTCGGAATGTACAACAGACATTGTGATGACCTCAACCCACAGGAAAAATAATTATCAAAATCTGAACTGTGAAGTCATCCAAAATTCTAGTTGGAAAACCACACTCTTTGTTATACTACTCAATTGGTCACGATATCACTTTGTTTATGAACTGAAAACTCTAATATTCACGAGAAACTGCTCTGAAATTAACCTGAACCGACAAAATTGTGTATATATTCTCTGAAACTTCAAAGACATCTAAGACAATATCTGAAAGGAATTAGAAAAAGTGACAAAATTTCGTGAATCACACACAATACTGTTAGTAATTGCATGAACACTTGGGGGGTTCACCATACATCTACCCACTTTTGAGTATAGCCAGTGTCTCTTAATACTACGACTCGTAGCAATACAATATCAAAAACTTTTATTACTGGGTAAACAGTCCCTACGTAATTTGACAGCTGACATTTATAATTCACGCTCACGTCAGGAAATGCACCAATACGGGAATAGCAGCTTTTACGTTATTGGTCAGAACGCAAGCAATTATGGCGGTCGCCGTAATTTTCGCGCGACGCCATATTTCGCGACAAAATACTCTTATTAGTCACTCTCATATATATAGTCTCATAACAATACATAAAACTACATAAAATAACTACAATAATTTTGACATGCAAGGAGAATTAGTTCTAATGAGAGGAAGAAGTTTATATTTACTGGTGTTTCAACAATGACTACCAGGCAACTTTTAATTCACTGATTATAATTTTTTTTTCGTTAGCAGAAAGCAAACAAACTAGACAAAGAATGTATTTGAATAGAGTCTGTAATTCTTATACTTTTAATAGAGAAAGGAAGTTTCTAGGTCAGGAGATAGCGTTCGGCGAAATCTCTTACCTTTTTGTTGCATACGAATCGTTGCGTTGGGCAGCACGATGTCGACGGGTTACGATGATGAGAGCAGGATACAGGCAGTTCCGCTGGTTAATCTTCTCCGGCGAAACGAAAAAAAAGTTCCGGCACAGCTGCATCATTAACCCCGTGGTGATTAACAAACCACAGGACGCCAGTGTACGACCGTTGTTGACATGTCCTCTCTTTCAAAGTACATTGCGTAGACATCGCTCGTTTTTACACTTTATGCACTGTCCGTGACGCTATCGTCCATAATTACACAGTTGGTCACATTCATATAGTCTTAGCCACAAATACACAGTTCATAGAATTGTTCTTGTGTGTGAAGCACACCGTAAACAATGTCCACTCTGTTTTCGCATTTCAAACTTCGACAACATCACTGAAAGTCATTTATTTTGCACAGTTAATTAAAGTCTTCACTTTCACGGCTTGATAGAATGTGATAGACAACAGTTCCACCACCCAAAACCAATACCAGCACAGTTCATTCGCATAAATGCACTGTTCTTGTCGGCCACAACAAAGTATTGTTAGCGGCACTTTCACAGTCCGGTTTATTTCCTCTTAAAGTTCGCTGGCGATGGCATTACATACCGCAGTGGTAAAGAGAATTAACAATCTGATATTTCAGTATCACTGTCCATACAATTACCCATGCTTTTCATAAGAAACAGTACTCTTTTTCCGCGCACGCTTCACAGACACACCATCCACCATCCCCTCTACTACACAACAACCTTTCGACTATCGATATCACTATCGCTGTCCCCTGTCTATAGATGTTATATCGTTATCGTAAATTACATAAATCTTTATAAATGTTATTGACTGCAATTTTCACAATTAATAATATTCCAAAAGAGAACTTTACAAACTTTACCACAGATACAAAGCAAGAAACATATTTATCCATTGGCAAACGAAATAATCACAAATACATCTTTACATTTAAAAACCACAGTAGAATGTTACATAATCACAATTAGAAATGCCCATATGAACAAAAGAAAAAGAATAGAAATCTAAAGAAAATCACGAAAAAAAAATTTATATGCGTAATTAGCAATGCCTTCACAACATGAATGGGCGTAGGCGATCAGACAGGTTGCTTACGTACGTGTCACCTGTCACAGTCGTACCTAGACGTATCAGGAGTGCAGTTTCACTCCAGCTGCACGCGCCCCACACCATTACAGAGCCTCCGCCAGCTTGAACAGTCCCCTGCTGATATGCTGGGGCCATGGATTCATGAGGTTGTCTCCATACCCGTACATGTCCACTCGCGCGAAACAACTTAAAAGGAGACTCAACCGATCAGGAAATGTGTTTCCAGTCATCAACAGTCCAGTGTCGGTGTTGATGGGCCTAGATGAGGCGTAAAGCTTTGTGTCGTGCACTCATCAAGGGTACACTAGTGGTCCTTCGGCTCCGAAAGCCCGTATCGATGACGTTTCGTTGAATGGTTCGCACGTTGACACTTGTTGACGGCACAGCTTTGAAATCTGCAGCAATCTACACAAAGGTTGTACGCCTGTCACGTTGAACGTTTCTCTTCAGTCGCTATCTGTCCCGTTCTTGCAGTACCTTTTTCTGGCCGCAGCGATGTCGGAGATCTGATGTTTTACCGGATTCCTGATATTCACCGTACACTCATGAAATGTTCATACGGGAAAAACTCCACTTCGTAGCTACCTCGGAGATGCTGTGTCCCATCGCTCGTGCACCGACTACAACAGCATGTTCAAACTCACTTAAATCCTGATAACCCGCCATTAAAGCAGCAATAACCCATCTAGCAACTGCCCCAGAGACTTGTTATATTAGGTGTTGCCGACCGCAGCGCCGTATTCTGCCTGTTTACAAATCTCCGTATTTGAATACACATGCCTATATCAGTTTCTTTGGCGTTTCAGTGTATGATAATGTGACAATTTAGCCGTATTTTTCGCCATTAAAAATTGAAATTTCCACAAAATGTTTACCGTCACTCCGTAACAATCCTTCGTATCTTTTGTATTGTAAACCCTGATCGCCAGTTTTGTAAAGGGCCTCGTCGCTACTGCTGTGGAAGCCGAGATTGTGAGTTCGTGAAACGGCTCTGGTACAGTACAACGCTAGGACAATTTCTCCCTGACACTATTGCACAGCTCTGTCCCAGGGTCAGGTAACAGGATAGGAGAACGAAGGAGGAGGAGGAGGAGGTTAGTGTTTAACGTCCCGTCGACAACGTGGTCATTAGAGACGGAGCGCAAGCTCGGGTTAGGGAAGGAAATCGGCCGTGCCCTTTCAAAGGAACCATCCCGGCATTTGCCTGAAGCGATTTAGGGAAATCACGGAAAACCTAAATCAGGATGGCCGGAGACGGGATTGAACCGTCGTCCTCCCGAATGCGAGTCCAGTGTGCTAACCACTGCGCCACCTCGCTCGGTGGAGAACGAAGGTTCTGTAACACTCCAACAAATTAGTAACAAAGTCGCACAAATGAGTTAAAAAGGTTTTCTTATCTTTGTGACTTGTTGAATGATTAAGTTTGCAACACTGCATGTAATACAACACAAAAGGCCCTCAATGGCTAAGTGCAAATAATCGTAGGTAAACTTCACAGAACGTTGCAAATGCAACTACAACAACTGTTTGTTCAGTTTTAAGAGTTCACTAAACGAAGCTCCCTGTCTAAGTCAGCCCTAGCCAACGATCTGTAACCAAGTGGACGAGAGCCGCTCTTCTGTCCTGCGAGTAGGCTTCTGTTATTTGTCGTCCGGGCATTGGCGGATTGTACCCGGGCGGCGATTGGCCGAGTCGAAGTGTATACCTTCATCTTCAGCGCCTCCCGTGGAGCTGGTGGAGCTCGCGCAAGTGGCGAGTCTCTATGACAGTGGCACCAACCTCGCATCTTTACGCCTGTGGTGCTTTTGGCCTGGCTGTGTCTTGTTCGGACAACACAGCATTTTGAGAAACGTGGACTATGTTACTGCTCTGAAAGAACCAAATCAAATTTCCAGTGATTGTCGTGTAATATACTCCTATTCAAGGAAGGATTTAAGTGGCTGTACCTGCGCCATTTTCGCTGCTTATTTCTCTGCACACCTGGTAATAAGCATGCTAGTAACCATAAATAGCTGTTCTTAATTTCAGAATTATATCATATCAACTCTGTGTCTCAGTAACATTTCGAAGAAAATGACTCAGCCTCAGTTATATTCTTCCAGGACGCCTTCAGTCAGCATGTCAAAGCCAAGCACCTAATTTTGCACTTTTGAAGCACGACGAACAGCTTACCTGGAGCGCGAAGTAGCCAAAACTGAACATTGCGGAGCATCTGTTGCACCTGTTACAGTCTTCTTATGAAATCAGCGCTGTTGTGTTACATTCTGCGCTGCATGAAAAATGCCAAAAAATTTTCTGGAAACAATGAATTACAGGTGACGAATGGGGTATATAAGGTGACCCACCAATCCTGTAACCGGTGAGGGTAGCAACCACCCATCCTCCCCCCCAAAAAAGAAGAAATAGCGAACTCGCCTTCTACCCCTCCAAACAGGCAGTAGCAAGTGTACCTAGAGCCTTTTGTCGTGAAATCTCAAACTGTTTCATCATTATCAGAGAATTTAACATTAGGTTGCCGTCTGCTTCTCCTTAGGTTAGATCCTGAGTATGCTCTTGTGGCCCAGTCTCGTGTTAATCACGTCTTTTCGGCCGTTTCCGTTGTTTTACTAAGCACCTGTTCAAGACACGTTGTACGATGTGGTTGATTAACAAGTAATGGGGAAAAGGGAGTGTTAGGCAAAGTTAAAAGCGGTTTAATTACAGCAGCCCACGCTTCACACGACCCCTCTGGCGCACGCCCTCACACAGCGGCGAGTGCCGAGTCCTCCCCCACTGGCGATGGCGGCTGCCGAGAACTGCCGCCGTCTCTACAGTACAGTTGCTTCTGACGCTGCAAAGCAAACGCCGCCTGTGAATATGGCAGCCGGTAGGTCCCGTAACGTGTATGAGTTGAACGCTGCTACCTTTCACACCTTACGAAAATTTATGTTTGTGGTGGCGCATTTGTCTTGACTGACTTTGCCAGCTCCTTGAATTCTCCTTCTAAGCGTTCTACACCTACTTCAGAATAATGACTCGGCAATTCAAATTCAGGTGTTTGGGAGAGCGTTCATAGAACCACTTTCAGACTATTTCTCGACCGGTTCACTCTCGAACGCAAATAGGGAAAAAGGATACCAAAATATTTCCGTGCGAGCTCTGGTTTCTCTTGCTTCATTACTACAGCCAGTCCTTCTTACGTAGATGGGAGACAGCAAAATATTTCAGCATTCGGAGGAGAATCTGTTGTATCTTCTAAATCCTATGCCAATAAAATACAATTTATAAACTAAATATTCTTCCGTTCCTATCTGAACACATTGTAAATATGAGAGCTTTTCGGAAAGTAGGGAACGATCGATTGCAAAACGCAAATTACAGTAAAACTCCGATGAAGCTTAGCACAGATGTGACGGACATCTTCCGTAGTACGCTCGTACATAGAGTCATGACGCTCTTCTCTGTTCTGTGCACACAGAAAGATATCAAGAAAGTAGTGTCTCCCGCCAAGTATGGATGCCTGCCGAGATATTTCACCCGATTTCATGCAATCCTATATAACGTAACTGTCATGCAGTTCCTTCTTCATGACAGTTTTCGGCCGCAAACTGCAGGGGAAATGGGGACGCTCCTGCAGCATTTTCGATGGGAAGTGTGTGATAACCCATCATACAGCTTAGACTTGACATCCCCTGATTTTCATCTCTGCTCAGATGAATCGTTGGCTACGAAGACAACATTTTCGCACAGATAACGAGCTGCAGTCCGCCGTAGAAAAATGGCGCAAAGCACGGGAGGCTGTGTTCTATGACGAAGGTATTAGAAAGCTGGTAAAGCACTACGACAGATGTCTAAGTCGGAGCGGCGACTATATGGAGAAGTAACTCAAGAGTATAGCTAACTATTGAAAATAAAACAATTTTGTTTTTCATTGTGGTGTCCACTTCGCGACCGACCTTTGTTTACTTTTCCAAAATCCCTCGTACGTTTTCAGAAACAGATCCTGAATAAGTGCCACTTTTCACACAAAGTTGATACACGAGAATTGGTTTATAAGGCTATCTGACGGTGTATGAAAAAATAAAGGAGCGCATTCAAGAGTAGTCACTTCCTGATTTGCGCAGCGAAAAGAATAGCCGGCATAAATGAATATTTAATTGATTTTTTTTTATAACGCACGCTTCTAACAAGCTCATAATCTGATTGCAAGAACATATAGGTAACACACGTTATAGACGAGTTATGTGCGATGAGCGTACGTGGCTCAGTCTGTTAGCTTAACACTTTCTACCTTCATAGTAGTGACGCCGAACACAATACGATATGCGACCTGCTCTCTCTGAATTTCCGCGCCATAGCTTACTTCATATCTGTAACGCTAGCAAAGAATGGCAAGGGCTTTCTGATAATTACAGGTCTTACACTTTGTGTAGAGACTACAACAGTTCTCGACTTTGAGTATAGTATTCCTGCTGAAGGCAGAGAGAGTGTACTGGTTCATGCCGGAGTTAAATGCAAATTACAATACGCGCACAATAGTGCGAAAGTATTAGAATTCTTAAACTTGAATTTACTCTGAGAACGGAATACGAATAAATCTCAGAAGTCTCAGTTGAGTTGATAATTATTTCGTCTAAAACGTAATCATTGATAAAAAAAATGCATTCAGTCGTTCATACGTGAAACATGTAGCGTACTGGCCCACCTCAAAAGCAATAACTGAAATATATATGGAAAATGCTGAAACATATAAAAAACATGAGTGTGATGAGTTCACCAAGCCTATATTATTCGTGTGGACTAATGAAAACTCGATTCTGTGACATATGCCTCGAAATTATTCACCTCACTGAACAACGAACGCTAAATTTGGACGTAAGTTAATGCACATTAAGGATCTGAAAATCCTGCAAACAGTATTAAGTCAAGCAGAGAGATACGAGCCGGAAACTCGTAATACATCTGTAACTCGTTACTTCAGAACAACAGAAAGCAGCTTCGGAAGCAGTTAATACGTTACTCGCCCATGGCTGAGCCGCAGCACCCGTAACCGCCGACATGAAACTCAGACGAGACTAGCGTGTGTTAAAGAGCTTCAAACGGCCCGCACGGTGGAACAGGTGCCCACAATCGCTTCCCATCGGTTATCGCTACAACTCGGCAAAGAATCTCACTTCAGATACCTCTCCGCAGCTGATCAAAGACTTAATCATTCCTGCGGAACATCTATACAGTGTTCTTGAGATCCAGAATGCACAGAAGCAAGAACTGAAAGTTGCTATTGTGACAAGGAATTACATTTTATATGTGATGGTTCCACTTTAAGTTGTTTCTAACTGTAATCTTTAGGTCTTCAGTTGAATTGACATCCTTTAGATTTGTGTCATTTCTGTGAGTCAAAAATTCAATAGATTTTTTAAGTACTATTGTAAAGGATCTCACACTTTTTATTGTTTAGGACCAATTACCACATTCCGCTCCTTGCAGATAACTCGTCTAAATCATCTTATGCACTACTGGCCATTAAAATTGCTACACCAAGAAGAAATGCAGATAATAATTGGGTATTCATTGGACAAATATATAATACTAGAACTGACATGTGATTACATTTTCACGCAATTTGGGTGCATAGATCCTGAGAAATCAGTACCCAGAACAACCACCTCTGGCCGTAATAACGGCCTTGATACGCCTGGGCATTGAGTCAAACAGAGCTTGGATGGCGTGTACAGGTACAGCTGCCCATGCAGCTTCAACACGATAGCACAGTTCATCAAGAGTAGTGACTGGCGTATTGTGACGAGCCAGATGCTCGGCCACCATTGACCAGACGTTTTCAATTGGTGAGAGATCTGGAAAATGTGCTGGCCAGGGCAGCAGTCGAACATTTTCTGTATCCAGAAACGCCCGTACAGGACCTGCAACCTGCGATCGTGCATTATCCTGCTGAAATGTAGGGTTTCGCAGGGACCGAATGAAGGGTAGCGCAGCGGGTCGTAACACATCTGCAATGTAACGTCCACTGTTCAAAGTGCCGTCAATGCGAACAAGAGGTGACTGAGACGTGTAACCAATGGCACCCCATACCATCAAGCCGGGTGATATGCCAGTATGGCGATCACGAATACACGCTTCCAATGTGCGTTCACCGCGATGTCGCCAAACACGGATGCGACCATCATGATGCTGTAAACAGAACCTGGATTCATCCGAAAAAATGACGTTTAGCCATTCGTGCACCCAGGTTCGTCGTTGAGTACACCATCGCAGGCGCTCCTGTCTGTGATGCAGCATCAAGGGTAACCGCAGCCATGGACTTCGAGCTGATAGTCCAGACTGCTGCAATCGTCGTCGAAGTGTTCGTGCAGATCGTTGCTGTCTTGCAAACGTCACCATCTGTTGAACCAGGGATCGAGACGTGGCTGCACGATCCGTTACAGCCATGCGGATAAGATGCCTGTCATCTCGACTGCTAGTGATACGAGGCCGTTGGGATCCAGCACGGCGTTCCGTATTACCCTCCTGAACCCGCCGATTCCATATTCTGCTAACAGTCATTGGATTTCGACCAACGCGAGCAGCAGTGTCGCGATACCATAAATCGCAATCGCGAGAGGCTACAATCCGACCTTTATCAAATTCGGTAACGTGATGGTACGCACTTCTCCTCCTTATACGATGCATCACAACAATGTTTCACCAGGCAACGCCGGTCGACTTCTGTTCGTGTATGAGAAATCGGTTGGGAACTTTCCTCATGTCAGCACGTTGTAGGTGTCGCCATCGGCGCCAACCTTGTGTGAATCCTGTGAAGAGCTAATCTTTGCATATCACAGCATCTTCTTCCTGTCGGTTAAATTTCGCGTCTGTAGCACGTCATCTTCGTGGTGTAGCAATTTTAATGGCCAGTAGTGTAATTCATTTCGATCTTCAGATGCGTTTACTGCGAGGGGCGTTCAATAAGCACTGCAACATATTTTTCCCTCGGTTAATTTCGTTTGATAAAAATGCGGTATTTGTTGTGAGACGTCGTGGAATATTCCCGCCTCAGCTCCATAAATTTCCGATAGTTTCAGGTGATATAGATAGGCATCAAAATGGTGTCCATAACTAGGGCGCGTTCCAGTCAGAGAGCTTTCATTGAGTTTCTTTTGATCGAAAACCCACCCGGTCCGTTTTCTTGCTTGCCGGTCTGCCGCACACAGCCGCGACTCCTGCAATGTCGGAACGTGCGGACACTCTCATTCGAGATGAGCGATGTCTCACAGTCAACGACCTCGCTGCACTGCTAGACGTCTCTGTTGGTAGCGCTGACACCAGTTGGGGAAATCAAGGTGTGCGCCCGCTGGGTACCTTGCTGCCTAGTGGAAGACCATAGACAGCAACGAAGGACCATCTGTGAGAAATTGATTGCGCGTTACAAGGCTGATCGACACAACTTTTTGGCGAACATATTCACAGACGATGCAACATGAATTCATCACTTCGAAGCGAAAACAAAACGGCAATCCACGGACTGACGCCACCAACCTCTCCGCCAAAGAAAAAGTTCAAAGCAGTGTCCTAAGTCGAGACGACGGTTTCTGGGACTACGAAATAGTTATTCTGTTTGATATCCTCTCTCTTGGCGCAACGATCAGCTCTGAAGTGTACTGTCCTACCCACTGGAAACTGAAGACACGACTTCAGAGTGTCCGTGGCCACAAAAGTGCAAACTAAATTCTCATTTTCCATGACAATGCAAGGCCTCACACAAGTCTACGCTCACGAGAGGGGCTCACAAATCTTCATTGGACTGTTTTTCCTCATCTACCCTACAGTCGCGATCTCACACCTTCCGACTTCCGTCTGTTTGGCCCAATGAAGGATGGACTCCACGGGAGGCAGTGCAAGGATGATGTGGGGTGGGAGGTTTATTGGTGCAGCAAGGCATGAAAGTATCTTACCAAAATTGTTTGCTTTTTAATTAGTGAATGTATCAAAGGTGAAATTGTTCCAAATTAATTATTCAACAAACCTGCATCTCACTGCGTCTGCGAACTTGTTTCGTGCACTCCTCCATTTTGCCAGTAATGAAACATGTATTTGACTCAGCAATCTAGTTCAAGAGACTAATGCCATTTGTGCAGTGCCATTAAGACGGTACTGAAAATTTACCTTCTGGCCCTGATGTTTAATTAATGAAATTACATCTTGCCTTGAATAATGCCAGTTGTGCAATGGCATAAAATTAGTTATTTGAAATAACTATGCTCTGATAACTTTAGCTATACCAAAATCGATTTCAAACCATGAACTGCAGATATATATTGCACAGAGGCCTCATTTTCTTTACGTTCTTTCATTGGTGGGCAACTTTACTTTATTATTTTCATATTCAATACAAGCAATGGATGTGGATTATGAGTCAGGCTGTTAGATTTAAACGCAATATTGATCTGAATATATATATATATTGTTAAAATTTTGAGTCATACACAAAACTACCATTTCCAACATTTTTGTAGTGCGAATCACCCTTGCAAAAAACGCTTTCTTGTCAAACCTTGGACATACAAATATTAACTCTGAACATTATCTAACAAAACCCATTTTGAAATCATTATATATCTTCTCTCATTTGCGTGCTAAAGTTTGCTCAGTGTAAACTGCGCAGCGGTAGTCCTACCTTAAAGCTGTCACCTCACATCTACTTCCTCCGGGCACCTCGCTGCGACTTCCGAGTTTTTTACAACGTGCGCCCGGCTCTCTTAACCATCAAAGATCCTCGTACTCAAAGATATTATACTCATTCCACCTTGCGGTAGGCAACTACCGGCTTTATTTTCTGGACCTACACTGATCAGCCCTTAGTACATACCTTTCTGACATTGGCTCAGATGTCGATCAGTAAAGTGATACCATGGGGCCATAGAGTCCCCCCCCCGTCAGTAACGTGAACGTGGCGTAATGCAATCGTTTTTAACGGAAATGGTGCTGTAAAATAGGACTTTATAGCTAAAAGAGTGGGGAATAACATAGTATACTGGAAAAACTAGCCCGCTCTCAGGAAAGAAATCTGTTGCATAACTTACTGAACTCGTAGGAGGCAAACGACAGCATCATCTGCAAACAGTCTAAGAGGACTGCACAGATTGCCTCCTAAACCGAATTGCAGAGGGCCTCTGTTTACTTAGACTACATCCCGTCCATTAATATCAACTGCGACTCTTTTGGCAGTAAGTCTGGAAATCTACAAACAATAACAAGTATCAGAATCCATGGCTGTGTAACAGTCGTACCAACATTACACACCAGATAAAAGATTATTATAGGTAAGTGTTGTAACAAATGGCTGGTGTTTTTTCGTGTGCAGCGTATTTTTAGACTATGTTGCACCATCAGTCTTCTCGGAGGCTCTCTTCAGATACAACGTGTCGTTTTTCTGGATCCCTTTTGTTAATGGCGATTACTAGCGTACATTTCTGCAACAGCTTCTCCCGCTCCCTCCTCTCCTCTCCCCCTCCCCACTCTTTTATGGTTAAGTTAAAAAAGTGTATTTGCAAAAAAATGTGTATGCTTAAACATAAAATAATTCTTATATTGCGAAATAGAAGTTCTGAAATTGTGTTGACAAGACCGAGAACAACGACTCAATGGGCACACGGTTCCTGATGTTTATTAATGTCTGACGGTTGCCCATGGTTTGATTTTTTTACTATAATTTCCTCTTAATGGCCAGCATACTTGTTTTTTGCTACAGATTTTAAAATTATTTTATACAATCTGTACGCATGGGTACTTGTCCGAACGACGGCCCTTTAATGGGCCGCATCTCAAACAGCCCGCCCTCCTCCATGGAACAGAGAATGAAAAGTACCCACAGAAAGAAAGACTACATGTTTGCCCACCGTATGCTAGTAGCCCAGGTGATTTGCAGCTTATCCGCAAGTTGCCATTCCAGAAACTGGAGGAATTAGCAATGTATTGCTTAATATTTTAGAGGAAAGGCAAAGTAAGAAATGAAGAAGTACGATACAGGATGGGTGAAGAAATACGGGGGTGACTCAGGAATTGGCAATGTATTGCTAATTTTTTAGAGGAAAGGCAAAGTAAGAAATGAAGAAGTACGATACAGGATGGGTGAAGAAATACGGGGGTGACTCAGGAATTGGCAATGTATTGCTAATTTTTTAGAGGAAAGGCAAAGTAAGAAATGAAGAAGTACGATACAGGATGGGTGAAGAAATACGGGGGTGACTCAGGAATTGGCAATGTATTGCTAATTTTTTAGAGGAAAGGCAAAGTAAGAAATGAAGAAGTACGATACAGGATGGGTGAAGAAATACGGGGGTGACTCAGGAATTGGCAATGTATTGCTAATTTTTTAGAGGAAAGGCAAAGTAAGAAATGAAGAAGTACGATACAGGATGGGTGAAGAAATACGGGGGTGACTCAGGAATTGGCAATGTATTGCTAATTTTTTAGAGGAAAGGCAAAGTAAGAAATGAAGAAGTACGATACAGGATGGGTGAAGAAATACGGGGGTGACTCAGGAATTGGCAATGTATTGCTAATTTTTTAGAGGAAAGGCAAAGTAAGAAATGAAGAAGTACGATACAGGATGGGTGAAGAAATACGGGGGTGACTCAGGAATTGGCAATGTATTGCTAATTTTTTAGAGGAAAGGCAAAGTAAGAAATGAAGAAGTACGATACAGGATGGGTGAAGAAATACGGGGGTGACTCAGGAATTGGCAATGTATTGCTAATTTTTTAGAGGAAAGGCAAAGTAAGAAATGAAGAAGTACGATACAGGATGGGTGAAGAAATACGGGGGTGACTCAGGAATTGGCAATGTATTGCTAATTTTTTAGAGGAAAGGCAAAGTAAGAAATGAAGAAGTACGATACAGGATGGGTGAAGAAATACGGGGGTGACTCAGGAATTGGCAATGTATTGCTAATTTTTTAGAGGAAAGGCAAAGTAAGAAATGAAGAAGTACGATACAGGATGGGTGAAGAAATACGGGGGTGACTCAGGAATTGGCAATGTATTGCTAATTTTTTAGAGGAAAGGCAAAGTAAGAAATGAAGAAGTACGATACAGGATGGGTGAAGAAATACGGGGGTGACTCAGGAATTGGCAATGTATTGCTAATTTTTTAGAGGAAAGGCAAAGTAAGAAATGAAGAAGTACGATACAGGATGGGTGAAGAAATACGGGGGTGACTCAGGAATTGGCAATGTATTGCTAATTTTTTAGAGGAAAGGCAAAGTAAGAAATGAAGAAGTACGATACAGGATGGGTGAAGAAATACGGGGGTGACTCAGGAATTGGCAATGTATTGCTAATTTTTTAGAGGAAAGGCAAAGTAAGAAATGAAGAAGTACGATACAGGATGGGTGAAGAAATACGGGGGTGACTCAGGAATTGGCAATGTATTGCTAATTTTTTAGAGGAAAGGCAAAGTAAGAAATGAAGAAGTACGATACAGGATGGGTGAAGAAATACGGGGGTGACTCAGGAATTGGCAATGTATTGCTAATTTTTTAGAGGAAAGGCAAAGTAAGAAATGAAGAAGTACGATACAGGATGGGTGAAGAAATACGGGGGTGACTCAGGAATTGGCAATGTATTGCTAATTTTTTAGAGGAAAGGCAAAGTAAGAAATGAAGAAGTACGATACAGGATGGGTGAAGAAATACGGGGGTGACTCAGGAATTGGCAATGTATTGCTAATTTTTTAGAGGAAAGGCAAAGTAAGAAATGAAGAAGTACGATACAGGATGGGTGAAGAAATACGGGGGTGACTCAGGAATTGGCAATGTATTGCTAATTTTTTAGAGGAAAGGCAAAGTAAGAAATGAAGAAGTACGATACAGGATGGGTGAAGAAATACGGGGGTGACTCAGGAATTGGCAATGTATTGCTAATTTTTTAGAGGAAAGGCAAAGTAAGAAATGAAGAAGTACGACAAAGAATGGGTGAAGAAATACGGGGGTGACTCAAATGAAACCTTAATGATTCATTATTTTCAGAATGAGATGATACAGAAAAGTTACTGATATATCATTGCTGGACGTAGTCCCCTTGGAATGTAATCAACGCATTCCACTGTTTGCAAAAGTGCATTAAAACTTGGGGAAAAAAATTCTTTTGGTTGTAAATGTAACCACCCGTGCTTAGTGGATTTAACCTCTTCAACTCTTCTGAAATACTTGCCCTGCAGCGCTTTTTCTTTCAGCCCTCAGCCCTGGTTTGTAAGATGGGTATTGGACACATTCAAATTTCGTATCCTGTATTGTTGCTACGGCTGAAGGGGCAGTAAGGGGACGATCATTTTCCTATTGCAAAAAAATATCTGTTGTCAGAAGTCCTTGGCGGTTACTTCTGCTTGTAGGACGAAGGTGGTTCGGTAGCAGATGAGAGTATGATTTACTGGTCGTTGATAATTCTCATTAAATGTAATCCTCCAAAATTACCCATTACGAAAGAGAGAGTAAGCATGACTTTTCATGGCGACTGTTGAGTGTGGAAAATTTTTGATCTTGGCGAAGAATTATGGTAACATTCCTTTCTCATTCTTATTGTTGATACTGCGCCTAGGCTTAATCTCCTACAACAATTATGTCCAGAAATGCATTAGGATCGAACTGGAAATGACGTAAAAGTTCCTCGCATGCATCGGTACGACGACTTCTACGACTGTCAGTAGTCGACTGACTTAGCTACCATCTTGCGGACGCTTTATTCAATTGCAGCACATCATGGACAACACTGTGTGCTGAACCAACACTAATATGCAAGATAGTGGCTATTTCGTCCATACTCCCGTTTTTATTCATATGCTCTTCAATTGTGACAGTGTTTTTGTTCGTCACTATGTGGCGTCACTAGCGGGCCGCACCACTCTAGCAACAGAAGCTTTCAGCACCAATTGTACAGCGGCTGCAGGGACACCTACGAATCACTGTACTGCTTTCATCTTGTGATGCATTTCTACAGATTTAACAGCTTCGTTACTGAAAAAGCGTACCATAGATAGCTGCGTCGACGGGTGCAAGTCGACAAAAGGGCATCATCTTTGCTTCCTTTTTTTGTCACGCAACATCAGGCTGGCAATTGTTGCTCATTTCTCGACACAAAAGGCTATCTCCTTATTTCTTTTGCCACTACCACTAAACAAAAAATACGATCAAAAATTTAAAAAAAGACATAAATACAAATAACACATTTAACTATCAAATAGTTGTTATAGGCTAGAGGCCAGTCTCCCTATTCAGTCAAAGCTTCATGGTGTAACCATGAAAAGCGTTCGGATTACCCAAGTATGCTCCCAATTTACTCTCCTCGTCAAAATGTCGGATGGTGCAGTTAGGTTCTACTCAGTCGCACCTTGGACAGGACTGCTTGCCTCATTTGTGCAGATTGATTGTATGAACACACTCTGTGTCCTGTTCGGATGCGATTTATAGTCTTCTGCTGATGCCATGACAGTTCAAAGCCCTTGGGTCTCTGTAGAGGGCCCATAACGCGTCGTACGTCAGTTCGGGTATTCGTAGCTCAGGCATGGATTTCTGGAAAAAAGTCGGATATGTTCATGAATAGGATGTTGTAAATTATTCATTATTTTGGAATCTTCTTTCAACACGGCTTCTTGACTTCTTAACAGAGGAGGGGCTATTTGGTTGAGTGTTAGAAAGCAGTTTAGTGGTGTAGTTCTTATGGGCCCGGAAATGATTCTCATTATTGTACTAAGCTGAGTAAGGACTGTTCAGCCTCGCCGGAGTACAATATTCAGTTGCAAAAACACTACTCTGAGCGCCGAAGGTCAAAGCGTAGCTGCTAATGCTCCCCAGTCAATACTGCAGATTGTCTGGTGTGTTTATTTTCAAAAAAGTTTTGCGAGATGCTGCCTGAAACATGGAGTCGTATGAAAGAGTCATTCCAAGATGATTTGGGTGACTGGTAGGGAAGCACTGTGTCTTTCATACGGACCTCCAGTTTATAATCTGCTGCTCTGTTGTTTATGTGGAAACTGATACTTCGGTTTTAGAAAGATTATACATGAGACTCCACTTGGTGAAATGATTACCCAGTTTGTTGAGATCGTCAGCTAGAGTATTAGAACGCCCTGTGCTGTACCGCAGACTAGATCGTTATCACATTCAAACTTCTTTGGGCTGGTTTCAACTTATAAAGCTTCCATTAGAATCAATCCGTCTATGGGATACCGTTACTGTAAGGAGAGATGGGTTAGTGGGACCAATGCAACATTCATGAATGATTGAACTTGAGATTGGAAGGAGCAGCAGATAGGCAAATTACTAGCACCGAACAAAGACTACAATACTGGAAGCAGATTATAAAAGATTTCGGCTGTAATAATTACGTAGAGATGAAAGGATCAACAGAAGGCAGGAAAGCATAAAATAAAAGGATTGAATCAGGAGATAGAAACTTGAAGGCCTGTTCTAGTAGGAGCATGGGAGTGAGCACGAGGGTGGAGTACTATTTTCGCCCCCCCCCCCCCCCCCAAAAGCCAGCAATATGTTGGCATTAGCGCGTCACCGCAAAATCTGACATCGCTGCGTCATCTCGCTCGCGTTACGTATTTACACGGTCGCCCCACTCTTATCATTCACGGTGCGACGTGACGCGCCCACGTTCGTGTGTAGGTGGTCGCTTACACAGCCGCTTGAATGAACTCCAAAGCCGGCCCGTGCCTTAATGAGAGAGGCCAAACAAAGGCCAGCGCGGCCGGACGCCTGTGTGCCCGCTGTGTACACGTCTGCAGTGCGCGTGCGCACGCCATGGCAGGAGCACGCTACACGGACCCACAAACTCCAAGAGACTAGCACCTTGCAAAACGCAGTTTCGTCAAATGGGATTAGCTACAGTACTCTGTTCGGCTTTTGTGAGCACTGTAACGTGTCACGTTGCACAGTAGTACAGAATGTGTTTTAGAAATAATTCAAAAGCCTAGGTCGCTTAAATACTGTTTACTGGATAACAGGTTTCAAAACACTAAAGGTGCCACCATCGGATCAGATGGCACCATTAGTGTATTGTAACCGGTTATCCAGTAAACAGTATTTAAGCGACCTAGGCTTTTGAATTTTTTCTACAACAGAGTGATCGCCCCACTACACACTATGTGTTCACTGCAAAAGAATGTGTTTTGTTGTTGTTATGTCGTGAAATTCAGCCAAATATGTGCAAATACAGATGATAGTGCAACTGTGGTAAGAGACATAAACATCCTTAAAGAAATTGTATTTAAGAAGTCTCCCAGAATGTAAACGTGGACTTGTCTTTATTCATTATTACATACTGTGTCAAACTAAAACGTATCGAAAATGTTGTCACGTACAGTTGTATTATTTATCTGAATGTTCCTAATTGCTGTGTTTCCAAAAATAAATAAATAAAAGAGGAAAAGGGGACTCTGTACATCATTTTGCACATTTCGTTATATCGTTGAAAGATGTGTATAACAACTGAAAACAACTGATACGTCCTTGTACACAAAATAGAGAGAAAATAGTCCTTCCTTCCTTAAAAAAAAAAAAAAAAAACAAAAAAAACTAACCTAACGACATCACACACATCTATGCCCGAGGCAGGATTCAAACCTGCGACCGTAGCAGCAGCGCAGTTCCGGACTGAAGCGCCTAGAACCGCTCGGTCACAGCAGCCGACCCTTCCTTCCTTCGCGTCCCAACATTCACAATAGCACCTAAGGTAACATAGACTGCACGTAGATCGTACCCAATGAGATAAAATTTCATGCACTATACGTACGTCCTCCATGTCTGAAGGGAATTGAATTCCCATTCGCCATTTTATCGGTAGTCAAGCTCGTCATTTGTTGGGTCACACCCCCTTGAAATTGCCTTTGACTAGAAATAGCTCATGCCAGATTTATTTTCTTCCAAAAAATAGTAAACACCGGTGATTTCTATGTATACTGGGAGCAACAAGGAAAGTTTTAGTCAAAAAAATGGACAATTTTTTCTATGTGGATGAAATTTCAAGACGACTGAAAACATGTTCGTCCATGCACGATAACTCCTTGTTGATCGCCAACTGAATGCAGATCAATGTGTTTTGAGCAGGTATCACTTGAAGATTATTTCGTAAACTTCAAAATGCGTTGTGGTTAACTAACAGAAGTAATGACTGGCGCAGAAATTCTGAATTTTTTTGTAATTTTAAGGATAGTCTCATCTTCAAACACCATTGCACTACGGACGAGAAAATTGTGTTACAAGTAATTAACACAAATAATTCAGTGATAAAAACGACTTACACGCCAATAAAATAATTTGTTGACATTTCATTTTCAGAATGTTTTACTGGCATTTCATTCTTCCTATGTTTCCACTGGCATTTCTTTTTCTCAGTGATTTCATTGATACCTATTTTTGCAGTGGTTTCACCGATCTTTAAATAAAATAAGCTCAAAATATTCAGATTTGCACGAACTATTTATATTGTAGGTAAAACAAAGCTTGAGGAGTCGCTTTAGGCCTATAAATTTCGCATAATGCCTTTTTTCGTCAGATTTATTTGTCAGTAATTGTAGTGAAGTGTTCTTGGGTGGGACAATCTCATAAAATTTCCTAAGTAGCTACTACACTGATAAGCCAGAACATTATAACCACTGCCCAACGCACCCTTAGGTGCCGCGTAGGGGCGTGGCAGGCACTTGACACGGTAGCAAAAGTATATAAGCGGCGCAGACACGGACGGGGAATCACCCTAGAGGAGCTATGGGCTGCGAAAAGGGAAAATCCACTAAGATAAGCGACTTTGACAAAGGGCAGAGCATTATTACGAAGAACCTGTGGACGAGTATCTCGAAAACGGTGAAGCTGGTCGAATGTTCACTCGCTACCGTCGTGACCATCTACGGAAAGAGGTTGGACAGTGAAACTACAACTAGGCGCTAAACGGTTGGACGTCCACAACTCTTCACAGAACGTGGAATTCGAAAGCCTGTCTACCCTGTGAATTAGGACAGATGGTCATTTGAGGCATCTCTGCCGATAGAGCAGAATGCCGGTGCATGTACATGTGTTTCGGAGCACTTCTTTCATAGTACATTGTTGAACAAGGAGCTCCGCAGCAGATCACCCCTATGTGTCCACATGTTGACCCAACGAAGTCGTCAGTGACGACTCCATTGGGGACGGGATTCGACTGCCGATCAATGGAAACGTCTTCTGATGAATCACATTTTTGCTATACCAGTTTGATAGTCGAGACGACATCGAGAAGAGCGGCGGCTCGAAACTTGTAGCGCATTGCGGACGCAGGCTGGTGGCAGCAGTCTTATACTCTGGGATCCTCTTGCGCTTGCATGGGAACTATGAGAGTAATCGAAGACATGCTGACAGCTCCAAGCCACCTGCATCCCTTCGTATTTGGTGTCTTCCCCCACAGCGATGTCATCTTTCAACAGTATAATTGTCCGTGCCTCGGATCCAGAACCCTGCTACAGTGGTTTGAGGAGCATGATAGTGAATTCACTTTGACGTCTCCGCAATTAAGTTCGCCCGATGTAAATCCTTTGGAACCCATCTGGGTAGCTACGGGGCTCCATCACGGCGTATGCAAATCATCGGCCCGTTACATGCACGATTTACATGACCTGTGCGTAGACATATAATTCCATATACCTCCACAAAACTACCAACAAACTGTCCAATTCCTAATACACAGAACCAGTGATGTATTTCGTTCCAAAGACGTTCAGACAAGTTATTAAGCAGGTGGTCATAATGTTTTCGCTCATCGTTGTATAAGCCTAGGCAAAATGTAGACTCAGAGCAAATTTTCTTATTTGCTGAAAATATTGTGATACTTTACCACTAGCTTGAAGTTCCAAAAGCTCCTTTAATAGAACGGCTACTTTTTCATTATGTAATATACTGGGTATCAGAAGCTGAATTACACAGTCTTTTTTCCAAACCAGCAAATCATGTCTCTAACTGCGCTATTGTTCTTTCGTGTCGCACATTGAGCTGCGTCATATACTTCTTTAGTAACACATTCTCTGCTTGCACTCTTTAATATTGCTCTTCCAGCATTTTTTGGACGCGGAAGACCATGTCATCATCGTAAACAGGTGTACTGCACACCAAAAGAATGATATTCCTCCATACGTTTTTAATAATAGTTTCACTGCATATAAACAGAAATTATTAGGATACGTCGGTGTCTACAGACTTAATTAAACTCGGTAATTAACAAGCCTGATGTTCACTCGTTGGGCTCTTGCTGATGTCCTGGCGGACGAGTTAACGTTGATTGCCGCAAGGAGCGCTGTAGCATGTGTGCTTTGTGTGTAGCTTTAAATCGTTGAGCATACCTGTCCACACAGGTTTACCTTTGACTTATTTGCCGCGAGGTCTCGCTGCACAGAGTTCAATACTTCCAGACTATAGTAAATGACGTGGTTATGTGCTACGCTTTATACTAAAAAAATTTTCAAGCGTGGTAATGTAACAAACCATTTTACCACGTTTTTGTTAGGTTGCTTCCTTGTGTGTGTTTCTATTGCGTAAAAAATTTGCATTTGATTTTAAATTAACTTCTCGATGAGCTAGTGACTTGAAATTTAAAGCGTAGCTCAGAGCTGACAATGCAGTATTAACTGGCTTTCTTGTCTGATGTGTGACGGAGTGTACTTTGTGTACCATTGTCATTCCCGTCTTTTCCTTTTCCAGTCTTGAATGCTTTGCAGGAAGAACGATGCTGGTAAGCTTCCGGGTGAACTCAGATCTCTCAGCTTTTTACCGCCACGATATTTTCGAGAGATATACGTAGGAGAAAGCAATACGTGAAGAGAAACTGAAATAAATTTGAAATTTATCACGTGTCTCTGCTGTAATCTCCTCAAAATGATTGATATCGACTGAAAAATTTCACTCATTCGTGACCGAAAAGCAGAAATTATTTAAATAACAATGAATTGTTAATACACCAGTTTTAAAATCGGACTAAGAAGTATACAATAATATCTCCTAGCGCCATACAGATTCCTAACCCCATACAGGCAGTACTGAAAATTTGTGACTGTGAATTTGTAGTAACTATGAAAACACTTGTAAAATTTAAAATGAAAAACGTAGAGCGCATGCAATAGATAATAGAAGGGAGTGTACCATTCATGGATCAGTTAGTAAGTGGTGCAATAGTAGGAAAGTGAACTATTGCTGTAACAATTGCGTATTGCATGTGCAATATTATCTCTCAATTATTTTCACACCTATCAAAAATTCACAATCTCAAATTTTCAGGACTATCTTTATGGGGTTATGAATCTGTAAAGGGCTACGAGAAATTGTTGTGTAACTTTTGTCTGATTTAAAAATATGTTATATTAATAATTTATTTTATTTAAACAATTATTTGATTTTCATTGTTTAATTATTAATTGTTTTTTTATTATTCTTTAAAAAGAGGAAGTTATTATGTGGCCAGCTAGATAAAGGTCTGAGGAAAAGAATTGTCAAGTTTGTGAAACTCTGTGGGTCAGAAACATAGACAAGGCTAGAAGCATTTAAGCTGTGGATGTGGAGGAGAACGGAGAGGATAAGCTGTATGGAAAGAGTGAGCAACGAAAGAGTGTTGTAAAGCGTTGGTGAGAAGAAAAGACTGCTGCAGGTTGTAAGAGAAAGGAAGAAGAACTAGATGGGACATATGATGAGACGGGAGTGCCTGTTAACAGGCGCTCTGGAAGGTCTAATTCGTGGGGGGAGATTGAGAAGAAGGAGGCTATACAAGATGACAGGCGCCTTCAAGGGAAGCAGAAAATATGTCGACCTGAAGAGCATGGCAGAAGACAGGAGAACAAGGAGAGTTAACGAATAACAGCCGATGCAGGAAACTTCATTTCTTTCAAGTTGATTGTAGATGCCCGCTGAGCACATTGCGAGATACAACAGAGCGTCGTTCCATCAGCCTAAGGTCCGTAAAAAAAGACTCGCAACCTTGAAGCACCACAGACTCACCCCAATCCGCGTATCATACACTCCTGGAAATGGAAAAAAGAACACATTGACACCGGTGTGTCAGACCCACCATACTTGCTCCGGACACCGCGAGAGGGCTGTACAAGCAATGATCACACGCACGGCACAGCGGACACACCAGGAACCGCGGTGTTGGCCGTCGAATGGCGCTAGCTGCGCAGCATTTGTGCACCGCCGCCGTCAGTGTCAGCCAGTTTGCCGTGGCATACGGAGCTCCATCGCAGTCTTTAACACTGGTAGCCAGTGGTCGGCGGAAGGTGCACGTGCCCGTCGACCTCGGACCGGACCGCAGCGACGCACGGATGCACGCCAAGACCGTAGGATCCTACGCAGTGCCGTAGGGGACCGCACCGCCACTTCCCAGCAAATTAGGGACACTGTTGCTCCTGGGGTATCGGCGAGGACCATTCGCAACCGTCTCCATGAAGCTGGGCTACGGTCCCGCACACCGTTAGGCCGTCTTCCGCTCACGCCCCAACATCGTGCAGCCCGCCTCCAGTGGTGTCGCGACAGGCATGAATGGAGGGACGAATGGAGACGTGTCGTCTTCAGCGGTGAGAGTCGCTTCTGCCTTGGTGCCAATGATGGTCGTATGCGTGTTTGGCGCCGTGCAGGTGAGCGCCACAATCAGGACTGCATACGACCGAGGCACACAGGGCCAACACCCGGCATCATGGTGTGGGGAGCGATCTCCTACACTGTCCGTACACCACTGGTGATCGTCGAGGGGACACTGAATAGTGCACGGTACATCCAAACCGTCATCGAACCCATCGTTCTACCATTCCTAGACCGGCAAGGGAACTTGCTGTTCCAACAGGACAATGCACGTCCGCATGTATCCCGTGCCACCCAACGTGCTGTAGAAGGTGTACGTCAACTACCCTGGCCAGCAAGATCTCCGGATCTGTCCCCCATTGAGCATGTTTGGGACGGGATGAAACGTCGTCTCACGCGGTCTGCACGTCCAGCACGAACGCTGGTCCAACTGTGGCGCCAGGTGGAAATGGCATGGCAAGCCGTTCCACAGGACTACATCCAGCATCTCTACGATCGTCTCCATGGGAGAATAGCAGCCTGCATTGCTGCGAAAGGTGGATATACACTGTACTAGTGCCGACATTGTGCATGCTCTGTTGCCTGTGTCTATGTGCCTGTGGTTCTGTCAGTGTGATCATGTGATGTATCTGACCCCAGGAATGTGTCAATAAAGTTTCCCCTTCCTGGGACAATGAATTCACGGTGTTCTTATTTCAATTTCCTGGAGTGTATCTGTGACAACAATCCCTCCCCTTTTTCACGATATTACAAAACGAGCAGTCCTTCTTGGAACTATTTGACGTCCTCCGTCAGTAATATCTAGCTATAATCCCAGACCGCGCAGCAGTACTCCAGAAGAGGATAGAGCTCATAAATATCTATATTTACTATTTTCTTATAGCGTACATTAACGTTAGCGGGAAGAATTATTGTTTAAGTCGCTCTGTACGCTCGGTAATTAGTCTGATCCTGCCTTCGCAGTCTCCATGGGAGCGACAATTTTTAAATAGGCTTTCTCGTAATAATTTGCATATACCTTCAAGAGTCTTGCACTTCAGGTTTTCTGCCATACCCGTGACGCTCTCTAATGTGTCATACGTACCGGTAACCATACATTCAATATCTCCTGATAGTCTTTTTGGTACGGATCCCACACACTTGATCACTATTTTAGGATTGGTCCCACGTTTCTTCCCTGTGCACACATTGCAATGTCCCAGTATCAGTGTACAACATGCTGTACCTGCGACTGAGCGTAAGTTCATAATTCCATTGATATCACAAATCGTTACATTTACGTTTTTGTGTGAGTTGGCTGATACTATTTGAGAGTCATTTACATCGTAGTCATACGACACTACGTTTTCTTTTCTTTTTCGCTTTGTTAAGGGCATGATATTACATTTTTGAAACTTAAAAGGGAGTTGACAATCTTTGCTTCATTTTGTAATTTTGTCTACAACTTGCGAGCTCTTGTTTGTTTGGCGCAGAGAAACTCACAGCCTGCCCTGTAAATTTTGTCTCGTCACCTGGGCAACCAACTACTGAGCAGTATTTGAACGAAGAATGGTCACCATACAGCGTGCTCAGTGACAATCAGAATCGAAAGAGAACAACGAAATATTGGTCATACGTAACAATATCACGTTATTCATAGGCTCCTTCGTTTTTTTCACTGTATCGACCAGGTTAGTATTACCAATAACTTCCCATTACGTTGTGAGACGAAATGCAGAGATTGTAAATTTTCGCTTCGGCTCCAGACCAGTCCCATACATCAGTCATATAATCTGTATCTATATGTTATAATACGCATATTTGGCCAGCAATACGAAGAGAATGTGGAAAGGCTGTCTTTCACCACAGCTTTTTCGATGAATTGTGTATTATTTTTATATCGATTTCTAAACACTAATGTACAATTATGGAAAGGTAATTACCTTCAGTTTTATCGTTTACCGCTAATGTTAAAAGATGCAAGATCAAAGAACAAACGATTGCGTATGTTGGCTGTGTAGTCCCGCAATATAATGAATTTATCTGGTAACATGGATACACTGAAAATTATTACTGAATCTTGAAATTATGACTGCAAGAAAAGGATAAGTTCCCAGAAGCGCGTTCCGTTTTAAGTGGGCATAAGGAGATTAGCTTCACTTTTACTCATTTTTCGACACAACTTCCGACACTATAACCTGCAACAGGAAAAAAGGAAGGTGTTTGTCAGATTTAAGGAACATAATTTTATGTCCTGCTGAGATGCGTGTATATGATGGCTAATTCTTTTTCAAGGTCCGATCGGTCGCGAAATGAAAACGACAGTGAAAATGTATTATTTGCAACATTTAGCTACACCTTCCAGCTACTTCTCTACATAGTCTCCGCTCAGACTTAGGCTTTTGTTGTATCGTGGTACCAACTTTTTCAATAAACTCGTCATAGAAGGCTGCCGCCTGTGCTTTCCGCTAATTCTCTACGCCGGATTCCAGCTCATTGTCTGTGCCAAAATGCTGTTCTCATAGCCAGTGGTTCATTTGATCGAAGAAATGAAAAACAGAGGGATCCCGGGCTGTACGGTTGGTGATCGAACACTCTCCATCAAAATCCAGGAACGGCTTCGTTGCAGCTGCAGTGCATGCCTGAGCATTGTCATGGAGGACAGTGCCTGATCAAAACATTCCTCTTAGTCTTTTCTGAATTGCCGTTCATAGATGATTTTCTTTAATTGCCTGATGCAGTCGCTGAACAGTATCATCGACCAACACTCACTTCCTTCCCTGGCCGCCTGTATCATGAAGGTCTGACGACCTGCTTCATAGCTCCTGCAGAATTTCGACACTTTGCTGTCACGATGAGAAAAGACAGCATTATAATTTCATGTGACTGAATGGCCTGACGAAGATCTTTCCATTGGACGTCACTTCTTAACTTGGGATTCGAACCATGAATTGTTTCTGGCGACGCCTCATGTCGTTGGAAGGTGATGGCTAGATTAAAATGAGGACTGAAAAATATGTTTGCCTCGAGATTCGACCCCGTGACCTCTCGCCTTCCAGGCACAAGCTTTACCGCTCTACCAACATTTGTTTGTGTTTTTTACAGCTTAACTATCTACTTATATAAGTAAATTTAATCTTAAAATAAAATGAAAAAATAAAAAATAAGAACTATCCGCGCTTGGCACCACCACTTTTTAGCCTAGCATAAGAAAATGAACTCTCTCTCTTCAGGAGCTGCCCCTAATTACCCAAACAATGCTCCCAAGGTGACAGGATCTACGATTCCACAGTTTTTTTACATGCTTACAATTAGTAAATGAATGCAAATGAAAATCTTATAAAACATATATAACAAAGGAAATGTTATTCAAACAATAAACAAAAATAAAATTAGTATATTAATTGTGCAACTTCAACTAAAAGAATCTTTCTTAAAGAAATGGTGCAACTGGATTTTTCTTGTGCTTGGCCGTTGACGTGTTCTATCTTCAACAATGTCGTGTAAAAATATTTACAAAGACTCATTCCGCTTTGCTAATGCCTCAGTGAATACAGGTTTTCGTGAATAAGCCAATCTCTTTACTTCCTCACTGCTTTCGATTCCGGACTTTCTGTCTTCAATGTGATGCTGCGCAGAACGTCAGACTGAGCCTGGCTTTCCACAACTAAGGAGGGCGGGGGGTTACCGAAAGCACTGCGTAAATAATTTACGAAGAGCGTACAGTACCTCAGTGTGCGTTTGAGGGCGTTGTGAGCGTTTTGAAAATACCACCGGTAATGAAATTCAAATTTCTCCCCTTCACCGAAGACATAGTGAATGATCGCTCCCTTGAATCGTGTAATCGTACAATATTTTCTGGGTGGAAAGTAAGTCATCCGGACAGAGGAGCGTACGAGGTTCAATCACGTCAGGTGTGACGCCGTGGTAACAAGCTAAGATCTTCTGAGTCAGTCGCCAAACGCCGGACGACGGCACACACGTGAAGCGATGTTCGTCGGTATCCAGGAGGAGACATTCGGAGCAAAGGGGGCAGTCCGTTAATCCGATAGCTTGGAGCGAGTGTCTCGTGGCATTTTTTTTTTTTAATACTACATTGCGCGCACGTTGGTGGGCAGAAAGTGACGGTGTGCCCAGTTGACAGTTGGGTACTTGGTTCTAATACATTACGCGGAACCGGCCGCAGAATGGTGGTGTAAAAATCTTTTGCCTTCCCCTGGTGCGTTGTGGGGATATCCGAGATCACATTGCTGCGTGCGAGAAAGAATGTCGATACATGGGAGAGTTGTGTCGCGACATGTGGGACGTGAGAGACCGGCCTCAGGACCTCCAGTAGTGACTTGTGAGCGAGGCGTGTTGACTTGTCTCTCGTTTCCACATATTGCTCATATAGAGGGCAGCTGACCGTGCCCGGACGTTAACCAATCCTTTCACACAGGGACAGGGTGAGAACGTCGTAACGTACTTTAAATACGCGTCCTGTGTTTAGGAAACAACAGAAGGCCGCCTGATGTCTGTGACCTATCACCGCCGATATGGGGACGACCAGTGCGACGCGATTCAGTTTTGACGCCACGTAGAGCTTCAAGTATTCCAGCTTCTGGCGCACCATCTAGAGTACCATCTTTAGTAACTGTCGACAACTTGCCGCGGTCGGTCCACGGACATCCTTTGTAAACGACTGCTAAACCATCAGGCCCCAACTGTTTATAGATTGTTCTATAGGCTTTGAAGAGGGAGTTTGTATCAGAATATGTGACACACATGGTCCTAATTTTGACTGCATTGGCTTACAAGCTTAAATTAGACCACAGATGTTAAGTCCCATAGTGCTCAGAGCCATTTGAACCATCTTAACAGACGGACAACGAAGTCACTTGGTGAGTGGACAAACCACAGCCGCAGAAATCCATTTGAATGACTAAATAACCGGCACAGCTGCCATAACAAGATTTATTAATCTCAGACTGGTCCACAACTATTTTTTTGAAATTTATTGGCTTTCGGGAAGTGCCCATACATCCATCTCAATAGTGGAATGTCAGTTATGGAGATACGGACGTAAGGACAGCACACAGTCAGTCCCCGAGTGGAGAAAATCTCCGACCCGGCCAGGAGTCGAACCCGGCCGCCTTAGCAATTCGCTGCACTGACCGCGCAACTACCGAGACGAACTTCACTAATACATTCGTGACTGTAAAGTCACCTCGTCAGGTGATGTACAGTTAATCTTTATGGATAGGGAAGCCGAGCCTTAATAAAACATAATGTCCCCAGTCCACATCCTGGTCACAGCGTAAAAATGCAACCATCAAAAAACTTGACGGTGGTCTACATGCGAGATGTAACAACACAAGCAACGGTGAGAGAAGGTGCACGCAGCGGCCCACAGCATAGCATGCCAGTACATAGAGATATTGTAGTTATTTATTTGTTCAAATGGACAAGAAAGCGATCCTTGAGGCTTCGTTTTTATCGACTGAGGCTTTTCTGTTTTTCCGCCAGTCTCCCGACTGGTTTCATGCGGTCCGCCAAGAATTCTTCTCCTATGCCAGCCTCGTCATCTCAGAGTAGCCCTTGCAATCTACGTCTTCAATTATTTGCTGGATGCATTCCAGTCTCTGTCTTCCTCTACAGCATCCTTTAGTATCATGACGTTATTCCCTGATATCTTAACACATGTCCTACCATCCTGCCTCTTCTTCTTATCAGTGCCTGACATACGGAACTCTACAAAATAAGACAGCGAACGATCGTGGTTCCCGACGATGTGACTGAACATCTTTGCTTCAACGCTGTGTCTCACAAGGGAAGCTTCCCATCGCACCCCCTTTAGACTTACTGGTGAGGTGGCCCATTGGATAGCCCATGAAAAACTGAACACGCAATAAAGCAATAAAACAGGTGTACTGAAATATGAAAAAAATACACCACTGGCCATTAAAATTGCTACACCACGAAGATGACGTGCTACAGACGCGAAATGATTAGCTTTTCAGAGCATTCACACAAGGTTGGCGCCGGTGGCGACACCTACAATTTGCTAACATGAGGAAAGTTTCCAACCGATTTCTCATACACAAACACCAGTTGACCGGCGTTGCCTGGTGAAACGTTATTGTGATGCCTCGTGTAAGGAGAAGAAATGCGTACCATCACGTTTCCGAGTTTGATAAAGGTCGGATTGCAGCCTATCGTGATTGCGGTTTATCGTATCGCGACATTGCTGCTCGCGCTGGTCGAGATCCAATGACTGTTAGCAGAATATGGTATCGGTGGATTTAGGAGGGTAATATGGAACGCTGTGCTGGATCCCAACGGCCTCGTATCACTAACAGTCGAGATGACAGGCATCTTATCCGCATGGCTGTAACGGATCGTGCAGCCACGTCTCAACCCCTGACTCAACAGATGGGGACGTTTGCAAGACAACAACCATTTGCACGAACAGTTCGACGGTGTTTGCAGCAGCATGGACTATCAGCTCGGAGACCATGGCTGCGGTTACCCTTGACGCTGTATCACGGACAGGAGCCCCTGTGATGGGGTACTCAACGGCGAACCTGGGTGCACGAATGGCAAAACGTCATTTCTTCGGATGACTCCAGGTTCTGTTTACAGCATCATGATGGTCGCATCCGTGATCGGCGATATCGCGGTGAACGCACATTGGAAGCGTGTGTTCGTCATCGCTATACTGGCTTATCACCCGGCGTGATGGTATGGGGTGCCATTAGTTACACATCTCGGTCACCTCTTGTTCGCATTGACGGCACTTTGAACAGTGGACGATACATTTCAGATGTGTTACGACCCGTGGCTCTACTCTTCATACGATCCCTGCGAAACAATAAATTTTAGCAGGATTATGCATGACCGCATGTTGCAGGTCCTGTACGGGCCTTTCTGGGTACTGAAAATGTTCGACTACTGCCCCGGCCAGCACATTCTCCAGATCTCTCACCAATTGAAAACGTCTGGTCAATGGTGGCCGAGCAACTGGCTCGCCACAATACGCCAGTCACTACTCTTGATGAACTGTTCTATCGTGTTGAAGCTGCATGGGCAGCTGTACCTGTACACGCCATCCAAGCTCTGTTTGACTCAATGTCCAGGCGTATCAAGGCCGTTATTACGGCCAGAGGTGGTTGTTCTGGGTACTGATTTCTCAGGATCTATGCACCAAAACTGCGTGAAAATGTAATCACATGTCAGTTCTAGTATAATATATTTGTCCAATGAATACCCGTTTATCATTTGCATTTCTTGTTGTTGTTGCAATTTTAATGACCAGTAGTGCAGAAACAGTGACTGGTCGAAGGTCAATATGCGCAACAGCGAGACATCGATTGCAGTAGACGAGCTATGGCGTCATGGTGTAGTGGTCACGTTTTTGGACTGCTACATGGATGATCCGGGTTCGCAACTCTTTCTTGCCTTGTATTTTATTTTATTTTTTCAGAAAATAATGAACTGTTCGTCTGGTCGTTGAAATGTTTGTTCTCTTTCTGTAGTCTTAGCAGTTGCCATACGAAGGTTGCCCAGAAAGTAATGCACCGCATTTTTTTCTCAGCCGAAAACAATGCTACGAATGCGAAACGTTACGTATGTATTGTTTGAAGTCTCCTGAGTGAGCGCGCCAAGTTTGCGTCGCTTCCGACAGATAGCGTAGCTGCAGGACAGTTTCAGAATGGCGTCTGTCGGTGATGTACGTTACAAGCAACGTGCCGTCATTGAATTTCCAACTGCAGAGAAGGAAACTGTGGGGAATATTGACAAACGCTTGTGCAAAGTCTATGAAACATCTAGTGTCCACAAAAGTACAGTTAGTCGAGGGGGGCACAGAGGGTGAGGTCATCAGAAGGCGGTTTGGTGGAGCTCCACGATATGCAGCAGTCGGGCAGATCCTCTACGACTGCCACGCCTGACATGTTGCAGCGAGCCGATGTTGTTTGTGCCATTATAGGCTGCCATTCGCGGAAGACATTTTGAGGACGATGAGGAAGCGATTCACACAGTGAAGCACTGGCTCCGCCACCAGAACAAAGACTGATACCGACAGGGCATACATGCCCTTCTTTCACGTTGGAAGAAGGCCATAGAACTGGATGGAGATTATGTGTAAAAATAGGCTGTGTAAATAAAATACCATTTTTTCGTGTGTGTAATTCTCCTTATGTTCAATATAGAATTGTTGAAGAAAAAAGTGCGGTGCATTGCTTTCTGGGCAACCCTCGTACTATACATTAGTTATGGAATATGAGTCATGTGGTAAGAATGCATTACCGCCGCAAGTAAATATGATGAAAAGTGAAAGCATGAGAGATAGCACATAGACGTCTCACAGAAATGAAAACAACAAATAAACTGATGTCAATTATATTATAACAATGGAATTCAAGAGTCAAGGCGGCCGTAGTGGCCGAACGGTTCTAGTCGCTTCAGTCTCGAACCGCGAGACCGCTACGGTCGCAGGTTCGAATCCTGCCTCGGGCATGGATGTGTGTGATGTCCGTAGGTTAGTTAGGTTTAAGTAGTTCTAAGTTCTAGGGGACTGATGACCTCAGATGTTAAGTCCCATAGTGCTCAGAGCCATTTGAACCACTTTTGGGCAAGGAAGCATATCTCACTCACTCACCAGGCGTAAAAGTCAGGTGCGTCGATAAGAGATTCCCGTCAAGTCTCACACTAATGCCGTGTAAGACACATCAGTCGTGTTTTCCGGTGGAGGATTCGGTTGACTTGTCGCCTTGTCATCAAACGTTTGCGGTTCCCATTCGAAACCCACTTCATTTCTGCTGTTGATAGAGTAGTTGTGTAGAATCATTTTTCATTATGGGACCCTTCCCTACATATCTCGTTATACCACGCCATAGACACAAATTTGAAAAAAAAAGAAAAAAAAGAGGTTGGGACGAGAGAGCTTTGAAGAAGATTGGCCCTCTATGCAGTCTAGTGCTGTTGCCACTTAACCACGCGCAGTGCGTTTTCCGTATTGCTGTGTGTTGTACTGTCCACATGCTTAGCTGAAGCCGGCACGGTAGCTCAGCGTGTTCGGTCAGAGGGTTAGCTACCCTCTGTAACAAAAAACTGAGTGAATAGGTCAACGAAGAACCTAAACGGATGACATAGGACATCCACCCCGAACAAATTCAACGAACAATATACCGTACAACGAAATGAGACCACTCAAAAAGAAAGCAGAAGCTGAATGGTAACGTGCTTGTCTCCCATGCAGCGGGCCGAGGTTCGATTCCCGGTCGGGTTGGAGATCTTTTTTCGCTTGTGGACTGGGTCTTGTGTTGTCCTCGTCATCATTTCATCCTCATCACCGGCACACGAGTCGCCCAATCCCGGACGGGCCTCCTGGGCAGCAGTGCCATACGCTCATTTCATTTTTTAAGTTGGACTTGTTGTGCTTGGGCAGTTCTCTGTTTCTACACTACTGGCCATCAAAATTGCTACACCATGAAGGTGACGTGCTACTGACGCGAAATTTAACCGACAGGAAGAAGATGCTGTGATATGAAAAAGACTAGCTAGCTTTTCAGAGCATTCACACAGGATTGGCGCCGGTGGCGACACCTACAACGTGCAGACATTAGGATAGCTTCCAACCGATTTCTCATACACAAACACCAGTTGACCGGCGTTGCCTGGTGAAACGTTATTGGGATGCCTCGTGTAAGGAAGAGAAATGCGTACCATCACATTTCCCATTTTGATAAAGGTCGGGTTGTAGCCTATCGCGATTGCGGTTTATCGTATCGCGAAATTGCAGCTCGCGTTGGTCGAGATCCAATGACTTTTAGCAGAATATGAAAACGGTGGGTTCAGGAGGGTAATACGGAACGCCGTGCTGTATCCCAACGGCCTCGTATCACTAGCAGTTGAGATGACCGGCATCTTATCCGCATGGCTGTAACGGATCGTGCAGCCACGTCTCGACCCCTGAGTCAACAGATGGGGACGTTTGCAAGACAACAACCACCTGCACGAACAGTTCGACGACGTTTGCGGCAGCATGGAATATCAGCTCGGAGACCGTGGCCGCGGTTACCCTTGACGCTGCATCACAGACAGGAGCGCCTGCGATGGTGTACTCAACGGCGAACCTTGGTGTACGAATGGCAAAACGTCATTTTTTAGGATGAATCCAGGTTCTGTTTACAGCATCATGATGGTCGCATCCGTGTTTGGCGACATGGCGGTGAACGCGCATTGGAAGCGTGTATTCGTCACCGCCATACTGGCGTATCACCCGGCGTGATGGTATGGGCTGCCATTGGTTACATGTTTCGGTCACCTCTTGTTCGCATTGACGGCACGTTGAACAGTGGACGTTACATTTCAGATGTGTTACGACCAGTGGATCTACCATTCATTCGATCGCTGCGAAACCCTACATTTCAGCAGGATAATGCACGACCGCATGTTGCGGGTCCTGT
Source organism: Schistocerca americana (assembly GCF_021461395.2). Classification (NCBI taxonomy): domain Eukaryota; kingdom Metazoa; phylum Arthropoda; class Insecta; order Orthoptera; family Acrididae; genus Schistocerca; species Schistocerca americana. The sequence goes on along the minus strand of NC_060121.1, from coordinate 424,357,785 downwards.
ACGGGCCTTTCTGGGTAGAGAAAGTGTTCGACTGCTGCCCTGGCCAGCACATTCTCCAGATCTCTGACCAACTGAAAACGTCTGGTCAATGGTGGCCGAACAACTGGCTCGTCGCAAGACGCCAGTCACTACTCTTGATGAACTGTGCTATCGTGTTGAAGCTGCATGGGCAGCTGTACCTGTACACGCCATGCAAGCTCTGTTTGACTCAATGCCCAGGCGTATCAAGGCCGTTATTACGGCCAGAGGTGGTTGTTCTGGGTACTGATTTCTCAGGATCTATGCCCCCGAATTGCGTGAAAATGTAATCACATGTCAGTTCTAGTATAATATATTTGTCCAATGAATACCCGTTTGTCATCTTGCATTTCTTCTTGGTGTAGCAATTTTAATGGCCAGTAGTGTATTTTGCTTTTTTTCACAGTTGAGTACACCTTCTTCCTGTTTTCGTGCTTTATCTGTGTTCAGGTTTTAATGGACTGCCAACTCAGCCCTCTTACGATTAAATCCGAGGCAGGTGCGATGGTGAGTTTCCCCTGTGAGGGGCGTCCGGCAGCCACGTGTTGAACGTCGGCGGTGTTGTTGCAGGGAGCTGGAGCCGGTGCGGGTGCGGCCGCCAGCGCGACGTCGCAAGATGACTGCGGGCCGACGCCACGGCATCGCCGCCTCGTCTGCGTCTGCGAGCGTCGCGACGTCCCACCCGGCAAGCAGACTGCCTCTGCGCCCCTTGTGTAGCGAGCTGCACGGCGACTCGAACGTTTAGGAACGATGCCCGCTACCGTGTGTCCATTCTGCCTTGCCTTCTTCGCCACCGGCGTCGGCTAAGTGAGCTGAACACTTTTTTTTACTTTTTTTTTCGTTGGTACTTGACGTGTGACACATCAGGAGCGAGGTAAATACTTTCTCTGCGCAATTTTCATACAAAACCGCTAACGTACCATCCAAAAAAGGGTAAATTTACGCACTTTACATATTTTGTACTATAAAATATATAAATATAAATATATATATATATGTATACATCTATAAATTTGTGAAATATTAGTATCGGTGTTTAATATATCGTTGTGGTAAATGTTTCAAATTTTGTGTGATATATTCTTCGTGAGAAAACGTACAAGATATACTTCTCTATTTTTCCGCATAATCGTCAGATCGGTGACCTAAGCTCCGTTAGGTGCAGTTCACAAAAGGACTAGCGGAGCTACTTTTTGGAGTTCAGAGGGTCACTTGTGTCTATTTTTAAAGAGGGGAAAAAATAAAGTATTTATTTGACGTCGTAGTGCCTAGAGAATTTGTGTCCAGAATATTTTGTTAAGAGGTTTACTGCCAAAGTAGACGTCGTCTCGCGACTATATTTTTCGGAGACCGACCCGACAGGACACGCGTTTCCGACGTAGTGAGAAGGGGGAACTCGGTAGTCCCCCCCAGGAGATGGCTTCACCGCAGGGCCGCAAGTCACTGCTGTCGCTCGGCAACTGGACGAACTTCATGGGCAGGGACGGCCACAACAACAACAACAACAACAACAACAGCAACCACCACCAGCACCACGGCGTCAACAACAACAACAACGGCGGCGGCGGCGTGCGCAACGAGCGCAGCGGCAGCTCGTCCAGCCGTGACTTCTGGAGCCGCGTGTCGCAGCAGATGTCCTACATCGACGGCAGCACGCGCAGCAACTCCATCCTGAGCACGGGCAGCGGCTACCAGCCGCAGGCGCTGCCGCCGCCGCCGCTCCCGCACGCCCACCCCGCCGGCGCGCCGCACCACCAGCAACAGGTGAGCCACATGCTCCTCCTCCCTACTCACTTGGTTTTCACTCCTTTCTGTACTAACATGCAGACAGTGTTTGGTACTAGTGTTATAGCCATCCTTTTAGATATTATTACAGAGGTAATACACTGAAGCGCCGAACAAACTGGTATAGGCATGCGTCGTATGTAAACAGGCAGAATACGGCTCTGCGGTCAGCAACGACTATATAAGACAACAAGTGTCTGGCGCAGTTGTTAGATCGGTTACTGCTGCTACAATGGCAGGTTATCAAGATTTAAGTGAGTTCGACCGTGGTGTTATAGTCGGCGCACGAGCGATGGGACCCAGCATCTACGAGGCAGCGATGAGGTGAGGATTTTCCCTTACGAACATTTCACGAGTGTACCGTGAATATCAGGAATCCGGTAAAACATCAAATCTCCGACGTCGCTGCGGCCGGAAAAAGTTCATGCAAGAACGGGAGCAACCACGACTGAAAAGAATCGTTCAACGTGACAGAAGTGCAACCCTTCCGAAAACTGCTGCACATTTCAATGCTGGGCCAAAAAGTGTCAGCGTGCGAACCATTCAACGAAACGCATTCGATATGGGCTTTGGAGCCGAAGGCCCTGTCGTGTACACTTGATGACTGCACGACACAAAGCCTTATGCCTCGCCTAGGCCCATCAACACCGACATTGGACTGTTGATGACTGGAAACATGTTGTCTCGTCGGACGAGTCTCGTTTTAAAATGTCTCGAGCGGATGGACCTGTTCGGGTATGGAGACAATCTCATAAATCCATGAACCCTGAATGTCAGCAGGGCACTGTTCAAGCTGGTGGAGGCTCTGTAATGGTGTGAGGCGGGATAGTTGCAGCGATTTGGGGCCGCTGGTACGTCTAGATACGACTCTGACAGGTGCCAATTACATAACCATCCTGTCTCATCACCTGCATCCATTCATGCCCATTGTGCATTCCGACGGACTTGGGCAATTCCGGTAGGACAGTGCGACACCCTACACGTTTAGAATTCCTACAGAGTGGCTCCGGGAACACTCTTCTGAGTATAGACACTTTCGCCGGTCACCAGACTCCCCAGACGTGGACATTATTGAGCATATCCGGGATGCCTTGTAACGTGCTGTTCAGAAGAGTTCTCCATCCTCTCGTACTCTTACGGATTTATGGACAGCACTGCAGGATTCGCAGTATCAGTTGCTTTTGTATCCCGCCTGGATACGCGGCGCGTGGGTCAGCTCCTGTAAACTGAAGGATAGGCCGAATGTAGGAAGTGAGTAGGAACGGGAAAAGGTGAAATGCTTGGTACTGTAGTTGAAAGTGGTTTTACTATGTACTTAACTTTGGCTGAGATGTGTACGTAGGTGCGAAACTGTACATCAAGTTACAAAGTTACAAGTATGGCTCGTCCACTATGAAATAGAAACAACGTTGCTTGGTCGTCTGCTCGGCATCATATGGGCAGAATCTGGAGCGGGGCTCGTAGAGCTGCTCAGCGCCGGCTAGAGGGCGCTGTCGACCTGTCGGTGTCGTAGTGCCAACCTAAGAGCTTATACCTACGCCGTGGCATCGTAGCCATCGATACCACAGTTCCCTCCAGCACCACTTCAGACATTAGTCGAGTCGATGCCACGTCGTGTTTCGGCACTTCTGCATACTCGCGGGGGCACTACACGATGTTATCAATTTCTTTGGCTCTTTTATATATATATATATATATATATATATATATATATATATATATATAGGCCGGTGTGAAGTGATGTCTAAGTTCAGGCAGGGACCCAGCTTCACGGTGTATAACGAGAAACCTATGTCCTGTGCCACGGGCGAAGACCTTAACAGCATCTTCGGCAGAGAAAGAGACCTTCGGAATGGCGGAGATCCTCCCTGGGGACAATTATTGGAGGACACCATTGCCTTGTGGAGAAGAGGGATCTTCAAAGGCTAAGGAAGTAAACCCTGGAAGAAAATCCTCACCTGTGTTAGGCCTAGCAAGTCAGCAGCTGAGCAAATACATACTGCTTTCAAACCTAAACCAAGCATCAGATGGAAGTATGAATTAGTATCTTGGAAGAATGATCACGAAAGTCAACACCATTAACCAGGAAATACTCAGCAGGACACAGAAAGTATCCAGTTTTTACAGTCAAATTGAAAATCTTCTCTGCCACAAAGTGCAGAACGACCTATTTCGTACCAATCCTATCGTGTGGTTTATCAACATGTACCCTGCTAAAAACGACCTCAGCAGAATTCCGACGATAGAAATGAGATTCATTAGAACTATGAACCAAACAACTAGAATGGACAAAATCAGGAATGAGGTGAGTAGAGAAGTAGCTGGTATTGATGTACCTGATACCAGTGATATAAAGAAACGCAGGCTTCAGTGGTATGGGCACATAGTGACAATGAACGGCGAAAGACCTGCCAAAAGGTATTTCAAACTGAACCTCTTAGGAAGAAGACCACGGGGAAAACCAAGAAAACGCTGGATACAGACTAGAAGATCAGATGTGCAGGAGAAAGGACACAATTGGGAAGTTGTCCTGGAACAGAGGATGTATGAAGACAGAAGGAGGTGGCGAGCTCTTGTACGCCACACCCGGGAAACTGGAGTTGGAAAACGATGGTTCAAAAATGGTTCAAATGGCTCTGAGCACTATGGAACTCAACTGCTGAGGTCATTAGTCCCCTAGAACTTAGAACTAGTGAAACCTAACGACATCACAAACATCCATGCCCGAGGCAGGATTCGAACCTGCGACCGTAGCGGTCTTGCGGTCCCAGACTGCAGCGCCTTTAACCGCACGGCCACTTAGGCCGGCGGAAAACGATGGTGACCGATTTTTGTACATATTGCCCACTTCAACGTTTCAACGCAGATATCTCTGGCATAACAAAAGATACTGAAACACGACTGTTGCGGGTATGAATGTAAGGCAGGGGCTCAATAAATACTATGGGACATTCTAAAACGTAATCAAATACTGTTTTCGACCCAAACTTACGCATTTTTAAAATGGATACCCTTTATTATTTCTTGCGCAATCGATAATGTAAAGCATCACAAAAAGAAACTGCAAAACGAAGTTGACGCTTGAAATATACGAAACGCGCAGCTATTGCACAACTCGAGATGGAGGCTGCAGCGATGGAAGGATCTACTCCCAATCGCTGTTGAGCAGTGGGACAATCTGGACCAACAGTGCATTGATGAACTTGTGGATAGTATGCTACGACGAATACAGGCATGTATCAATGCAAGAGGACGTACTACTAGGTATTAGAAGTACCGGTGTGTACAGCAATCTGGACCACCACCTCTCAAGTTCTTGCTGTATGGTGGTACAACCTGCAATGTGTGGTTTTCATGAGCAATAAAAAGGGCGGGAATGATGTTTACGTTGATCTCTATTCCAATTTTCTGAACAGGCTCCGGAACTCTCGCAACCGAGGTGATGCAAAACATTTTTTGGTGTGTGTATAAGGGTCGATGTGAGAACTTTCCGAAATACGATATCCCCTAAACGAATCTCGCTAGAGTCCTGCAAAAGCACCATTGACATTCTAATTTAGTTTGTTAGTGTCAATATGCATTGTTTCAACTGAAAAAGTGTATGTTTGCATAAAAGTGTGGCTAACAATACAAACCCCTGGCTATGAATCCATTCTGTGAAAACTGCACAATACTACTTTCCATTTTTGCAATATATGCAGTGCAAGTTTTAGGTGTTTCACCCGAGAGAGAGAGAGAGAGAGAGAGAGAGAGAGAGGGAGAGAGAGTCCGCTAACATTTGAAAATGCACTTAGTCACGGAATAATGTAGGTAAAGAGGTAAAACTTTTCACGGAATCTTTGGCTGTAATGTAAACGTGCAGATTTATCTTGGGGTTCATAGAGTATCTCGATACGGCTTCCAAATCATTACCAACCCCCCACCCCCGCCATGTTTCACTGTTTGGACGTGAACTCGGCTAAAAGGTGGAAACAGTGTGAAACAAGATTCATCCCGACCAAATGATAATCCCCTTCATGAACATCTGCAAGAATCACTCAACACACACTTCCCTCCGCGGTTGATGTTTTTCCACTTTCCTTATATAAGGTATATGTCTTCGATACGGTGCCCCTTGCAACCACTACTGGTACCTTGGTTACGGAAGCACGCACCATACGGGCACCAACAGTTTGGCCACGTTCGAGTTCATTCAGGTCCGACATGAGGCACTCAAAACTGAATAGAACGCCATTCTGAGCACGACCGACAGTTGCAACGTATTGGGGACATTGCACAGGTTACTTTCGTGGTCAAGTACAACAGTGCAACCTGCAGGCTTGACTAGCCTCTGCATTTACGTTCAAGCGAGCATTTCTCGCGGTATTTCCATACTTTTGTCCAACCCCTGTACCTCCTACGAAACGCAGCGACCAGCTTCTTTCTTCTGCTGTGATTGATTTCTTTGTCACTTTTGTCCTGTGCTGTTCAGGTGTTCATTAAGTGCTGCTTCGTCTCCTCAAAAGAAAATTGGAGACTAGCTACTTGTACATTCAGAGTGTGTATCGGTTCGATAGCTACCTCTTTGTTTCTTGCCAGGATAGCCAAGTCATTGGCGAACGCAGGGCAGTTTTACACTGTTCTTTGAACCTCCAATGTGAACTTTGTTCAGCAGTACTTTCCCGTTGTAATTCCTTATCCTATTTTCGGATGAGCTTCTCTAAGAAGCAATTTGGGTCGTTCCATCACCCTTTAGGGCTTCAGTTTTAATTGAAAATGCTTTGGAGAGTTCACTGAGGATTTTCTGCGTCTGCTTGATAATTTCTGCCATTTGGGGTCCACTCGAAGACGTCAGCCAGTACTTCCCGCTCTACAGAACCCCAGGTTTTCTTAAAGCCGACCAAGACGGGTACTATATATTTCGACATGTAGATTTCCAATACTCTTAAGACTCCAGTTGCTGCACCAGCCTGGTCTGCAGTACTTTGGCGAGTATCTTGTAAGTTTGAGATACGACAGAAATATCACGTTAATTTTTGACGTCAGTAATATTTCCTTTTTTGTATACAGGATGAAACAGTGTTTTTTTTTTTCATTCACCAGATACTATTCCAGTTTCCCGTATCTTACCCATATCGTGACTTGAAGCATTCATGGTGATTTTTCCTCCATTTTTCAACACTTCCGCTGTGATCGAGCCTTCTCCGGTGGCTTTGTTGTCCTTTGGTTCCACGACTATCCTCAAATGGTTCAAATGGCTCTGAGCACTACGGGACTTAACTTCTAAGGTCATCAGTCCCCTAGAACTTAGAACTACTTAAACGTAACCAACCTAAGGACATCGCACACATCCATGCCCGAGGCAGGATTCGAACCTGCGACCGTAGCAGTCGCGCGGTTTCAGACTGTAGCGCCTAGAACCGCTCGGCCACCTCGGCCGGCGACTATCCTCCTAAGTGGATCAGAATTAGGATTAGCTGAATAGTTGTTTGCATTTTTCTCAGGCTCCTTCACAGCTAAGCATTTTTTCGAAATTCTTAGTTAGGATCTCACAGTTTCCCTTATTGTTCACTACCAGTTTCTCATCATACCTCTACAAACCTTTTGGACAATACCGATTTACATGTTGCTTGAAGGTCCTGTAGAAGTTTCTGCTGTTGTTCCCGTGAATTCTGACACAATGCTCTCGATTTCTTTTCGCTTCGCGGAACGTCTTTACAGTCTGCTTCCACACTTCTTTGTACTCTGAGAATTTATCTTTTGTTTTGTCTGGATATCGTGCTTTGTAGGCTATTAATTCATTATTCCTTGGTTTGATAAAAAAACAGCTACAAAAACACATGAATATTAAATATATATTATCTTTCGTCATTTTAAAAACAGAAGTATTAATATCCCCCTTCCTCCCTACTAAACTTTAGTTATGTATCAAGCTTTGTTGGGATATTGGCTGACATCTCAGAGGTATTGTTCTCAGAAAAGTTGGGAACGACTGTCCTAGGCACTAGACAGTAGGTACAAGAAACTTACAGCACGACCTGAAACTTAACATTGAGTTATAACTACCGCACGTATCAGAATATCTTACACATATAAAGATAAATAACAAAGATCTTTTGGATTTGTTACTTGTCACTTACCCATCCACTCAACGAGCACACGAAGGTGCAAGAAACCATTAATCATAAAAAGCTACAGAACGACAGCACATGTCCAAGCTAATATTTAGGTTCAAATGGCTCTGAGCACTCAGTCACCTAGTACTTAGAACTACTTAAACCTAACTAACCTAAGGACATCATACACATCCACGCCCGAGGCAGGATTCTAACCTGCGACTGTAGAAGTAGCGCGGTTCCGGACTGAAGCGCCTAGAACCGCTCGGGCACTTCAGTCTGGAACCGCGCGACCGCTAAGGTCGCAGGTTCGAATCCTGCCTCGGACATGGATATGAGTGATGTCCTTAGGTTAGTTAGGTTTAAGTAGTTTTAAGTTCTAGGGGACTGATTACCTCAGATGTTAAGTCCCACAGTGCTCAGAGCCATTTGAACCATTTAAGATATTCATATTGTACTATCGGACTTTCGATTACGCAATTCTTTCTTCAGGTGTCCAATCAAAATAGCTGTGTGGGCATCTGAAGATGAAATTCTATGGATCCAAAGATTTTTACGTATTAAGTTCGTGGTTGATACGGTACACCGGTTTAATCTTTCCCGAAGTTTCAAATATAAAGCATATTTTCCAAATACGGCATTTCTCCAAAGACGAGAGTCCTCGAATTTTATTATACATAGTAACATCTGTGACTACAGTGTGCCACATATTTTCAATTAACTGAGTGAACTGTACCATTAATGCCGGTTCCACATCGCCTCTTGAAGTCTGTAAGATCCATGTTCCATTGCAACAACACCGCTCTGCTGTTTCTGTTTTGTATGTACTTCCACGCATATATTGTTCCTGTGGTGTCCTGCCCACCCGTCGCTTATAGGGTGCCTAAAGGATGCTGCGTCCTCGGAATGCTATACAACAATTCAAGCAAATAACATTAATAGTTTTTACTACAAATAAGAAGATTTACAATACTTGGAATTTACAACGGTGTCGCAAGCGATGGGTGACATGCAATATAAATCCGAATCCTTTGCTATATACAGTGTTCATGTAAGTTTGACACGCAGTTTTTGGATCACTAATAACTGCTACCGTAGCGTTCTCTGCTAGGCCTGTACGCACACTGTCCTAACACTCTGCGAATACTGAGCGGCTGAGGCTGGCAGGAGCGGAGCTTATATTCTCCTGTTGTAGAGGCCGCTGCTGTCGTGGTGCGGACCATTGGCCGATGTCGTTTCATCGCCTTGCCTTCTCTTCTCTTGCGTTCGTCATCTTCGTTACGGCGCTTGTGGTTACGCCACAAAAGTTCCATTTCTCGAATTTTCGCTTTTCTGACAAATGAGAGCAACAGGTTAGTACCTCGTCGCATACCGCGACGCGATCTGGGTGACCTCAGCTCCACCCCCCCCCCCCCCCCCCCGATCCCCCTACTCTCCTTCCCATCCGTAACAACTCAAGTGGTGGCACAGTTCTCACGTACTGAGTCACTGCATCATAGACAGCATCCCTGAAAACGGTGCTGAAATTCACACTTTAAGAACTATGAGTTCTTCTCCATCTTGGATATTGCGAAACAAATCTCTTCTACCGCAAGCTCTTTGCTTTCCACATTTTGACACGCGTTATTATGGACAAAAACAAGGAATAAATTCCACGTAAACATCGGCTCTTAAGTGCATATTTTAAGACCTATGATCACTTGTTCATCTTCGTTATTGTGAAATACATCTCTTTGTTGAACGAGTACTGATAGCTCTTAACGTCTGCATTCTAGAGCCCATGTTTACCAGAAAACTTTTTTCTTGCTTTAGTCCCTACTATCTGCTCCCAAAACATGGAAATCAAAGAGCTAGCAGCAAAAGAGATTTGTTGCGCAGTACCGAAGATGAAAAAGTGCACGTAACTCTTAAGGTATGTACTTTAGAGCCCATATCAACTATACCTTTTAGCTTCGAATGATCGTTCCTTTGATAGCCCTAAATACTGATCATTCCTCATTGAACATCCTGTGTAATTCTCCTCTCGCGAGTCTTTCGTCTTCGTAACAGCACCTTATGTTCTGTCGAAGGAGGCTGCTCGGTTGGCATACAGGCGTCGTGCTCAGTGTGTGCATTGTTATTTACTTACTTTTACGTGGGTCATCTCATATCTCAGTTCAGACAACTCACTGTACTACTTGGGTCATCCCATATCTCATTCCAGACAACTCGCTGTTCTACTGATTTTGTTCGGAAGTCCTGAAATTGCCTTAGGCAATGCGTCTGCGGGACAGCTCTTCAAAAGGGGTTCCACTTCCACGAGCACAATCCTGACAGCTAGCACGATTCTTTTAGAGAAGCTTTATTATCATATATAGGCCATTTCAGTCTTGCCATTTCTGTGTAACTCGTCAGTTGGTAACTTGGTATTTCTCTAATTAGTTTACGTTCTATTTCTCAACATATTAAAATGGTGCTTGAAGAAGACTGAATAAATATTGGCCATACATTGCTTTCTTTTGCTGATGCTTTCTAGTAGACCTCGCTGCAGTCCTATTTCTTCCAACATCTCCACGAAGATTTGAATCACTTCGCTTCCATGAAACATTATTTAAAATTACAAGACTGCTATTTGCCACGCGTACAGAATGATTCTACTGCCGCTAAAATTCGTCTCGCGTAGGTACCGAGAAGACAAGGTAAGAGAAATCAGGGCTCATAAGGTAGTTTTTTTCTCCTTACTCCACTTGTGAATGCAAAGTGGAAGAAAATGACCAGCACTGTTGCAAGGTATCCTCCGTTCTGTTCTGTATGGTGGCTTATGGAGTATGTTTGTAAACGCAGATGTACTGGGATGAAGCGTTATTTATGTATTATCCGTAAAAACCTTGATTAATGCCTGTGGCCTTCCTGATGATTTGACCTTCCCTTCGTCGTTTTCATTTGAGAGTATGTTAAATGAATATTCTGACTTGACAACGCCTCTGAAATAGATACCGGAGGTGGGACGTAAATCGTGCAAAGATGACGGACAGTTATCGTCGAAGTTTGATTTTAAAATTCATCGAAAAATATATTACCGACATTTGTTGCGGATGGACAGACTGAACAGCGTATGGGCGAGGTTAACACCTTAGACACTAATTTTCCAGTCGGGGATGAAACGAAATCTGTTTGATTAGAGGTTCATGTGTTACAAAGGGTGTATCTTAAAGAATAACAAAAGAAATGAGCCTGTCATTTTGATCACCATCATCAATAATCGGTTAACTCACTGCTGGGTGTCGTGACATCATTTCTTCATTCATTTCTTAAATAACTGAATCTTCGACTAGACGTCTCCATCCACAGCGTTCTTCAGCTCTTTTTAATGTAATGTGAAGAAGTAGGCTAATTATCTTCTTCACTTGATCCAACCATCCACTTCCTGCTCTTCTTCGTGGTCTTCTGTCTTAGATTTATGGGAAGTAAACTTCTTGTGATGCTAAATTCTTCGATAATGGAAGCATTGGTACTTCTTTCTGTCCATGGTTCATTAACAGCTTCCGCCGACAACACATCGCTAAGGCGTTTGTTCGCCTCTTGTCACTAGGTTTCACGGTCTGGGTCTCGGTCTCACAGCTGTACACCACAGGGAACACCCATGATTCCACCAAGAGCATCTTCGTTGTTTTGGATATTGCCCAGTTCTGTAAGATTTTCGCGAATTAAATCATTACGGTTCGTCCAACTACGATTCTTGGTTTTATTTATTCATCATACTTTCCTGTGTCATTGATGATCAGAGATCCTCGAAACACAAACCTTTCATTACCTCCAGATCCTTTAAGGAATCTGTAAGTCGAATTTAATCTAAACCTTGCATATTAAAAACCGTTAGTTTGGTTTTTCCCATGATAATCTCTACACCGTAACGTAAGCTAATAGTTTTCACTCTGGAAGCCACATCACTAACATCTTCCTCCCTTCATGTAATGAGAGTACTTTCATTTGCAAAGAGTGGACTGTTGACCAAGAGATGAATACACTAAGCAGATTCAGAAGGATGTAGGTTGCAGTAGGTACTGGGAGATGAAGAAACTTGCACAGGATAGAGTAGCATGGAGAGCTGCATCAAACCAGTCTCAGGACTGAAGACTACAACAACAATTGAAATTCTATCGTCCCAGATATCCAGTGCTCCCCTCGTGATGTACTCTGTATAGACATTACAGAGCTGAGGTGAGAGTGTACAACCTTGTCTGATTCCATTTGTCACATCGAAAAACTCCAAGTATTCACCACCCAACTTTATGGTTGTAGGATTATTGATACAGAGATCATTTAGTAATGATATTATGTGTTTTGGAATCCAAAACTCATTGAGCACATGCCACAGCTTGTCTTACACGACGTGATCAGAGGTCTTGGTGTAGGAAACAAATGAAGTAAGGGACACTTAACTCACGAAAGTTTTCAATTGCGTACCTCAAAATCAAGATTGCCTTTCGAGTACCATTGCCTAGGACAAAACCTGCTTGTTCTGCAGAAATGTGAGGTGGCAGGAATTTATTTATGCGTTGATTCATTATGTACATGAAAACTTTACGAGCATGCGATTTTAAAGCTGTAGTCCAATAATTTGAGCACTCCCCAACTGATTCTATCTTGTGAAGAGGAGTTGGAACACATGTAGTCCAGTCATTATGCCATTCACCAGTTTTCCATATCGTATTACATATTAAATGGACAGCACGCATGCCTTCCTCTCCTATCACAGTCAGTATTCCTCTGAAAATACCGTCTACACCAGGGGCTTTGTTGTCTCTCAAAAGCTTGAATGTCGAGTTGCGTTTCTGATTACATACAAATGACCTTTCCACATCTACATCTACATCTACATCTACATGACTACTCTGCAATTCACATTTAAGTGCTTGGCAGAGGGTTCGTCGAACCACAATGATACTCTCTACCATTCCACTCCCGAACAGCGCGCGGGAAAAACGAACACCTAAACCTTTCTGTTCGAGCTCTGATTTATTTTATTTTGATGATCATTCCTACCTATGTAGGTTGGGCTTAACAAAATATTTTCGCATTCGGAAGAGAAAGTTGGTGACTGAAATTTCGTAAATAGATCTCGCCGCGACGAAAAACGTCTTTGCTTTAATGACTTCCATCCCAATTCGCGTATCATATCTGCCACACTCTCTCCCCTACTACGTGATAATACAAAACGAGCTGCCCTTTTTTGCATCCTTTCGATGTCCTCCGTCAATCCCACCTGGTAAGGATCCCACACCGCGCAGCAATATTCTAACAGAGGACGAACGAGTATAGTGTAAGCTGTCTCTTTAGTGGACTTGTTGCATCTTCTAAGTGTCCTGCTAATGAAACACAACCTTTGGCTCGCCTTCCCCACAATATTATCTATGTGGTCTTTCCAACTGAAGTTCGTAATTTTAACACCCAGGTACTTAGTTGAATTGGCAGCCTTGAGAATTGTACTATTTATCGAGTAATCGTATTCCAACGGATTTCTTTTGGAACTCATGTGGATCACCTCACACTTTTCGCTATTTAGCGTCAACTGCCACTTGCCACACCATACAGCAATCTTTTCTAAATCGCTTTGCAACTGATACTGGTCTTCGGATGACCTTACTAGACGGTAAATTACAGCATCATCTGCGAACAACCTAAGAGAACTGCTCAGATTGTCACCCAGGTCATTTATATAGCTCTTGAGCCTTTCTTTTATTTCCGGTATTGCTTCTTTTGAAGCGATCCACGAATCGATCCAATTTGTAACTTCTTCATGAGATCGGAAGTGTTGGTCAGCCAGGCCATGCGCCATTGATCTAAACAGGTGATAGTCAGAGGGAGCAATGTCTGGAGAATACGGCGGGTGGGGTAGGACTTCCCACTTTAACGCTTCCAGGTATGTTTTGGCCTCTTTTGCAGCGTGGGGTCGAGCGTTGTCGTGCTGCAAAATCACTTTATCGTGCATATCGCTGTATTGCGGCCATTTGCCTTTTAATGCTCTGCTCAAACGCATTAATTGCGTTCGATAACGAGCATCTGTGATTGTTTCACTTGGTTTTAACACCTCATAGTACACACGCCGAGCTAGTCCCACCAAATGCAGAGCATGGTCTTGGAGTCGTGAATATTCGGTTTGCCCGTCGACGTGGAAGCATGGCCGGGATACGCCCATGATTTTTTGCGTTTAGGGTTATCGTAATGAACTCATTTTTTGTTCCCCGTCACAATGCAATGCGGAAATCCCTTCCGTTTTTGCCTCTGAAGCAACTGTTCACAAACACATAAACGCCGTTCAACGTCTCTTGGTTTCAGCTTACACGGGACCCAAGTTCCTTCTTTCGGAATCACGCCCATAGCCTTGAGATGTTTTGAAATGTCTTGCTGTGTCATTCACACTAATCGTGCCAATTATTCTTGAGTTTGACGCGAGTCTTCACTCAGCAATGTCTCCAATTCTGCGCCGGCCGAAGTGGCCGTGCGGTTAAAGGCGCTGCAGTCTGGAACCTCAAGACCGCTACGGTCGCAGGTTCGAATCCTGCCTCGGGCATGGATGTTTGTGATGACCTTAGGTTAGTTAGGTTTAACTAGTTCTAAGTTCTAGAGGACTAATGACCTCAGCAGTTGAGTCCCATAGTGCTCAGAGCCGTTTGAACCATTTTTTTTCTCCAATTCTGCGTCTTCGAAAACATTCTCTCTTCCATCACTATGCCAGTCTACGACGTTAAAATCACCGTTCTTGAATCGTTGAAACCACTCACGACACGTTCTTTCACTAATAGCGTCCTTACCATACATTCGATGAGACTCAGCCGCTGTTTTCTTCATATTGAAACAAAACAGTAAGTAACACCTCCCGCAAATGATGGTAATTAGGCTCGTAAACTGACATTTTAAATTAAGAACAGCTTTATGGTGCAGACACAAATCGACTAAAGTTTGAATGAGGCTGTGTTGACTTAGGTCCAAGCTAACTGCCTGACGTCTGCGATCTGTTTCTTTCGACCGCTACTTACCGTTGTCGCCACCTATCGGCAAACGGTGGAAGCAAAGTTATACTTTGTATGCTTCTTCATCTTGAATAATTTGTGTGCTATGTTTCTTTAATGTGCACCGCTCTTCGATCAGTAGGAGGGTAGTGTTCGAAATCCATAGATGCTTCGTTTGAGGGATGGAACTGATTATTTTATTAATTTTGTTCCACGTTTTGGAGGCTACTTCTTTCTCCGTCAACTGTTGGAGTTTGGGTAGAATTCGTTCTCCAAATTCTTTGAGGCTATTTTCGTCTGCCTGTTTTGTTCTTGTGTCGATCAATTTCCGTTTAATCCGCATTTTCATGGATAGCATAGTATGGCGACTGCCACAGTCTGGACCAGGGTAGGTATTGCCATCCAGCACCGAAGTATGCCAGCGTTGTTTTACCAAAATGAAATCGATCTCATTTATAAGAATATCCCAGCAGAAATCCATGTGTAACGACATGGTGGATGATGTTGGAAAAAGGTATGCACAAAGAATGCCAGTAGCCGTTCTCAACCTTCATTTCTCACTCATGAGCTGTGAATTTCAATCACATATCTTATAACCATTGTCTATAATCTCACTTATCTTCATACTAAAATCACCCTCGATGACTATTGTTTCGTTTTTAAGTCTTTCTGATGGTATTTTCGAGCAACTCACAAAATTCGTCGATTTCCATGTTGATGAAGCTGGAGCATAAAACTGACTGATGTTGAGTTTGCAAGCAAAAGCTTTCATTTTAATGAAGATTATTCTATCAGAATACGGCTCACAATCCAAGACAGCAATAATGAGGCCATTAGGAATCGCTGTAGTGACCCCATTTCTACTCACATCTGCATCCAGAAAAATACACATCAGATCCTTTCCAGAGTGCCTCGCTTGAGTCCAAGTATGCCTAGATCATGAAGATGCATTTCTCTCTCCACGATAGCAAGCTTTCATGTCTGCAAGATATTTCGCACATTCCAGGTTGCTATCCTTTTAACAATTTGCAGCGATGGTTTAGAGTGAACTGTGGGTTCTGAGGCTTCTGTCAACCATCCTCCTCCCCCCACGCCGCCCCCCCTCCCCCCCACCCCACCCCCTTGCGCCCCACGGTTTTCTGGCTGGAGACACTGTGGACATTCTGAAATGTAATTTAAGATTGGATAAAGCCATGTCTTGGAAAGATGACAGTGTTGGTTTCACGTTGTCTTCCACTGTTTAAATTAAGCTACCGTAACATGTCGTCAGAAGCCGTTTGCTGCCGTTCCTCTGGAGTACAGATACTACAGATTTGCCTCTTGCGGCATTGCGGCACCGACGTCCTGCGTCGCTTGTGCCGGTGAGGCAAGAAGCAAGAGGCCCTCTGGCAGGATGCTACCATCTTGAGACAGAGATTATTATTATTTTTTTTCGGTAATAGTGGAGTTCTGGTAAAGATATTCAAATTTTCCAGATTTTCTAAAAAAAAAATATTTTAGCTGCAAACAGATGTAAAAAATTAGCCACGAATCATCGAGTGCAAAATTAAAATGAGAATGACATGAAATATGCCAGGCTCGATCCAAAATCAACTCGCAGTACTGCAGCAAATGTCCAAATGTAGGCTACGTAGGTGCCTTCGAACGCTGTAGGCTTAGACAACATTTAACGCGCTCCGACGCCTCAGGTACAGGCAAGATAAACGCGCACGGGCACCTCAGGTGCAGGCAACGTACACACGTCTGGAAGCCTTAGGTACAGGCAACGTACACACGTCTGGAAGCCTTAGGTCCAGGCAACGTAACCGCACTCGGACATCTCAGGTGCAGGTAACATAAACTTGTTTTGACGCCGTAGGTACAGGCAATGAAACGCGCCCGAACACCTCAGGTGCAGGCAACGTAAATGCACTCGGATACCTCAGAATCCGAATGACAGGACTAGATCAAGTATGTATGAGGATTCCGTTGCTAAAGAAAAGAATTGTTCAGCAGGGTCGAACTGAGACCCATCAGCACTCCATGGCATATCCAATATGTTGGCATAAAAACCTCTAATTTCAATTTTCTACACGAGATTGACGTTCACACGAAAATAATTCCAGAAGCACAGCACATTGCTTATGTTTTGGCCTCACTTCTCCCTAATAACTCACATTTTGAGTACTGAAGGCATCGAAGCTACAGTTGATGTTGTTGCTGTATTTTTACGACAGTGCACTCAATAGGTCCAAAAAGCAGACAAATGTAAGCTGTCGAAAACAAAATAATTCATCCAAATAGCAAAAATAGTAATAAACGAGCCCTTTGGCCCCGTCGTGCACATTTAAACCTAGTAACAGCTAACACCAATAACACCGCATCTGGGGCATTTAGTTTCAACTGGGGTCGTTAACTAAAATTACCCCCTGCGCCCCCCCCCCCCCCCCCCCCACCCCACTGACAGCCCATTTTCAGATAGACACCATAATAAGAATTTTAGCACTGTCGGCAGCCACCTCAGCCTGTTCAAGACAAGGTAAGGTTTGTGGCAACATCCCGCGCAGGAGTGCGGTATTTACAAGACAAGTTTACTGAAAGGAGCACACAAATTACTATTAGCACCTCGTCTAGAACACTAAATCTATCATATTGGGACCTGATTTCTAAACATCAAGCACAATACCAATCTTCGTCGACACGTAAATAATAGGACAGCCGATCACGAACGAGCACTGTCAAATTTTATATGTTCACTCGCTGTAACCCGGCCGATGGAAGCTCAACATTAACTTCCGTCGTTTGTTGATAATGATTGTTGCAACGATCTCAGAGCAAGTGCGCCTCAGTGAACTACCTCCGGCCGGCCGGTGTGGCCGTGCGGTTCTAGGCGCTTCAGTCTGGAACCCCGTGGCCGCTACGGTCGCATGTTCGAATCCTGCCTCGGACATGGATGTGTGTGATGTCCTTAGGGTAGTTAGGTTTAAGTAGTTCTAAGTTCTAGGGGACTGATGACCACACATGTTAAGTCCCATAGTGTTCAGAGCCATTTGAACCATTTTTGAACTACCTCCGTCACCGTATCGGAACCTGGGTCCACCACATCGAAATGTTCCAGACCAGCAACAGAAAGCCGCAAATAAACTGAAGAGTTGGTATGTGGCTACAGATCACATAGTCATCTACAACCTGAAAAACGCGTCACCTTCTCAAGTTGCCAACCGTTAATGAGCGTATTCAATGTTGATGCAGTTGCTGCTGCCAAGAGACTCTGTGGCCAATGTCCTACCAAAAACTCGTTCCCTGTCCCGCGCTTGCGCACCGTGTTGACGCTGTCGCGTGCTGATCTCACGCCCTTTCGCGACGATCCAAGTGAACTCCCGACATCACAGGTCGAGGTACAGGTGATGAATTAAAGGATATCGATACAAAAGTATCAAATAAGCTAATAAAATTCCCTCAAACGGCAAAGAATATCAGGAATTAATCAACGACATCAATAGGATTAATGACGCCAATTATTATTAATATCTGACAACAAATAATAAACGAGCCAGTCTCAGGGACAGGCGCAACAAGAATTTTGAAGTCACACAATACACTATAACGTGCACACCAACTGTAATATCCAAACAGAGGATTCACCTCCACCCAGACCAATGCAAACCGGGTACACCCCTCCAGTACATGTGTACAGTTCTAACCGCGCGACCGCTACGGTCGCAGGTTCGAATCCTACCTCTGGCGTGGATGTGTGTGATGCCCTTAGGTTAGTTAGGTTTAAGTAGTTCTAAGTTCTAAGGGGCGGATGACCTCATAAGTTAAGTCCCATAGAGCCATTTGAACCATTTTTGAACACTAGTACTCTCGCTGCATTAAGGAATTCTTGACAATGTTTAATCCAAAGATGGGTGTATATATCACTTAGCATGTTTCCAGTGGCTTAAATTATGTAAAGCGTACCGAATAGTCTGTTTCGAGATCGTAGACACATCATGGACAATAGTTTCGTTTGGTAAGCAGGTGTCAACGATACGATCGGGTCAGACAAAAGAGCAGCTACTGCTGCTCCTCCTGCTAGATTCATCAAAATATAGTCACATAACTGCGGCGTTCAGTTTTTTTTAGGCCATCAGTTTTAGAACTAGTTTAGTAAAGTCCTGCCATGAATTCGTCTACAGTGCGTACCTCTTCATCTCAGAGTAGTACTTTCACCCAACGTTCTCATTTATTTGTTGGATGTATTCCCGGTTCTATCTTCTCCCACACTTTTTACCCTCAACAGATTCTCAAGTTCAATCGAAGTTATTCCTTGATGACTTGACACATGTCCCACCATCCATGTCCCTCTTCTTGTCAATTTTTTCCACATATTCCTCTCCCCGCCCATTCTGAGAAGAAGCTCCTCGTACCTTATCAGACCAACTAATTTTGAACACATCTCAAATGCTTCATTTTTATTTTTAATTTTTTTTATTTTCCCACAGTCCACGATTCACTTCCACACAATGCTGTGCTCTAAAACTATAGTCTCAGAAATTTCTTCGTCAAATGAAGGTCGATGTTGCAAACTACTTGTCTATCTTCTTTTTTCAAGGTAACACAATTCATTCACTTCGTTTACTTAGTGGTCCCAAATTTTGATGTTTAGCTGCTACTCTACATAAGTCCATTTTTCTTCCGTTTACTGTTGGTCTACAGCGTCTCTGATTATATAATTTTATTCAACAGGTCGTGTAATTCTTCCTTACTTCCATTGAGGATAGCAAATTCCACTCATGAGTCTGTACCACGCAAAGAGCCACAAGGTTTTATCTTTCTAGAATTTCGAATGGTTTCGAGATACGCAGTTATTTAAGAAAGTCATTTTGATTGATTTGATGAGCCAGACGCAATACCGGTGATAGCTAAGCATGAACCTAGATGGATGTACATAAGTGACAGAGTCTACAAAAATCCATGATGCGACATAGTGGCAGAACACGTGATATATATGGCACGCTTGTGTGCCTATAACAGTCCCTCTGAGCAGAAGCATTGGGTACAGTGCCTCTGACTGACTCGTGTGCGTCTGGTTTGCGGTATTCAAACTACACCAAGGTGACAGAAGTCGTGAGATAGCGATATACACACATGCAGATGGCGGTAGTATCGTATGCACAAGGTATAAAAGGGCAGTGCATTGGAGGAGCCGTCTTTTGGATTCAGGTGATTCACGTGAGTCACGTGAAAAAGATTGCCGAGGTGATCATGGCCGCTCGACGGGAATTAACTTTGTACGCATTTTTGTAGTTGGAGCTAGACGTATGAGACATTCCTTTCGGGAATCGTTACGGAATTCAGTATTCCGAGATCCATAGTGTGAAGAGCGTGCCGAAAATATCAAATTTCAGGCATTGCCTCTCAGCACGGACAACGCAGTGGCCGATGGCCTTCACTTAACGACCGAGACCCGCCATGTTTGCGTACAGCTGTCAGTGATAACAGACATTGGGTGAAATTAACACAGTAATCAATGTGGGAAGTATAACGAACATATTTGTTAGGACAATGCGGCAAAATTTGGCGTTAATGGACTATGGCACCAGACGATCGACTCCAAGGTTTTCGCCTACAGCACGACATAGCCTGCAGCGCCTCCGCTGGGCTCAAGACTTTATCGAGTGATCCTAGACGACTAGAAAACTGTGGTCTGGTCAGATGAGTCTCGACTTTATTTGGCAAGAGCTGATGGTAGGATTCGAGTATGTCGTAGAGAGCACGGAGCCATAGATCCAACAAGGCACTGTGCAAGCTGGTGGTGGCCCTATAGTGCTGTGGGCGGGGTTTCCATTGAAAGACTGGATCCTCTGGTACAACTAAGCCGATCGCTGACTGGAAATGGTTATGTTCGGCTACTTGCAGACCAAACAACGATGAGAATGTTATGGATCACAATGCTAAATGTCACTGGGCCACAGCTGTTCGTGATTGGTTTGAAGAACATTCTGGACAATTTGAGTGAATGATTTGGCCACCCAGATCGTCCGACGTGAATTCCATCGATCATTTATGGGATGTAATCGAGGGGTCAGTTCGTGCTCTACATGGACAACTCTTTCGCAGTTGTGGACGGCTATAGAGGCAACATGGCTCATTATTTCTGTGGGGGACTTCCGAAGACTTGGTAAGTCCATGCCACATCAAGGTGCTGCACTATGCGGGGCAAAAGGAATTCCTACACGGTATTAAGAGGTATGCCAACGCTTTTGTCACCTCAGCTTATAGGGAAGCCAATTAGCGAAGTGGACCCGTTTGGATGAACAGATTTGGATAGCATCACGTTTCGTCAGATTATATCGACCACAACTTATGTTTCGGCTGCAGAGAAGAGCCCAGGAGAGAGGTTGTATTCAACGGCACTATGAGTACGGCCAACCTCGTGCTACAGCCCAACTCAGGAACCGTTATCTTGGGTTTAATTCCCGACTGACCGGACCTTGCGGCAGCCTCTGGTGATACATCTCCCATCAGACAGGTTATCGGCGGCTCCAGGAATTGCTCTGAATGCGTTGGGGGGTGGGGGGGGGGGGGGGAGGTCACTAACAAAGGCAGTACGTAGCTTGGCTAATTTGGCGTCTTTCCCAACTTGGGTGTGCCTAGGGACCGTGGGGCAGTGTCCTTTAAATGATTTTTTACTGGGCGAATAGTGTAGAAAGGCTTTGATACAGCTGTGTCAATATTATGGTCTGGGGTGGATAATGTTAAGAGCATTTGTGTCATTATGTGTCTTTCCTAGTGACACTGTGACGAATGAGGGCTTTTGGACGGAATTCTGCAGTAATATGTGTTCCCATATGGGTCCGATGTGAATGATCTGATGTTGACAGTGCTCTACGATACAGGCCTAAGAGCGTGGATCACGGCTGGCTATGTCAAGACTTCAGTGCCATTGTCTGCGCTGTTAGTGACTGCTTACCTCAACAACAGCATTACGCCAATAACTGAGCATCCTTCACAGAATTGATTATCTCATATGAAGGACGGTTTGCTCTTGCAGTTCGCCCTAATAATTCGGTGGTAACTTGTCCTCGCTGCTCGAAGTACTTCTACGTTTACTACATTTGTCAGTATTCGAACCAATGCAGAGCCGTACAGTTCCCCTTGATTCAGTGCAGAAGACTCCACCAAGTGACGGATGGTTCTTGTAGGTGGCTCTGATGAACTGTGAGTCATAAATCAACCACATACATGGTCTTGGGGAATAATTACAAATAATGTGATAATTGGTGCCTTAATATGTACCCATTTCAGTTTGTTGTTTTTGCTCTGTGTCTAACAGTCTTCTCGCAAACACATCACGTAGTTTTCTACCTGATGTTTTCTGTACAGACGTAATTGCGTCAGTATAGATCATCCATTTTGTGCCCACATTTCCAAACATCAATACTTGATATGCTACCCAGGGAGAAAAAAACATTATTGAATTACTTATGTCTTACGCTTACTTGGAGCTACTAACCAACCTATAAATATACTACTCGTAAGTAGTATAATTATTAGTGTGCATGTGAAGCAAATGCTGATAAATGTTGTACAGTACACTGTCCTCAGTCGTCAATGAAAGTATCTGCACTTACACCACTAACATCCCGTATAATATAAAAGATCTTCTGACTACGAAATGAAAGAAGATTCTCGATCAGACTATTTTATTGCAGTAGTCCGGCTTTTAAAACACACGAACTCAAATTTGATCACAAGATCTAACTGAAGTTCAGAAACGCTTAGAACATAGAATGAATAAACGCTTGACACGACAGATACGAAACTGAGCTGTGAAAGTACAAACACACGGTGCCTGCTCAGTTATTGCATGATTACGCCAAAAGAATAATTGACTAAAAAATACATATGACGCCAAAGGATGGGGTGTGGAGAGGCCCTCAAACTTTTCATGAAATTAGAAAGTCTGCAACAGTTACTTGCTTCTATCATTAAGTCTACAAATAAACCATGAGTATCGTCAACCATTTACCTAATCTCAGCAAACTCTGCTAGTCATTAGGTGAAAGGCTACGTTTGCCATGATCTGTTTCTGATTGCTGTTGTAGATCAGGGGGAAAGGGGGCGGGGAAGAAGTCCTTTCTGTTCGTTTCAGAAGTGAATCAGTTAACAGATGGCACTTAAGGGGACCATCTAGCCCTTCAAATAACATGCAACAGTCTTTTCCCAGGTGGAAAGGTGTCGAAATAACAAAACACTATCTGATCTATAAGACGGCACATAAGCAGATTGGGATTCACGTTGGAAAAACTGGGGCTTTCGGTACAGGCGTGGCTCCTGAGAATATCTCAGCAAGATATTCATTCGAACGATACTTCTGTCACTATACAACGCGTCACAGCTTTCGCAGAAAGGACAACCACAGTGCGAAGAGGACTAAGGGCAGAGTGGTCATACCACTTGTTGCCTCCCTCTCAACACTGTTTTCCAAGCATCTGCTGTAATAATACATGCACTAACTATGGTACTCTGTAGCGGTACCAAAGCCTGTGCAGCCACTGGAAACACCCCAGACAGTGAGACGCCCTACAGTCTCGTAAAACAGCCCTGCAGCCTGTTCCTCCTTTGCGGACACTCTAGTACAAAAGATGGGCTCTGATGCTAAGCGCCTCCCGGGGAACTGCAAGCATTTCAGCACTGCTAAGCGATCGATTCCTATCATAATCGACTGATATGCTCTACGAACTCGGAAAAGTTGCTCAGACGGAACCGACCGATGATCTGCTCTCACTGACCACTTTCCGAAATGGATACAACAAACAAATCGGCCAGTCTCATAAAATAAACCAAAATCGAACTGGAATGGATGTGTCTCCGACCTATTGAATTACACCATCCGTTACTCAACGATGTCGTGACGTTGAAAAAACAACTGTGCTAATCACCCAAAACATTGTGTCTTCTGCTCACCGGGAGACGAACACTGCTTGCTGGCGTTACCGACAAGTGACTTGGTAAGGAAAATATATAAACAGAGCAGAAACGACTGGGAATTAATTTAGTGACGTCGAGATTCTGGAACGGAGTATTCGACATTAATGGCGGAAATTTGTTGCAGAAGTCAATTAGTCTTTCTCCTTTGTGACTCCTACTACCAAGCCCATATTCTCCTGTAACACTTTCTTCTGCTCCTTCCCCTGCAACCACATTACAATCTCCCATGACTCTTACTTTTCCATTTCCTTTTACGTACTGAATTACTTATTCAATATCCTCACACAGTTTCTCTATCTCTGTTCACAGTAACTCACTCTCTGCCCTACCTTCGTATACAAAACGAATCCCACTTCCGTTATACCATTTTCTTCTGTTGTTGATATTACCCGATAATCACCCGACCAGAAATCCTTTTCTTTTTTCCATTTCACCTCAATGATGTCACTTATATCTAGCTTGAGCCTTAGCATTTCCCTTTTCAGATTCCCTAGCTTCCCTGTCTTGTTCAAAATTCTGACATCCCACGCCTCGGTTCGTAAAACGTTATCCTTTCGCTGCTTATTCAATATTTCTCTCATGGTCACCTTCCACTTTTCAGTTCTCTCCCGCAGATCCGGGTGGGAGACTAGTCCGGAATCTTTTCCGATGGAGATACCATCATGACACTTTTTCAGTTATAGACTACATGTCCTGTGGATACACATAATGTGTCTTTAATGCAGTATGAAACTTCCTGGCAGATTAAAACTTTGTGCCCGACCGAGACTCGAACTCGGGACCTTTGACTTTCGCGGGCAAGTGCTCTACCATCTGAGCTACCGAAGCACTACTCACGCCCGGTCCTCACAGCTTTACTTCTGCCAGTATCTCGTCTCCTACCTTCCAAGCTTTACAGAAGCTCTCCTGCGAACCTTGCAGAACTAGCACTCCTGAAAGAAAGAATATTGCGGAGACATGGCTTAGCCACAGCCTGGAGGATGTTTCCAGAATGAGATTTTCACTCTGCTGCGGAGTGTGCGCTGATATGAAACTTCCTGGCAGATTAAAAGTTTGTGCCCGACCTAGACTCGAACTCGGGACCTTTGCCTTTCGCGGGCAAGTGCTCTACCATCTGAGCTACCGAAGCACGACTCACGCCCGCCCCTCACAGCTCTGCTTAATGCAGTAGTTTCCATTGCCTTCTGCATCCTCATGTCGCTGATCATTGTTGATTCTTCAGGCTTTTAGGGGTAGTTTCCCACACAGAGGACAAAATAGTGCCCTGAACCACTGTACGCTCCTCTGCTATCTTTAACAAGGCCGTTGGCAGAACCGGTGTGACTTCTTATGCCGGAAGTTTTCTACCCCAAGGCTGATGATTTTCATTCTAAATTTAAGCAGTGGTGTAGTTAGAGCCCGGGACCGCGAAGGTTTTGTTACTAGTAATAGACGCTACCCCTGGACCTGAACCAAACGTCTCGCGATGTGACGGTGCCGAGTAAATCAGATAAATTAGAGCTAATATAGAGTTCTTTTGGACAGTGTTTCTTCACAAGCACTATTCGAGAATGGAACAGAGAAGGAAGAAACCGAGTAGCCCCAGAGGTAACCTTCGTCACGTGCCGTAAGGTGACCTGCAGGGTACAGATGGAGCTGTAGCTGTACTGTTTGTGACGCCTCAGTGTGGACGCATTTTGCAGACTTTTCCAGCAAAAATGAAAACTTCATGACGAGCCGTCACTCTACAGATGTCAGACTTGCTTCTCCATTGGTCACCTCACGGTCAATCTGAAACTAAAAATATTTGTAAGGACAGAATTCGTGTGATGTTTGCAGAGACTTCAAGCTTTAATTTTCCAGTTCCAAATGGAAGAAACCGATGTAAAAAGTAGTAATAAGGACAGAATGCATATGAATGTTTGTAGAGATACATTACAAGATATAAAGATTTCATTTTTCACTTCTAAATGGAGGAAACCAAAGTAAGGAACGTTCCACAGCACCTTCCCCCTTATCCTTGTATACGACATTCTCAGCGCACTACTTGCTTAAATTTTGAATTTTAAACTTCACCGGGGGAAAGAAGCACCAGGCAGGTCCAATTGCATTCTTCCTGGCATACACGAACTCTAACCTGTCATACGATCATGAGAACACGTAGCAATTTCTCCAGTGGCGACAACAGTTAGAATCTATTAAGAATTGGATCGGCTTTTTCTTCTTCTTCAGAGAGGCGCCTTGATACAGAGAAGTCCTCCTTCACATCGGTTGGCTTCTAGACAGAATAGGAAATCTATGAGGAATACAGCTTTCAATGTCCCGCCTGGCTGAGCTTGGCCGTCGCTTTTCTCAGTAATCGGCAGGACATCTATTCTCTGACATCGAAGGCTTACTGAGGACTAATCACTCCGAGGCCACAAAAGTCCAGGATGCAGCCGTCTCGATCCATTCTCCTTGTTCGACATCGGCGGTTGCACTTAGATGGCGCGTTCAGAAAACGCCAACAATTATTACATTCGGCTCCAGGCACTTGTCGCCTTGGGCCTTGTTACAGTTTTGCGGTTTATTACCTTGGACGGAGATATTTAATGACGCCCGCTGTAGAACACCACCATTATAACACGACACAAGCAACTGTTTTCGGCTGGACCGTTGTACCAACCTACCGTATTTTGCAAGTACCTACAACATCGCCATGTGGTAAGAAGACATCTCAACACTCTCAATCCCCCCCCCCCCCCCCCGCACTCATACCCTTATCTCCCTTTGTCACCTCGACGCAACTCTCGTTGCTGCATTTAGATCTCTTATCTCTTTGGTTTATCGCGAAAACTTTTCCCAAACAGTATCTGCAGCTTCTAGAGCAGGGGTTCACAAACATTTCCTCTGACGAAACAGTTTGAGCATCCTCGTTCTTTGATGAAACAACTTTTTCTGATTTTGAAACTTAATAACATTAATAAAATTTTGAAGTAGAAAATCACTTGTTTTATTCAGTGATTACTTCAGTTTTAAATTATAACTAATGAAACGTCCCCTTTGAAAAATTATACATGACTGTGCTTAAACTGACACACAATATTTTTTGGCGCAACGCAATCTGACTTTCAGTAATCCCTACAAAAGAATGGCCCTGACTAACATTAACCTATACGTTTCACAAATCACTTACCTCACAAAAATCTTCGTTACTCGAACTACTGCAAAACAGCGAGCGCCACTACTGCCAGCTAAATGAAAGATTCAAACTATGCAAGGCACTAACTACTGATAGGCATAGTTAGCAAATGAAAGATTTTAATAGAAAACAAAAAATGTATTTACCTTAATAGTCATAATATATATAGCAGTTCATGACATCCATTCTTACAAATCTACTGTTTCTGATGGACACACCTCCAGATTATCCATTCTCAAAAATCCGCCATCTCACTTCCCCACATCCACCACTGCTGGCGACTCACCTCCAACAGCACAACGCTACGCGCTGTTAACATCCAGCTGCCCAACATTACAATGGCAGACAACAATGCAAACTAGCCACAGACTGCATACAGCACAGCCGCTACGTGGCGTTACCAATAAGAAAACCTAAACAGCCTACTTACATAGCCCCAATGCTCCCCACAAAAAATTTTATAAATTGTTTTGGGCACTGGCCAATACAGATTTGAAAAATTTTTTCATAATTATAATTACAATAACAAAGAAATCAAATGCACACACTTATTGGTACAATGTTGGTCAAAAGCTAAAATTTTCTCACAGTCCATAAAGACAGTCTTGATCGTTCATCACAGTAAAATAGCAGTGTTTTTCTCAATGTCTGAGCAGTAAAAGAAAATGCACACGGAAGTAGTGGATTTCCATGCAGTCTTGAAGAAGTAGTGTTGTCCTTCCAACGGAAAGACAGTGCTGACTTTTGACATGCAGACAGGTAATGGGCCACAACAGAGCAAACCCA
This sequence comes from Schistocerca americana, assembly GCF_021461395.2. Taxonomy (NCBI): domain Eukaryota; kingdom Metazoa; phylum Arthropoda; class Insecta; order Orthoptera; family Acrididae; genus Schistocerca; species Schistocerca americana. The sequence goes on along the minus strand of NC_060121.1, from coordinate 424,329,991 downwards.
CCGCAGAGTCAGTCGAAGTTTTGAAGAATATTGGTAGGTAGGTCATCAAGAGTAGACCCACTGTAGTCCTGGTAGAGATTATGGTATTGGTGGGCCATCAAAGATGCAGATCCACTTTAGTCCTTGTAGAGATAGTGGTATTGGTGGGCCATCAAAGATGCGGACCCACTGTAGTCCTTGTAGAGACGGCCAGCAGCCATCTGCTGCAACTGTGCAGTAGCACAATCACCATCAAAGAGTCTTGCGGACAATATAGCAAGTCCATAAACCACCACTTGTGCACTCACAAAGTTTTTGGAATTGTCTTTAGAACCAGCAATGCTGTTATCCATTCCCTTGCTGAATTATTAACACACATGCAAACACTAACAGTCCCTACTTCTCACATATTGTCCATATACTATGACCAACAGAAACATGTGCAGTGAAATGTAACTTACAAGTTACTTAATTTGATGAACTGGTGTCAATTACAATTTTATAACATAAGAATACAATAACAAAGGTACAAAATACAGCATTAAAGAACATAAGAATACAGATAACATTTGTGGTAATGCCGGCTTTGCAGAAGAATCGAAATAACATATACATCAGTGTTACAGGAATTATGACATAAGTAAATACATAAAAGATCAGAATAACTTTTGAAACATCAACTTCACACATGAGCATTAAAACAAAACAGAATAAATAATGTCTAAACATCTTTACAAAGTAAATAACACAGTATTTGAAAAATACTACGACATAAATCCTATTAGCTAAACACTTAAAGACAGGAAAAAGACAAATACACAAAGGTACATAAACGCATAGCGGAATAATACAAAAGGAAAGACAGGGTTCGTTTTCAGTGTGACATTTGATACTGCAGTCCAACCCAAAACCCAAAACTTCGTTCTGTAGATCTTTCCCCTTATTTCAACATTTGTTTCCACCAAAAAAAATCCTAGCCAAGCATACTTTCTGTATTCTGTCCACATCCTCTTTCAAAATTCTTTTTTGGCCAAACCATTTTCTTATAGCTTCCCAATGCATTTCTTCCAATTCATCACAACTTGTTCTCACATATAGCCTACCCCATCTTAAGCTAACTTAAATCTACTGAGCTCAGATGCTAAACTAAGGGACGAGGCAATGCAGCAGCAATAAACAATTAACACAAACAGCAATGACAAAAAAAATGGAAATTGGCAAAGCAAGCTACAGTAAATCTAAATTACCAAGCAAATACGACATTGCAACTAATATGAGCCAATGTGCAGCAACAACAAAAATAAATAAGTAATAAAACTAGCTTAACAGAGTAATACAAAGTGAAATTTAGTAGCACTATGCCTGGCAAACAGCAGCAGCAAATGTAATAACTTATATCTAAACATGACAAAGCTCAAGCAGAAAAAATATTACAGTAAAAATGGTCATGTTTAATACCTATGTCACATCTTAACACTAGAGTGATGCATCACATTGACTTACTCTAGCAGATAAGTTACCAACCTGTAAAAATTTATTTTTGCAATTCCTGTGAAGGGAAATGTCTATTTGTGCTCTCTTTTCTACGAAAGTACATCATAAAATTATTCTTTACTGGGTCTGTAGACAGAAAATAGAGATATTAGTACATCTATTAAATTTTATTTTAACCAATGCTGCTGCAGCTAGAAACTTGATATTAAACAAAATGAGCAAAGTCTCAACTAGAAAGACAATAGATGTAAAATGTTTCTCATCATTTCATTAGGCATTTTAGTAAATATCATAACTTAAAAGCGCCACAGTATAATCATATGTTTTCAAGTTTGAGCGTGTCGTATTTGCGATGCTTTCTACAAAGGAATGTCAATAGCGAGGATAACGGCTTCGTTTTTTTTTCTCCACCTGTGCCTCTGGAAGGCACACACTAATGGCTTTTTTCCAGGCGATTGTCGCGCAGCTGGGTGCCCACGACGCATTACATGAAGGTGGTCACTTAACTTTTTTACCGAAATATTTACGACAGCAGTAACAGTCTCATATAAAAATTTCACAGGTCGAGAATTTGCGTTACAAATGTGTAGAAACAAAATCCTATCAATATAACAGAGTCCAAAATATTTTCAGCGGCACTGTGATACATTCACGCATGTACACACATTTCATAACTCTTTAAAGTACGAATCTCAGCTTATTGATCATAAACGTACCTCAGCAGCAATACACATCGTCATCGCAATAATAACATCATAACAGATCAATCACATCTCAGAATCGTCGCAGCTTCTTTCAATAAATTCAAGACCTTCAATAAAGTCATCTACCTCAAACGTACTTCAAAAATCATGATCCCTTACCAAATACGCCATTCTAAGCTCTCGTATTATCACAATGGTTCCAAAAAAATATAAACAGTTCACAAAGTACAGACAAAATACAATTTCATAATTGTGAAGTTATCCAACTGTGTAATTGCATAAACATGTGTCACTGACATAGTAGAAAACTGTTTGTCTCTCCCAGTTAAATGATCAGATAGCTGTGCAATTTATGTGTTAGAGAAATATGGTATCGATGCTTAAAGTTGTATAAGCAAATACCACATTAGCTAGGGCTCCTTGTGCTTGCCACACACGTGGTACACAAAGTAAGCGTGTACCCCGCTGAGGATAAATGTAATTATACCCTCAGGTGTTACAGATTACAGTAATGGAATGAAATGTATCACGGAAAACTTTCTTTGTAATTCAAAAATCTTGAAAAATAAATGGTTTAAGTACAAAATTAATCACTCAAATGCGTGTCCTGTAGTGCTAAATGTGCGTCTTGCTGTAAGATAATTCTGTGGAACTGTCGTAGTTATCGTCCTCTGTAAGCAAAGTTCTGCTGAAGTCAATGTACTTACCACATCATAAACGAAAGTGAAATGCTTTGCGTATAGATATCGTAGTTATTACGTACCTTACCATGATCAAGAAAGTACTATAATCTAACGTATTGTTGTGCTACGAAAAAGGCTGTCTCATTGTAGCTATACCATAAAGGTTACTACTAAAACATGTTTTACTTTCCAGAATAATACAGAAAAACTGTGCAGATATAAAACAGATACAGCGCAAAAGCAATAATATAAATTGTGTCACTCATTAGTAGCGTCGTGATATAATCGTGTAGCTGTCAAATAAACTAACCACTGTGTCATCTGATATCTCTCAGAAGGTACTTTAAATCCAGAATCTATTTTCATATAAACCAAAATGTTGCATTAAAATCTCATTAGCAGTACCGGTACATGTTCTAAGTATGTGAGCCTTATGGTCGTTACGTAATCATGCCACTAACAAGCAAGAATGTACACACACAATAACACTGTGTCGTCTGTTCACTATAACAGTGCATTCGTAATTACTGTCTACATATGTTCCCTAGGTTATAGACTAGATAGTTTATTTTAAAACATAGTTACATGTTAACAGTTTCTAAGTGTGACAAAGAGTACTAGTAACGTGAAGTGAAACATTTTATAGTAAAGACTAAATTTAAAAAGAAAAACAGATTATCTCTCAATAAACGGTTTTACATGTGAAATGTGGTGCAATCCTTTACTCATCCTAGTACGCAGAGTTTCAACTTCAACGCAGTTATTATGTGGTATACGTCGGATTCTGTAAGGTCCATTGTAAATCAGAAAGAATTTGTGACTCAAGTGTTTCTTCTTATGTGACAATGAATGAGCTTTAATGAGAACTTTTCTTTGCATTTGCTTTACCGTGTAGCTTTTTTTTCTTTTGTCTGCTGCAGATTTTATATTTTGAATAGCCAAATCAATTATGACTTTGTGTCGAAGTTTACATGTATTTGGGAAAGGTACAAGCTCTCTGATTCTGTTCGGTGGTTCTTCATTCTTCAGTACAAGAGTAGGTGGTAAAGCAGTGGAGTCATGAGGCATTTCATTCAGCACATTTTGAAATAAGTGTAAATATTTGTCCCAATGCTGATGCTTTCTGTGACAATAAAGTCTGCAAAGCTTATTGATTTCTTTCATAATCCACTCAGATGGGTTACAATGTGGCGAGTACAATGAAATAAAAACAGGTTTGATTTTATGGTTCCGAAGCATGCGTGACCAAACAGCAGATCTGAATTGCGGTCCATTATCTGAAATGACTTTAGCAACGTGGCCAACTTCACGTAAGAAATTTTTAACAAAGGCGTTGGATACAGACTGTCCAGTGGCTTCACGTAACGGAGTGAAAGAAACAAATTTTGAAGTAAGTTCAACAGCGACTAGAACGTACGAAAATCCATTCGATGTTCTGACCAGGGGTCCCAAGAGATCAACTGCAGCAAATTCTTTTAATTTAGAAGGAATGATAAGAAACAACGGAGCACAATGTGAGATAGTAGATGGTTTCGCCTTTTGACAAAGTTTACAAATAGACGAGACTCTTCGAATTCTCTTTTCCATATTGTTAAAGTAACAAGTCGTTCGAAGAATATGATAACATTTTCGTGGACCAAAATGTGCGTAGCTGAAATGAATGTACCAAATGAGCTTATTAACAAAATCGTCTGGAATGCAAAGTACCCATAGCTTGTCATCAACAGTGCAGCGTTTGAAGAGTATGTTGTTTCTAACCAGATAATAATGCCGAATCTGAGTGTGCGTCTTTTCATGCCATTTACTTTTGATGTCTTTCCAAATCGGATCTTTATCTTGCTCATGAGCAATGTCCTTTAAAGATGTGGTAATGAAGTTTTCAAACGCGACTTTCTGAATGTAAAGAATACTGAAATTTTTCTCGAGGTTGCCTTCTGTGTTACTTTTCTCAAGCCAGTGTGCGTGACAGTGCGTCCGCAACAATGTTCTCCTTGCCGGGAATGTAAACTATTGTGAAGTGGAATTCTTGCAGAAACAATGCCCAACGTTTTAACATGTCATGATTTAATTTTGAAGACATAAGAAATTGTAATGCACGATGATCACTGTATACTTTTACGTGCTTACCAGAAAGAAAGAAACGGAATTTGTTAAATGCCCAAACGATAGCTAAAGCTTCTAATTCAGTAACGGAATAATTTTTTTCAGATTTTGTGAGCACTCGGCTAGTAAAAGCAATGGTTTTCTGAACAGTAGTGTCATTTTCTATGGCTTCTTGAAATAAATGGGCACCAAGACCGACTTTAGAAGAATCTGTGCAAAGGCAGAAATCTTGTGACAGATCTGGATGAGCTAGTATTGGCGCGTTAAGTAGTGATTCTTTTAAAGAATTGAATTCCAACTGTGCTTGTTCGTCCCAGTTCCAAATAGTATTTTTTCCAGTGAGAGAACAAAGTTTTGGTGTAACTAGAATTTGCATATTCAGAAAACGACGGTAAAAATTTACGAGACCTAGAAAACTGCGGACTTGTTTTTTTGTGGATGGAACTGGAATGGCTCTGATTGCTTCTAACTTTTCAGGATCCGGCTGAATGCCTTCAGAAGAAATAATATGTCCCAAAAACTTCACCTTTGTCCTACCGAATTCAGACTTTTCCAAGTTAACTGTAATTCCAGATTCTGCAAAGATATGTAACACGCTGTTGAGGATGCGATTGTGTTGTTCCCATGAGGCTTCTGCTATCAGAATATCGTCCACATATAAGGTGATGTGACGTTTTAAGATCTCAGGTAATATGGAATTTAGCGCGCGAATGAATGCTGCCGAAGAAATGTTCAAACCAAAAGAAGTTTCCGAAACTGATAACAAACGCCGAAACAAAGGAAAGCTGTGTATTTTCTACATTCTGGATGAAGTTCGATCTGATAAAAGTTGGATCTGAGATCAATAGAAGACAACACTTTTACACCATCAAAATTTTGAAGAAGTTCTTCCATCGTTTGCGGCCTGTCTGTTTCAGGAATAATGATAGTATTGATTTGTCTCGAATCTAAGACAAGTCTGATCGATCCATTTTCCTTCTCAACAACATGTAATTGTTGTATGAGCTTACTGCAGGCTCAATAATGCCCTCGTCAAGCATAGATTGTATTTCTGTTCTAACACGGTTCCTATAATGAGGTGGAATTACGTATGGTCTAACACAAATTTTGTACGCTCACGAACACGAAATTCGTATTGAAATCCCTTGATTGTTCCTGTTTTGTGAGTAAAAACTGTGGAATGTGCTTGTAAAATCTCAAAAAGGTCTTGCCCATCAGTGTCATTACAATTCTCAATTGTTTGAATTTTATTCTGAATTAACTCATTAGTATCAAATATGTCGTCGATATCATCCCTGTCAGTACTTGCAGAGTGATTGTTAGTGTCTAGTTCCGTAGAAAATTCCGAACTGTTGTCTAACAGAAGGTAAAGCCGATTAATTTCCTCGTCATGGTTTGAGAGCCAATCTTCAAATTTCAAAGCTATTGACTTACCTTCTTTCTCCAAACTTATTTCAGCATCGTGAAAGTTTAAGATTGCTTTGTATTCACTCAAAAAGTCTACTCCCAATATAATTTCCGTCGACAATAATGGAACAATAAGAAAGTTCATAGAGAAGCTATGGCTTTGACAAAAGAATTCTACGTTGGTTTGTTGGCGTACATCCACACTTTTTCCAACGATCGCACCTTGTAATTTAATCTTACGTAACGAAAGTGTGGGGCAATCGTCTGATTTGTCGCATTTGCTAAAGGCTGTTTCACTAATTACTGAAATGGGACTGCCAGAGTCAAGTACTGCCGTAAATTTTACGTCATTTACCGTAATGTGAATCACAGGATATGCAATGTTGTTACGTTTTCCGTCGTGTTCCTGGAGTAAGATGACCCTAATGTCTTCCATTTTTACGTAATTACTAGCTACGGCAGCTGCGTCGTCAGTTTCAGAAGTACGTTTTGTGGCTGCCAGCGGTATGAGTCATTGCCTATTGTCTCTTTGTTGGCGCGCGCCGTTATTGGGATTTGGAGACCTAACTTCTACAAATTCACCTTGTCGAGAGGGCCGCGCCCTGTTTGAATCCCGCCAGTTCTGATGCAATTCAGGTCTGTCGTTACGATCATATCGTCTGTCGTCATGTCGGTAGATCCCATAGTTTCTTTCTTGTCGGTCACATGGTGGAGAATTTCTCCCTGAATCGTAACTGCGCGCTGGACCATTGCATCTAAAGTCATTCTGTCTCCCTTGATAATAATTATTTTGGTTCCCATATTGTCTGTTTCTCTGATTGTCTCTGTGATAGTCACTACTGCGGAGAGGTGATCTTTCCCTGTAATTATTACTACTCTGCCAACGGTTGTCATACGGGTGATGTCTGTTTTGGTCACGATTTGTGTTGTGAGAATAGCCTTGTCGTGTCCAGTTATTATTTCTTTCATCGCAGAATTGCGACGGATGTGACCTGTAATTGTTGTGTTCCTGTTTTCGCGTTCTGCGATTGTCAGTGTCAATTTCTAATTCTTGTAAGAGTCCCTGAAAAGCTTCAATGTCGTCTTTGCAACGTCCTGCCAAAATAATATGTCGTAAATGTTCAGGTAATTTGATTAAGCAAATGCGGATGAGTTCTGAGGGGCTGTATGGGTTTGACAGGTACTGATTCTTGTGCAACATGTCTTCAAAATATTTCACAAGACTGGAAAATTCAGACTGTTCGAAATGTTTCATCATTATGATGCTATGTTTTACTCGGTCTTGTGTAGCTTGAGACCAATATGCTGAGAGGAAGGCATGGTAAAATTCTCCTTCACTGTGGCAATCGTGAATGGCCGATCGCATTCTTACAACTGGTTCATTCTCTAAATAGCCACACATAAATTCTAATCTGTGCTCTAATGACCAGTTGAGGGGGAAACAATGAGAGAATTGATGAAGACACGCTTGTGGATGAATGTCGTTGCCAGAATTCTTAGATGTTTTGAATTTGGGTGTAGTAATGAGCAGCTTATAGTCAAAATCATCGTGTCGGCGAGTCGCATGTCGGTCATTGTTGCGTCGTTTCGGCGTTCCATTTCAAAATTCGGTGAACCTTGCCAATTTCTTTCATAATTTCCGAAATGCGCTGTGTTATTATTTTGCGGCTTTTCCGTATTTCTAAGTCCCTCTTCCCGTGTTGGAGCGCGAGTGTCCTCTGAAATGCGTAATTCTTGTATTACCTGTGTCAGCTGATCTTGTACTTCCCGGATTTCTCTTTGTTGTTGTGTATTAATATGATTCTGATTTTGTTTCAATTTCCTAATTTGTTCGTACTCTTCTGTGTCATTAAAGGCTACCGGTCTTGTGTCATTCAGATTATCATCTACCTTCGTAGATAAATTATTTAGCTGATCCGAAAGTTCGACTACTTTCTCTGATAGTGAACTAATTTCCTCCATGCGTCTTTCTGAACCAATTTTCAGAGTATCTACTGTGTCCTTTAAGTTTTCCTGAGTTTCTGCAAGTTGCGTAACCGAATCGGTAGATGCAACTGAGTCAATTTTAGCTTGCAAGGTCTCATGATTTCCGTGAACAATAGTTTGCAGTTCTTTTATGGCTGCTTCGTGATTCTGTAATGCATTTTCATGCCGTGATAAAATAGGTTGAAAATGCTCACAAATTTGTGTTTTTACGTCATTACAGACTTTTTGACGTTTCGATTCAATGTTATGTAACTCTGTAGTTAAATCTTCACGTGTTTGTTCAAGTGTGGTGTCTAACTTTTGAAGCTTTTGCTGTATTTGTCTCTGATTTTGTTCCATTGTGTCTAACTGTTGCTGTGTTTGTCTCTGTTGTTGTTCCATTGTGTCTAACTGTTGCTGTGTTTGTCTCTGGTGTTGTTCCATTGTGTCTAACTTTTGAAGATTTTGTTCCATTGTGTCTAACTGTTGCTGTGTTTGTCTCTGATTTTGTTTCATTTGCTGCATTAATTGCAATAATAATGTATTAGTGTCTGGAATCTGTTCCTCTATGCTTTTCGGCAGTGCATTTGCACCGGCAACATTTACATTTTGACGAGCAGAAAATGTGTCTTGGTTTATTTGAGAAAACGGTGAGGACCGAAAACCTGAGTCTACAGTATTTGCAATACTGTGTTCTGTCATTTCGGATTCCTGTGGCGAGCTGTTGCCGACCGATCGATCGATAATGCTTCCGTGTTCACTACTTGTTTCACTGTCTACACCATTATTTGCCGCCCGCTCCATTTCCCTACGCACAATTACCAAATCACTACTTTGAATGTCTGCTAATTCACTACACAGTGGTGCTGATAAGCTACGCTCGTCGTCACTATAATTTCTCAGTTTACTTTGGAGCCTAGTGTTACGTTTTTCACACGCCATTATTGTCACAATATTTCACACGATAACACAGAAAAGCACAATTTGAAGAGCAAAAATAAGAGAACACATTAACATAGGACTGAAAAAAAATATCTAGTTAATTGCAAGCGCAGCTGCGAAATACTTGGTGCAAATTTACATTCATGCCACAACTATTTTACTGTACAACAATGAAAGACTGCAACTACAAAGGAGATTCTCCCTACAATTACGCGCTAGCAATAAACTAAAGCTACACTAATTACACAAACTACAAGAAAAAATCAGAAGATTCCAGTGAGGTATCCTCGGCTAAGGGTCGACATATGAAACGTCCCCTTTGAAAAATTATACATGACTGTGCTTAAACTGACACACAATATTTTTTGGCGCCACGCAATCTGACATTCAGCAATCCCTACAAAAGAATGGCCCTGACTAACATTAACCTATACGTTTCACAAATCACTTACCTCACAAAAATCTTCGTTACTCGAATTACTGCAAAACAGCGAGCGCCACTACTGCCAGCTAAATACAAGATTCAAACTACGGAAGGCACTAACTACTGATAGGCATAGTTAGCAAATTAAAGATTTTAATAGAAAATAAAAAATGTATTTACCTTGATAGTCATAACATATATAGCAGTTCATGACATCCATTCTTACAAATCTACTGTTTCTGATGGACACATCTCCAGATTATCCATTCTCGAAAATCCGCCATCTCACTTCCCCACATCCACCACTGCTGGCAGCTCACCTCCAACTGCACAACGCTACGCGCTGTTAACATCCAGCTGCCCAACACTACAATGGCAGGCAACAATGCAAACTAGCCACAGACTGCACACAGCACAGCCAGTGATTTTCATACAGAGCGCTACGTGGCGTTACCAGTAAGAAAACCTAAACAGCCTACTTACACTAACAACACAGATATCATAATAGAACTTTTTAAAAAAATGTTTTACTAACTGCAACTATTGCCCTTTAAGTAACAGTATTGTGTTTCTGGTTGCCCGCAGTGATTTCTGGACTGCAAGCGTATTTATGTGAAGGCTGTTCTTTGCATTTTGAATTATTTCGGTACTAATACATGCATATTTTAGGAATAACCATTTTCTTTGTGTATTGTAACCCTGTCTATCTCATAGGCTTTTTAAAAATTTTTATTAAATTACTTTACAAGCGTTTGTATAAAGTTTGATAGTTCCCGTACCCAGTAACAGATAGCAACATTTATCTCCAACTTTTTGCATTTGAGCGTTAGCCCGTTTTCTAGCGCATGTCTTCAATTTTCCCACGGACAGCGCACCGGAGTTATTGCACACCAAACATAAAGCTGTCAAATAAATACCATCTTTTTCCTCATTGTTCGAAGAATTACCAACAACTCGTCACGAACAGGATGGAGATAATACTCGTGATTAACGTAAATTTTACACCATTTGATCAAAAGCATCTGGACACCTATTAGTGGACATTAATATGTGGTGTATTCACTCCTCTCCCTTATGGCGTCTTGAACTCTGCTGGGACACTTTCAGCGTATCTCAATGTTTGTGGAGGAATAGCACCAAAACCAGAGAAAGTAGTGATGTTAGACGCTGGGGTCTTGAGAGAAGTCGACGTTCTGACTCATCCCAAAGGTATTCCATTAGGTTCAGGTCGGTACTCAGGACAGGCCATTCCATTTCAGGAATTTTATCGTTCACAAGCCATTGCCTCACAGTGCATTGTCACGCTGATAGAATCACAATCTCCAAACTGTTGCTCTGGTGTATACAGTACACAGTGCTGCAAAACTCGTTCACGTCGTTCCAGATGCGTTTTCGTGTGCGTAATAAGGTAATCACACTCTAACCACGAAAAACGCTACCATACCATAAAACCAACTCCTCCGTTCTTCACTGTTCGTACTACACAAGATAACAGACACCGTTCTCTGGGCATTCGCCCTCATTGGATTGCCACAGGGTACAGAGTGATTCGTCACTCCAAATCACTCGTTTCCAGTCATTCATTATATCCCTTCAGGACTACAGAAATGCGCGGTAACTGCCCAAGCATTGTACCCCAATCTTTTTAACTTCCTGCCCATAGGCTTTGAGCTAACTGGACTGTTGGCAGCTCTTTCGAACGCAAGGGTGATTCCTTCACGCGATTTTTACACATTCGAGTCATATTCATATGACCATCTGTCAAAAGCTAGAATAACCACCTTTTGCACTGTGGACCGCTGAGAGGTTCTGGAAGGTTCTGGAAAGTACTGAAAGTGATATGGAGCCACGCCGACTGCAGTGCCACGTCCAGCTGCTCTAGTTTTCTCGGTTAATGATCCACGGCGCTAACAGACGCATCGAGATCGTCCTACAGATTCTGGATAGGGTTAAATTCGGGGAGTTAAGCGGCCAGGGGAGAGCGATAAACTCATCCTGGTGTTCTTCGAGCTACACATGAATATGCGGGGTCTGAGACACGCTGCAATGGCGTGCTGGTAGGTGCCATCGTGCGGAGGAAAAACAAACTGAATGTAGGGGTGTTCATGGTCCCTGAGGATAGATGCGTACTTGTGTAGATCCAGTGGTGCCTTCCAGAATGACGATACTATCCAGGTAATGACACGAAAACATTCCCCAGACCATACAGATCCCTTCGTCGATTGATGCAGAGTCACTGGTTTCAGATTTTTCGCGCCGGTGGAGCATAAAACGTGATTCATCTGCAACGACCACTTGTCACCACTCAGCGGACGTTCAGTTGCGGCAGTGGCGGAAATTCCATCCTTCGTCGGCTATGAACAGCAGTTAGCACGGGTGCATGAACTAGGCTTCTGCCACAAAGAACCATATAGAGCAACGTTTGCTGGACAGTGGTTGAGGAGATACTGTTGGCAGCCCCCTGGTTCATCCGGGTGACCAGTTGTTCAACAGTTGCACATCTGTTCACGCACACACGTGTTCACAGCCATTATTCACCCCTGTCATCTATGGCCTATGGTTGCCTAGGCTCCGGGTTTGGATGGCGCCATTTTTCCATGCACGGTATATTTTAACCAAGGCGGCACGCAGTTTATAAACTTAATCGTATTGAAAATGTTGCACCCTTGGCCCGAAAGCCAATGATCATGTTCTTTCGGACGTCAGACGAATCGCTCCGTTTCCACAGTGTTTTCACTGTCCCCCAGGCGCGCTAGTGCTGCCACCTGCCATCTGGGAGTAGTTATTCTACGTAGATGTCGAACGTAGACGGTGATCACATTAATGGGAGTAGACTGTGTATAGCCATCCTCTACTATGGCCGGCAATCCCGTCCTGTAATACATGAGGTCTGCCTGGTACTGAATCGGCTGTGCTTGTTCCTTAGCGGCACCACTTCACTGTCACGTCACCAACAGTTAACATTGTCAGGTGTAAAAGGGTTGAATTCTCCCTGATAGATTTGTTACTCAGGTGGCTTCCAGTGCCTAATCCACGTTCTAAGTCATTGAGTTTATCTGACCGATTCAGTCTGTGATGTCGTCAGTCATACGACCACACCGCCGCCTGAGAGATCGATCCACCGGATGCGATTCTCTCGATAAACGGAACAGAAGAACAGCTGTGTTACCCAAAGAGTACACAGCCACTCGCAGTACCTATGCTCGCCGCGAGGCGCCGCTAGGCCACTTCATGTGCAGCAGGAGAGTAGTGCCGTTGTGCCAGTCTACAGTTCGTAGCCGCGCTCAGTGGTCACCCTGCGCCGATGTCATCGTCTGCAGCTCAGTTGTTGCTGCCATAAAGTCTTTGTAGCTCTGTTCCAAGTTAGTCTTCAAATTCACCGGATTCGACATTCAAGATTACGAGAGATTTCGTGACTGCAAGATTTGTGAGTTGTAAATTATGTCATTCTACAGACGCTTAGTCTATAATTATCAACCAACTGATCATGGACTACAGCAAAGTTAAGTAATAAACACTTTCTTGTTTTGTACTCCTGCTAATTGTGTTTTCCTGTTGTAGCTACCAAGCAATCTTGACTTGGACAGGATTTGTGATTGGTGTAAAGAATGGCAGCTAACTCTAAATATAGATAAATGTAAATTAATGCAGATGAATAGGAAAAAGAATCCCGTAATGTTTGAATACTCCATTAGTAGTGTAGCGCTTGACACAGTCACGTCGATTAAATATTTGGGCGTAACATTGCAGAGCGATATGAAGTGGGACAAGCATGTAATGGCAGTTGTGGGGAAGGCGGATAGTCGTCTTCGGTTCATTGGTAGAATTTTGGGAGGATGTGGTTCATCTGTAAAGGAGACCGCTTATAAAACACTAATACGACCTATTCTAAAGTACTGCTCGAGCGTTTGGGATCCCTATCACGTCGGATTGAGGGAGGACATAGAAGCAATTCAGAGGCGGGCTGCTAGATTTGTTACTGGTAGGTTTGATCATCACGCGAGTGTTAGGAACTTGGGTGGGAGTCTCTAGAGGAAAGGAAGCGTTCTTTTCGTGAATCGCTACTGCGGAAATTTAGAGAACCAGCATTTGAGGCCGACTGCAGTACAATTTTACTGCCGCCAACTTACATTTCGCGGAAAGACCACAAAGATAAGATAAGAGAGATTAGGGCTCGTACAGAGGCATATAGGCTGTCATTTTTCCCTCGTCCTGTTTGGGAGTGGAACTGGGAGAGAAGATGCTAGTTGTGGTACGAGGTACCCACCGCCACGCCCCGTATGGTGGATTGCGGAGTATGTATGTGGATGTAGATGTAGAACCCACGTTTCCACCTCCTTGGCTACCTCATGTTGATGGACTCGATTACGGTGGAAGAACTAGAGCCATCACAGTCTGCCGTTGATGCTTCTCTACTGACAACACAACACTCACCGTCTCCATTTACACCGACGCGTCCGCGTCTCGCGACATACGGTTGCCACTTCCGCATTATACAGGGTGTTACAAAAAGGTACGGCCAAACTTTCAGGGAAACATTCCTCACACACAAATAAAGAAAAGATGTTATGTGGACATATGTCCGGAAACGCTTAATTTCCATGTTAGAGCTGATTTTAGTTTCGTCAGTATGTACTGTACTTCCTCGATTCACCGCCAGTTGGCCCAATTGAAGGAACGTAATGTTGACTTCAGTGCTTGTGTTGACATGCGACTCATTTCTCTACAGTACTAGCATCAAGCACATCAGTACGTAGCATCAACAGGTTAGTGTTCATCACGAACGTGGTTTTGCAGTCAGTGCAATGTTTACTAATGCGGAGTTGGCAGACGCCCATTTGATGTATGGATTAGCACGGGGCAATAGCCGTGGCGCGGTACGTTTGTATCGAGACAGATTTGCAGAACGAAGGTGTCCCGACAGGAAGACGTTCGAAGCAATTGATCGGCGTCTTATGGAGCACGGAACATACCAGCCTATTACTCGCGACTGGGGATTACCTAGAACGACGAGGACACCTGCAATGGACGAGACAATTCTTCGTGCAGTTGACGATAACCCTAATGTCACCGTCAGAGAAGTTGCTGCTGTACAAGGTAACGTTGACCGCATCACTGTATGGAGAGTGCTGCGGGAGAACCAGTTGTTTCCGTACCATGTACAGCGTGTGTAGGCACTATCAGCAGCTGATTGGCCTCCACGGGTACACTTCTGCGAGTGGTTCCTTCAACATTTTAGTGCAAATGTTATCTTTACGGATGAGGCTTCATTACAACATGATCAAATTGTAAATTTTCACAATCAACATGTGTGGGCTGACGAGAATCCGCACGCAGTTGTGCAATCACGTCATCAACACAGATTTTCTGTGAACGTTTGGGCAGGCATTGTTGGTGATGTCTCGATTGGGCCCCATGTTCTTCCACCTACACTCAATGGAGCACGTTATCATGATTTCGTACGGGATACTCTACCTGTGCTGCTAGAACATGTGCCTTTACAAGTACGACACAACATGTGGTTCATGCACGATGGAGCTCCTGCACATTTCAGTCGAAGTGTTCGTATGCTTCTCAACAACAGAGTCGGTGACCGATGGATTGGTAGAGGCGGACCAATTCCATGGCCTCCACGTTCTACTGACCTCAGTCCTCTTGACTTTCATTTATGGGGGCATTTGAAAGCTCTTGTCTACGCAACCCCTGTACCAAATGTAGAGACCCTTCGTGTGATACAATACGCCATTCTTCAGGGCTGCATCAGCACATCAGGGATTCCATGCGACGGAGGGTGGATGCATGTATCCTCGCTAACGGAGGACATTTTGAGCGTTTCCTGTAACAAAGTGTTTGAAGTCACGCCGGTACGTTCTGTTGCTGTGTGTTTCCATTCCATGATTAATGTGATTTGGAGAGAAGTAATAAAATGAGCTCTAACATGGAAAGTAAGCGTTTCCGGACACATGTCCACACAACATATTTTCTTTCTTTGAGTGTGAGGAATGTTTCCTGAAAGCTTGGCCGTACCTTTCTGTAACACCCTGTATAGAGGTTCCCCGGTACTTTCGATCAGATAGTATACATCGACAGTCCTCCATACAACCTAGACGACGGGCTAGGTGTCCGTGTAGTTACCAGCACCCCCGGCGTGGTGTGTCCACAGTCGTACGGTGGGGGCAGCACGACGAGTGGAGGCTGCTCGCCGCCCGAGTCGCGCGCCGGGGGCTCCATCTACGAGAACTACTACCAGTACGCGGACATCGAGGACGAGGAGGAAGAGGAGGAGGAGGAGGAGGACGCGGTGGGCGGGCGCAGCGAGGAGGCGCTCGAGCTGCAGCCGCTGAGCCGCGCCGCCACCTGCGCCTCGGTGCTGGCCGCCGGCTCCGCCTCCGCCTCGGCGTCGGCGTCGGCCGACTCGGCCAGCGTGCGCGGCGCGGGGGCGGGCTGCGACGGCGCGCGCCACCACCAGCACCACCAGCAGCACCAGCGGCCGCGGCCCGGCCGCCTGCGCAGGGTGCCCACCGTACTCAGCGCCACAGACCGCCGCCGCTCCACGGTGAGTGCCCCCGTCCCGCTGCAGAACACACCGCCACCTCCAGCCTGCGCCTGTCCACAGAAACAGCACGTATATATATAGATGTATGTGTATGTAAACATATGTGTAGTCAATGTTTCAGCATGATTCTGAAACTCCTGAAACAGTTTCAACCAGTCTTACTAGGCATATGTATTAGTTCTAGGAGATAATTACTGTGAGGAATGAAACACACCTCTATACCCAGGCGGAAGAAAATAGCAGCCCCAAACCCACACTACCGGCCATTAAAATTGCTACACCAAGAAGAAATGCAGATGATAAACGGGTATTCATTGGACAAATATATTATACTAGAACTGACATGTGATTACATTTTCACGCAATTTGGGTGCAGAGATGCTGAGGAATCATTACCCAAAACAACCACCTCTGGCCGTAATAACGGCCTTGATACGCATGGGCATTGAGTCAAACAGAGCTTGGATGGCGTGTACAGGTACAGCTGCCCATGCAGCTTCAACACGATACCACAGTTCATCAAGAGTAGTGACTGACGTATAGTGACGTTTGCAAATGGTAATTGATCTGGAGTCTGTGCTGGCCAGGGCAGCAGTCGAATATTTTCTGTATCCAGAAGCGCCCGTACATGACCTGTAACATGCGGTCGTGTATTATCCTGCTGAAATGTAGGGTTTGGCAGAGATCGAATAAAGGGTAGAACCTCAGGTCGTAACACAACTGAAATGTAACGTCCAAAGTGCCGTCAATGCGAACAAGAGGTGACTGAGACGTGTAACCAATGGCAGCCCATACCATCAAGCCGGGTGATATCCCAGTATGGCGATCACGAATACACGCTTCCAATGTGCGTTCACCGCAATGTCGCCAAACACGGATCCGACCATCATGACGCTGTAAACAGAACCTGGATTCATCCGAAAAAATGACGTTTTGCCATTCGTGCATCCAGGTTCGTCGTTGAGTACACCATCGCAGGCGCTCCTGTCTGTGATGCAGCGTCAAGGGTAACCGCAGCCATGGTCTCCGAGTTGATAGTCCATGCTGCTGCAAACGTCGTCGAACTGTTCGTGCAGATGGTTGTTCTGTTGCAAACGTCCCCATCTGTTGACTCAGGGATTGGGGCGTGGCTGTACGATCCGTTACAGCCAGACGGATAAGATGCCTGTCGACTCCTTGTGATACGAGCCTGTTGGGATCGAGCACGGCGTTCCGTATCACCCTCCTGAACCCACCGGTTCCATATTCTGCTAACAGTCATTGGATATCGACCAACACGAGGAGCAACGTCGCGATACGATAAACCGCAATCACGATCGGCTACAATCCGACCTTTATCGAAGTCGGAAACGTGATGGTACGCATTTCTCCTCCTTACACAACGTTTCAACAGGCAGCGCCGGTCAACTGCTGTTTGTGTATTAGAAATCGGTTGCAAAGTTTCCTCATGTCAGCACGTTGTAGGTGTTGCCACCGGCACCAACCTTGTGTTAATGCTCTGAAGAGCTAATCATTTGCGTATCGCAGCATCTTCTTCCTGTCGGTTAAATTTCGCATCTGTAGCACGTCATCTTCCCGGTGTAGCAATTTTAATGGCCAGTAGTGTAATTAATGTAAAGTAATGAAACTTCGAGAATATATTTCTCTAGATGACGTATTTAAGTGATTGACATTGCAGGATCACAGTTTAATGTAAGCGTGAGGTAAGCGCTGCAAATTTGAAAAGCTGTTATATTAACAACCGATGCAACGTCAAACTGTTGACCACAAGCATACAAAATCGCATGCATTGTGATATGCAGGTGCCAAATCTCAGTTTGTGAGATGGACTTCTATGCCTGTTGCTCTTTATCGGTCGATACGGGGACGGTTAGTGTTATTTTTGGGTGACGGTGAAATTGTTGTCCGATGATGTCCCATATGCGCTGGATTGGAGACAGGTGTGGTGATCGACTAAGCCAAGGCAACACGTCGACACTCTGTAGAGCGTATTGGGTTACATCAGCGGTATGTGGGCGAGCGTTGTTCTGTTGGAAAACACCCCTGCAATGGTGTTCTTGAATGGCAGCACAGTATGTCAGATCACTGGACTGACGTACAAATTTGCAGTCAGGGTGCGTCGGATAACTACGAAAATGCTCCAGCTGTCATACAAATTCGCACCCTAGACCTAACTCCAGGTATAGGTCCAGTGTGTCTAGCACGCAGACAGGTTGGTTGTAGGCCCTCAACTGAGCTCCTGCTAACAGACACATGAGTCAGGACAAGCTGTCATCAGAAAACAAAACAGTCTTGTACCCAGCCCTCAAATGAGCTCTAATTAGGCACCACTGAAGGCACAAATGGCTGTCGTTTGGGGTCAGTATCGAATGCAGGCTACAGGGCGTCTGGCTCGAAACAATCTTTGAAGTAACCGATTTCTGACATTTCGTTTTGTCACTGTGGTGCCAACTGTTGCTCTAATGGCTGATACAGATACAGTACGGTGCGCCAGAGCCGTACACCGAACACGACGCTCTGCGCTCTCGGTAGTACCACGTGGCCATCCGAAGCCCGGTCTTCAAGCGACCACCGCTACCAGCAATCATATACAGAGGCTACATTCCTGCCAAGTCTTTCTGCTATATTCTTTGTCACCTTAAAGGCATTCTGCCACTCTCAGAGGTAAGCATCGCTCACGGCCGTTACAGCGTGCATTTAAAGCAAACTTGATTTGCATCCTCATAGTGGTGTGAATAGAGCCTCTTACGGAACTGGCGCGACATTTCAGCAGACACTTTCGTTTGTGTCACACAACTCCTGCTTGATGTTTTTTGTTTTTTTTTCCTTCGTTGTATGTGAGGTTGGAGTGTGAAAAGGATGATATGTAAGCTTAATGAAACGGGTATTAGAAAATATTTTAATAGGGACTGGAGCCTGCTAGTGGATTTGCCCACAGAAAAATAAAATATCCTTCAAAGTACTTTTTTTACTTCTCAACAACTAAATCTCCCGGTTCACAAGTTTCCTCACTTAATCTCAATTGAAAAATTAAACATCAAAGCATAAAGATTATATACAAATTTTTGCACTTACCACAGATTAAGAACATCAAAACCAGTAAATCATTCTACACTCGACACGCAATAAATAATAATGTCAGTAGATAAAACACAACTTTTTTCTAGAACATAATTCATCTGAGCACAATACTCAGTTACTTTAAAATTCCCAATAGAACAGACCTCTCCTATTAAATGCCAAACCGCTGAATATTTAGCCCAAAACAGCACTACAGTACAGACTATAAATCATTTGAACACAATAATTGAAATGACCAGGTAATACTGAATTGGAATACAAGTAACAGGTCTGCCGCTGTAGCTGGTTGCCATCAGAGGACCTGGGTTCGACTCCTTATGCTACCAAGAATTTTTCCTTGGTATGGGGTGCACTCAGCCTCTTGATCCCAATTGAGGATGCATTTGAAAGAGAGGTAGGAACTCTGTGGTCTGGAAAGTTGGTAAAAGGCTGGGAAAGCTGTACTCGGATCCCATTGCACTCCATACCGCATCCGTCTGATGCCGCAACGCATTGGATGACACGGCGGCTGGTCGACATCTCATGGTACTTTAAGGTCTCCACGAGAACACTAACAACGTCCTGTTCCTGTGAACAATACATTAATACGCCCCTGTTTTTCCCCAAACTGTCTCACAAGTGATATTAAATCCGAAATGAAAACAAGAAACAACTTAGAATAAATTAATCCCCACAGACAAATGTAATATGAATCAGTGTCAGTGATTGCCAGTACTTTGTAGACAATCATTTCTTCTATTGAACTGCTTATATACCTAAATAAGAAGCCTCTATGAAATCATCTTGCGCTTGGCTACAGCCGAGGGGCTGCGCTGTGGATCATAAAAGTCAGCTAGGAAACAGCCCTCAGCAGAATTCGCGGAAGACCCGTAGGCCAGCTCGAACACATCTCCCCAGGAGATCAGACTGGACAAAACTTCGAAGAAAGCCGAATCCGCTCGGACGCCCAAAGTCACAATTCGGATTTTATCTCTAGGCAGTGCGGAAAACACGGAGACTCTTTTTGCCGAGCTGTGTGTGGTCTGAGCATACATGCTGTTTTCTAGTAACATTCTAACGACAAGATCGCAAAAATGTTTCGTTATTTAAAACAACCGGTATCAACAGACTTCGCTTTAAAAAATCTTTTTGTTTTGAAACGTGTTTATTTTAAGTTGTACCTCACTCCAATACCAAAGATGACAGTAAATTCTGTCGAAACCGGTTGTTTACAATAAAGAAATATTTATGTGATCCTGCATGTAGAATGTTTTTAGAAAGTAAAACAGATCGCTCCTTCTGTCTTCTCAAAATGAAAAAATCCAAACATGCTGTCATGTCAGAGTTCCGCAGGTAATCAGAATTCGTCGAAACATCTTAGAGAGTGGAATGGCAACAGAAAAGTTTAGGGCACCTTTGAAAACTGTGTGGCACAGCCACCACCTTCAGGTCCCACAGGAAAACCTTTAACGAACTGTAAAAACAGCTACCATTGGCTAACCTAAATAATTTAGAAGTCGAAGTAAGAAACATGACTGTGTTTACATAGGTCTGATCTTATCGGCCATCACCCAAACGTACACAGAGGGAGAGAGTAGGACGAAGTTTTGGAGCGCCAAGTACAACGAATTTCATAACTACATGAAAGGTATTCGCAACTTCGAATGTGAACAACCATCAGCTTTGTAAGGGAATGGCTTACATCAGTTTACAGCTGGAACATTTAGCTATTTTTCGACATAATCACCATTTCTGACGATGCATTTTTGTAGACGCTGTGGCAGTTTTTGTAATCCTATGTCATACCAGCTCGCAGCCATGCTGTTCAGAAAGTTATGAACCTCTTCTTTCACCTCGTCGTCGGAGCTGAATCGCTTTCCGGCCAAATGTTCTTTCAGCCTAGGGAACAGGTGGGTGGGATTACGCTCCATTGAATCTGTTGCAGGAGAGCAACGGTTTGCCCAGCGATGTGTGGGCGAGCGTTGTCATGGATAATGTGTACGCCATTGCTCAACATACCTCTTCTCCGGTTCTGAATTTCCCGTTTGAGTTTTATCAGAGTCTCGCAGTACCTGTCAGCCTTAATTGTGGTCCCAGCGATTCAGCTCCGACGACGTGGTGAAAGAAGAGATTCATAACTTTCTGAACAACACGGCGGCGAGCTAGTATGACATGGGAATACAAAAACTGCGATAGCGTCTACAAAAATGCATCGACAGAAACGGTGATTATGTCGAAAAATAGCTAAATGTTCAAACTGTAAACTGATGTAAACCATTGTAGAAATAAACAGGTCTATGTACTTATAAAAAATAGGAGACCTTACTTTTGGGATTACCCTCGTACATGCAATAATTTGAGTTAAACGATGTCTTTGTTTAATTTCATGAGTAACGAATTCCTCGATCACTGTTTTTGGTGGCAGTGATTTTATTAAGTCAGATATACAGGGTCATTTTAATACATCCAATTATAGATTCACAGTTGAACGGTTATAATGCTAAAAAGCCGAAATAACAAAATGTTCTTTCTAGGTTATTCAGAACAAACTTAATTCAAATATATGGACATAATAGACGTTAACCCCACATTATCACTATTACTGGGAAAGCGAGTTATCATTTGGAATGATCCAAAAATAACAAATAAACAACGACTTTTGTAAATAACTTTGTACTGAAATGGTGAACGGATTAAGTCCGCCAAACAAGTTTTATAACACTCCTACCTCTGGTAATCGTTTTACTGTTCACTCTTCGCACAGTTCACTGTATATCTTTTCGCGCACCTAAGGCAGGCGTTCCATCCTACTTCTAAGGTCTCCTTTCTTCTCTGAACACAGTCTTTTTTGATCAGTGGCCTCCCTGAATATGATCGTTTTGTAATATTCTCTTCGATACCCCTTCTCAACGCTCTAATCATTTCCCATCCCTCAATTTCACCAAATGTCTTTTTTATCTTAATTATGCCGGGCGTAGCGATTTTAATTCATGAAGCAGAATTTATATTAACTTTAGATACATTAAGGGCCATATAAGCTGCTTGCTGGAAGTGCATAACATAACTGCCTTTCATCTGAAAGACTTTAAATGGTTACTAGTTGCAAGCTGTTGCTGTGGCGTTCATTACATCACAGGAAAAAAATGCTTTCCCACGTTTGCTCAAGCTTTCTTTTTAGTTGCCGAAGTTGGCATATCATCAGAAAGGAACTTAGGGAATTTCGCAGAATCAGTAAGAAGTGGCAGAAGAAATATTAGCGTTTCAGCAACATGAGTCAGTGGAATGTGTGGTGTCGTACATGCTCAACTGTGCGGACAATTAACATGAGGAGTATAGAGATCAGAAGTGAAATTAACAATGATTAAGAAGCTAATACGAAATGGCTACAGGAAAAATGTGAAGACATCGAAAAAGAAATGGTTGTCGGAAAGACAGACTCAGTATACAGCAAAGTCAAAACAACCTTCGGTGACATTAAAAGCAAGGATGATAACATTAAGAGTGCAACGGAAACTCCACTATTAAAGGCAGAGGAGAGAGCGGATCGGTGGAAAGAATGAGGGGGAAGATTTTTCTGATGTGGTAGAAGAAGAAACGGGAGTCGATTTAGAAGAGATAGGGGATGCAGTATTAGAATCAGAATTTAAAAGAACTTTGGAGGACTTGAGGTCAAATAAGGCAGAAGGGATAAATAACACTCCATCAGAATTTCTAAAATCATTAGGGGAAGTGGCAACAAAACGACTATTCACGTTTGTGTGTAGAATGTATGAGTCTGGTGACATACCATCTGACTCTTGGAAAAGCATCATCCACACAGTTCCCCAGAAGGCAAGAGCTGACAAGTGATAGAATTACCGCACAATCAGCTTAACAGCTGATGCATCCAAATTGTTTACAAAAATAATATACAGAAAAAAGGAAAAGAAAATTGAGGATACGCTAGATGACGATCAGTTTGGCTTTAGGAAAGGTAAAGGCACGAGAGAGGTGATTCTGACGTTGCGGTTAATAATGGGAGCAAGACTAAAGAAAAATCAAGACACATCGTAGGATTTGTCGACCTGGAAAAAGTGTTAGACAAAGTAAAATGGTGCAAGATGTTCAAAATTCTGAGAAAAGTAGGGGTAAGCTATAGGGAGAGACGGGTCATAAACAAAATGTACAACAGCCAAGACGGAATAATAAGAGTGGATGACCAAGAAGAAGTGCTCGTATTAAAACGGGTGTGAGACAAGGATGTAGACTTTCGTCCCTACTGTTCAATCTGTGCATTGAAGAAGCAATGCTAGAAATAAAAGAAAGGTTCAGGAGTGAATTTAAATTCAAGGTGAAAGGATATAAATGATACGATTCACTGATGACATTGCTATCCTGAGCGAAAGTGAAGAAGAATTAAATGATCTGCTGAACGGGGTGAACAGTCTAAAGAGTACAGAGTATGGACTGAGAGTAAAAGAAAGACGAAGGTAGTGAGAAGTAGTAGAAATGAGAACAGCGAGAAACTTAACATCAGGATTGATGGTGACGAAGTAGATGAAGTTAAGGAATTCTGCTACCCAGGCAGTAAAATAACCAATGACGCACGGAGCAGGGAGGGCATCAAAAGAAGACTAGCAATGGAGAAAAAGGGTAATCCTGGCCAAGAGAATTATATTAACAACAAACATAGGCCTAAATTTGAGGTAGAATTTTCTGAGAATGCACGTCTGCAGTACAGCATTCTATGACAGTGAAACATACACTGTGGGAAAACCGGAATAGAAGAGAATCGAAGCATTTGAGATGTTGTGCTATAGACGAATGTTGAAAATTAGATGGACTGATAAGTTAAGGATAGAGGAGGTTATGCGCAGAATCAGAGAGGAAAGGAATATGTGGAAGACAGTGGCAAGGAGAAGGGACGGGACAATAGGACATGAGCGAATGACTTCCATGGTACTAGATGGAGCTGTAGAGGACAAAAACTGTAGGGGAAGACAGAGATTCGAATACATGCAGCGAATAATTGAGGAGTAGGTTGCAATTGCTACTCTGGGATGAAGATGTTAGCACAGGAGAGGAATTCGTGACGGGCCGCATCAAACCAGTCAGAAGACTGATGACCAAAAAATATAAATAAATAAATAAATAAAAACAAGTGAAAGTGATATTGAAACAGGTGTGGAGCCATGTAGTTCGTCATCCCTGACGGACAGGGAGCCACAAATCCCGTCTCCAGTGAAACGTAGTGGAGAACAATTAATGTCCAAGGAGCGGGTACTAAACGTACTTAGGTACATGGAAGATCATTCGCAGCATATTAAAAAAAATCATGAACAGAATTCGCATAAGTCCGCAGCGATATGGCCGTGTAATGAATAAGGAAAACTGCGGATATTCAAGGGAGGACAAAACGGATTGTTACAAAAACTGGTGTTTCTGCACTTCAAGGATGCTCGGTACAATTCACAGAATTGTGCATGATAGTGACCTACTGCGTCACGCACATCAAATTGCGTGAGGCGTAGGTTACAGTCATTTCTAGTGACGCAGTAAATGGTTGCATAACTCCAAAACGTGTTACACAATTGGAAGATGTAAGACAACGAAATTTCAAACAAAGCGTCAACTTGACGATGCACAGCAAACTGCAGAACCGGCCCGAAAATTTGTAGGTGAGACAAACAAACTTATTCAGCCGTACAGCGATGAATTTGTTTTATACTCCGACCAATCTGGAATTGAAGAGGAAATGAATATGAAAGGAACCCTGGAAATTAGAGGCACCAAGAGGGTTGTACAAAGATCAGCTAACATCGATGCCTTAACTCATTCGTATACAATTACGCCGACTGTTAATGTCGATGGTAAATTGGCTGGAAAGTTATTTATTGTGCTGCGAGAAATTGGAAGTTTTCTGCTCCCTACGATTCTTCCTTGTGTGCGTGTTCTTGCAAGGGCAGTAGGGAATATTTACATCACAGCCAGGAAGAATGGGAAAATGGACGTAAGAGGATTACAACTATGGTATTAGCACTGCTTTTGCCCAACAGATAGTCAAAATAGCTTACTTTTGCTTGATTCCTGGTCTGCGTATAAAGATGGTACTCCGTTACAGCAAACCAACCCTCCTGAAAATTACGACATTTCAATTCATACCACCTGGAACCACTGGACGAATTCAGCCTCTGGGTGTTTGTTTTGTCCGTGCACTATCTGCAGCCACGCCATAGTCAGTTTCACAATAAGCTCCACGAAAGACTGTTTCGCATTGGGTTACATGACATTAAATTCCATCAGTTCTCATCACCCCTTTACATGAAAATGATTCTGTATGCATTCTTTTATAGTGGATACCTAGCTGAACTTCCTGCATGGTTTGGACCTCCCAAGGAGTTCGCCTTCGATTTGAAGGTGCGAACCTTTGTGATCACTGTGGCGCGCCATTTGTCATTCAGTGCTCATGGTGTAAGTTAAACGTTTGTTTTGAACAGTTCTCGAATGTCGACGATGTCTATTATGTCTTGAGTGACACACGCGCCCCACAGAAGGTTGATCTCTGCGCTTCCCGGACACTCATGTTCTGTAGCCCTCTTGATGCACACGGTTAGGAGCTACTGTTTTTCCTGTCGCAACTGTTAGCACAACACTTTCAAATGAGCCTTACTAAAGATTGAAGTTGCGACCTCGCACACAAGGGGATCCTTGTTACACCGAAACCGGTTGTAAATAAATTGGTCTAATACAGATTTGTTCCATGAGCTTCCTGTAACACATACGCGCCGCTAATAATAGTCTGAAGAAGATAATTTTAAATCAACACCACCAATAAATAGAAAACCGACAGCTGACGATATGTAGGGCACAGGGGTACACCTTTTCTCACAGGCTACCAACAATAGATCGAGGGCCGTTCAGGACAGCAGAATTAATCAGTACGATTACAGCATCGGAAATCAGTAAATTTCGCATTATTCCAAATTGTACAAAGCTCAGACAGTTCCATATTTTTGCAGGATATCCACCACAGGTCTGCTGTCAGCCTCTTTCAACTGACTCAGCTTCATTTAACTTGGTGGCCCAAGCTTCCTGTTGTTGCAGCCCCGCTGCGTGTGGTGATGCAGTAGTTTCATGTTCATACTTGTGAACAGCTTGGTGTCATCCGGGTAGAGTACCAGATGGATCCTCACTGTCTTCGGGATGTCTACAGTAAAGAAGAAGTACAGTAGAGGGTCAAGCAGGGACACATGGGGTACTTCCACCCTGATGGTACCAGGTGTCGAAGTGCCGCCGTACACTTGCACGTTGAGTGTGCGAAAACTCAGGTACAACTGGAGCAGGTGAACGGGCGACAGAGGTACCCACAGTACAAAATGCTTGTGCAGGAGATCGTAGTGACACACACTGTCGAAGGCGTCAGAGCCATCGAGAAGAACCGTCCCAAGGTACTCGCGGCTCTTGAGCATCCCCACCGCTTGCTCTACCAGTCGCAGAAGTTGGTGCTGCATCGAGTGGCCCACTCGGAAACGTAACTACTCGGCTGGAAGTAGACCTGCTTCCATAATGTGGTGCCGCAGCTGCCTGGAGCGTGCTGTCTCCTGAAAATTTTGGAGAGATACGGCAACAAGCTTATAGGATAGTAATTTTGTACTAACCTGTTTTCCCCGTCTTAGGAACAGCTATCATCTCCGCATGTTTGCACATGAGGCATAATTACAAGTCGTCAGGATGGAGTTGAAGATCGGTGACAGGAGTTGCACAGCATCCCGCGGCAGTCGCTTCAGCAGCACGTTGTCGACCTGGTCGCAGCCCCCTTCTCTCCTGAACTGCAAGTGTGCAAGTTGTTGCTGGACCTCTTCTTCTGTAATGTTGTCAGTCAGGTTGTAGTCAACATAGTTGTCCAGAAACACCCCGTATCCACTGCACCACCAGGTGGACATGGTCATCGACGGCGATGTCCTCCACCGTCGTCAACGTAGCCGCAAAGGTATTGACTGACACGTTGGCTTTGGTGTCCGGTCCTGTGATGACGTCACGCCCCACTTGCAGCGGCAGGATGCTCTGGCCTCCCCTCAGAAACCGTTTGATGTTCTTCCACGCTCTGCCGTCTCGGCCCTGAGCGTGACAATCTTGCGAGGCCAGTGTCGGTTGGTGTGGTTTGCGACTGCGGCCGAGATGTTGCGTGAAATTCGATTCAGCAGGTATTTTGTGGCGGGATTTTTGTGGCCTGTCACTCACGAAAAAGCCGGTTCTTTTCCCTGGTAATATGCAGTATTTCTGGGGGAAACTGGTAGGAGTACCCCTCTGCGGTCGGTGCAGTGTGGCAGTGTCAGCTGCATACAATGTATGGCGCATGAATCCCGCGAATGCTGCTTCCGCATCTTCAAAGTCCGGATCGGACGTAGCTGCGACAGATTCTGCCAGATGCACCTAGAAATACTACCAGTCGATGTCATGCGGCGGCCTGCAACTTTCTGATAGTGTCACCGTGTCAGTGTCCAAGTCGAAAATAAAGGAAATCAGAGCTCGTACGGAAAGATATAGGTGTTCATTCTTCCCGCGCGCTATACGAGATTGGAATAATAGAGAATTGTGAAGGTGGTTCGATGGACCCCCTGCTAGGCACTTAAATGTGATTTGCAGAGTATTCATGTAGATGTAGATGTAGACGTGCAGGTGACAGTGCACAGCAGGTGGTCGCAACTGCTTTGCGGCCGACCCTGTTGATGATGACGGAGTCAAGGACATTAGGAGGGCCGCATCTTGAGTAGACCTTATGGTAGTGTGACCCCACCACAATCACGCTGTAGTTGTTGGCTACTCAGGGCAGCAGTCGTCCGCTGATGTTGGTGACTCGGGAGTTCGCATTCCAAGTACTTGGCGATGAAGCCGCAGCCGATGAAGAGGGTGCCACACATCAACAGCTGCAGCTCGAGGTCACTGTGGCGGCCGATGTGCAGCAATGAACGCGACTTGGCCCGCGGAAGTGCTGACGGCGACGTGCTTGCTTCCATGGTTGCCATGTCCGGAAGCTGCACAGGGTGATGAGGCAGCAATACTTTGACGTGCGCCGGCGTCTACCCGTCCCCCGCTTATCGATCTGTGCGGTAACAGCGAAAGTTCGACGCCCTCACGTTTATGCCAGGTTTCAGGTGAGCTTCGGAGATGAGGCAGACGTCCACAGACTCGTCGCGCAGAAACTGCTGAAACTCGCCTTCCCGGGCGAATGCAGTTTGCGGCCAGACGCAAGCAGTGAGTCCCATTATTGGAATATTAGCCGTTGGTGGGAACTGGAGAGGCTATTGTGATGATGGTATGGACAGCCGACTGCACTACAGACACAGACACTGGGGGAATCTGTGTGATGATCAGCTTAAACTACTGTGACATCGCCTCGAGTTCAGATCCATCACTCGCTGCAGGTGCCTCCTCTTGGCGTGGAGTGGAAGTCTTCGACTAGTGTCGAATGACGTGCTGTGGGGTGGCAGGTCCAATGGGCGCTCCCTCCAATGTCCGCGCCAGCGACTAACTCTGCCTACCTCTGAGCATTCCGTTGACAGTCCGCTCCCATGCATACCTGCCACGGCAGACATACTTCGCTTTCTGGACTTTGGGAGAGGCGGGGGAGGGGTGGAAAGGCTCGCAGTTGCTCTTCCAGTAGCACGAACCTTCTTCCTGGCTGCAGCGGCATGGAAGGCGCTGGTTGTCGTCTCGTTTTGGGGCCGCTACCTTGAAGGCAATGGAGCCACAGTAGTTCACCACTTGTTTGTCCTAACAATTGCATCTGTTCGGCGCGTCAGTATTCGGTATCATAAGCTAAGACATGGTCACTGATTAAAACAGAGATCCAAAAAGTGTAGAATTAATTTCTTTTATTTGCGTCAATGATCACAAAACGTTTGATCAACGTCTCAGGACCAAATTGATTCTAGTCTTCGGTATGCTGCAGTCCATGCTGTGATAGTTGCTCTCACACGTCACACAGCGTGGGGACATGTTGCAGATCCGAGCGATGTGGTCTAGACTCTGGCAGATGAAGCATTACGGTTGCCCGCTTTTTCTGCAGAGTTTCTAGAGACACCCAACTTTCATGTTGACCTGGCAGATCTTCCTGTTCACCACGTTGTCATCGAGGATGGCCAGGAACAGCGGCGTTTCTGAGTTGACCCAAGGTGTACTGAACAGCGCATCTCTCGCAGCAGCTCTCTCAGGTACCCAGGGTCCATAATGGAGAGCAGCTTGCGAAATACGACCTTAAGGGTCTTCACCGATTGTGAGGAGTAGGTAATGCAGTGCAGGCTCTCCATGTTTACGAAGCCCGTAACACCACAGCCAACTTCTGCAGTGCACATGATGACTGCACAGCTCGCGCCCAAACAATCGTGGAGTTGCCCTTCAATGCAACTCACACCTGGAATTGTGCTCGTAGCTTAGCTTAACGAAGCTATCGTTATGTGGAGGCTACTGGACCCTGGTACCTTTCTTCTATGCCCTCTGTTGAGTACGCACTGTGGGTGCGCTAGTGGCAGCACTAGAGCCCAATGGTTTGGATGTGGTGGCATCACTCGCCTCAGTTGGGCGGTTCCGCGATTGGTGCTTCACTTCCGTAGACTCTTCTGCAGGCTTAGCCCCTGGGATGCGGCCCATCAGGAAGGCGAGTTGTGCTTCTGCCACCGCTGTGTGTGCAGCGTCTATTGCAGTCGATGTGCACTCCGAAGTAGAGCCTTCAATGCGGCAACTGGCAGAGCAAGCTCGACGCTCGGTCGTCGACTGACAGTCTCTGGCGCGTGCGACGTCGAAACTTCGTCTGCTGGTGGTGTTTCGTGGCGGGATACTTCTGGAAATTGGTCGCAGTTCTCCCACATCAAGGACACGAACTACAGCATGCGAAGACGTGCGTCCGTCCACCAATCCCGCCTATAGTCTTCTGTGTGCAGCACTCGATGCTTCTGATCGAGGGGGAGCACATTTTGGAGAGTGTTGCACATCGGAGGTGCTACCGTATCCACTTGGTCGTGTTGTTGTCGCGTGCATGGCGCATCAGCTGAACTAGCGGTCGTGCTTAGCTCCCGCCTCGACGTCATCACTCATCCCAATTGGTTACGCCAGTGACGTCACTGCTACCCATCATACGTTGACTGTGTAGCATTTTTCTGCTTGTCAGGCGTAAGATTGCCTGCTCTCTTAGGCTATTCTGTACTCTTCAGGTGTCAGCCAAGCTATCCCAAAAAATCTGCTTTAGTTGAGCAAGCTCCAGAAGATGGTCACCAAATCAAATTTGACCACATCTTCACAGTCGCTCGCGGTAACGGCTTTTGGGACAGAGTAATTAAAGAAGCCTTTGAAATAAAAATTCTGACAACTCTCTCAGTAGTAAAAAATCATGATAGTAGGTTTCAGCTCAGCGATTTGGCTGTATTCAAGAACAAGCACTTTAATGATGTCAAGACCACTAAACTGGTAGCAAGAACATGAAATATACACAGCCTGCCAAAAAATGGAAAAAATATATAAAAAGATGCAGATATAAGGTGGAAACGGACGTAGGACAGGAAATGAAACTTGACAGGATGGGTGGATGTGTGACGTTATTTCAATTATTACAAAATCGTGTCAAAATTACAAAGAACTTGGCAATATGGCGTTGCACCCCCTTAGCCCGAATGCGTGCATTGATTTGGTTGAGGAGTGTGTCATAAGGTCGCTGTCTTGTCTTCTGAGGCAAGCCGCCCCACGGTTGTTGTAAATGGTCTTTGATGCCTTGAATACTAGCACTGACACGGAGTTGAAAGGAAGGAAGATTACAGTTTAGTATCCCATCACAGGGCGGTCATGAGAGATGGAGCACACGCTTAGATTAAGAAAGAATGAGGAAGAAAATCGGCTGTGCCCTTTTCAAAGGAACCATTCAGGCATCCGGCTAGCGTGATTTAGGGAAATCACGGAAAACCTAAATCAGGGGAGCCAGATTGAGGTTTGAGCCGTCATCATGCCGAATGCGAGTCCAGTGTGCTATTCACTGTGTTGTATCCTGCCCACTCACCAAATATGGGATGCCCGGGAAACCTGCTTTCTCGCATCGCTAAACAACAATTAAAGCAAATCGTATTAATGAAGTTTATTACAAAATGAAATGATTACACTACTTAAATTTGTGAAATACAGATGTGTTGCAAACAAAGGGCGACAGACAAAATAAGAAATCTCTTCAGAATACACAATGCTACATAGCAGAAGCGAAATGACTTCTTGAACTAGCTGCTGTAGAACTCTCAGAACTCGGTAGTCTTCAGTTGAGCCGCGGCCAGTCGGACGCAGCGCTTATGTTCTCGTCACGTAGACGCTGCCGTCGCGGTGTCGCCCTAGAGAGAGGTCGGTCCGCGTGCAACTGGATGACGCCTTCTTCACAGCCCTCTCTGCTCTAACATTCCTGCACTTGCCTTTGCACCGGAACACACTGCGCCACGTTTAACTCGATTGGGACGGAGTTGACGTCCGAGACGGTTCCACAGATGTTTTGTCGGAGATAGATCTGGGGATCAAGATGGCCACGCGATAACCTCAACATCAAGCAGAATGTTCGGAGCGACGCGTGTCGTATATAGAGGAGCATCGTCCTGCGGAAAAAAAGCACCACCAAGCTGTCGCAAGAGGGGTAACACATATGATGACGCAGGATGTCCACCGGATACCACTGTTTCCTCAGAGTTCCACCAATCAGTACCAGCCACGACCTGGAGTCATATCCGATGGCTCCCCACAGCCTGACGCCGCTGTATCTCTACTTGTTCTTGGATGGCAGGCGTAAATATGAAGAGTTTATAATATGGTTGGATCACAATATACTAGTCCCTCTTGTCCTGGACCGACGTGGTCGACTGGAAGCTTGACGTTGAGTATTACTATCGTCACGCTCTCATGCAGTACAACATGGGATCCCTGTCACATCTGAATGTCCCACAATTTTGAATATTCCACTATTCGGCCAACCGGCAGAGGGAGAATCACAATGAGGCTTCTTTCAAACTATGTTCGGCGCTCATAATGCTGTCTCACAAGACTACACGGCATCTACAATCTGTGATCAAAAGTATCCGGACATCTGGCTGAAAATGACTTACAGGTTCGTGAAGCCCTCCATCGGTAATGCTGGAATTCAATATGGTGTTGACCCATCCTTAGCCTTGAAGACAGCTTCCACTCTCGCAGGCATACGTACGATCAGGTGCTGGAAGGTTTCATGGAGAATGGCAGCCCATTCTTCACGGAGTGCTGCACTGATGAGAGGTATCGATGTCAGTCGGTGAGGCCTCGCACGAAGTCAGGGTTCCAAATCTCCCCAAAGGTGTTCTGTAGGATTCAGGTCAGGACTCTGTGCAGGCCCGTCCATTACAGGGATGATACTGTCGTGTAATTACACCGCCACAGGCCGTGCATTATGAACAGGTGCTCGATCGTGTTGAAAGATGCAACCGCCATCACCGAACTGCTCTTCTACAGTGGAAAGCAAGAAGCTGCTTAAAACATCAATGTAGGCCTGTGCTGTGATAGTGCTACGTAAAACAACAAGGGGTGCAAGTCCTCTACATGAAAAACACGAACACACCATAACACCACCGCCTCTGAATTTTACTGTTGGCACTACACACGCTGGCCGATGATGTTCACCGGGCATTTGCCATACGCACACACTGCCATCGGATCGCCACATTGTGTACCGTGATTCTTCACTCCACACAACGTTTTTCCACTACTCAATCATCCAACGTTTACGCTCCTTACACATAGCGAGGCGTCGTTTCGCATTTACCGGCGTGGCGTCGCTCGACCATGAAATGCAAGTTCTCTCACCTCCCACCCAACTATCATAGTACTTGCAGTGGATCCTGATGCAGTTTGGAATTCCTGTTTATGGTCTGGATAAACGTCTGCCTATTGCACATTACGACCCTCTTCAACTGTCGGCGGTCTCTATCAGTCATCAGACGAGGTCGGCATGCACGCTTTTGTGCTGTACGTGTCCCTTCACGTTTCCACTTCACTATCACTTCGGAAACAGCGGACCTAGGAATGTTTCGTAGTGCGGAAATCTCGCGTAGAGATGTATAACACAAGTGACACCCAATCACCTGTCCACGTTAAAGTGCATGAGTTCCGCGGAGCGCCCCATTCTGCTCTCTCACGATGTCTAATGATTACCGAGGGCGCTGATATGGAGTACCTGGGAGTAAGTGGTAGCACAATGCACCTAATATGAAAAGCGCGTGTTTTTTGGAGGTGTCCTGATACTTTTGATCACATAGCGTACGTGTACTTCATGCTGAGTAGTCAAGTTCTGACGCTGTTCATGTCCCTTATATACCCTACCCTGCCTGGTAACACCACTAACCACAAACAACGCTAATGCACTCCGGTGCCCGTTGTAGATGTCGTAGGGAATTGCAACTCCAATCATTTACTACTCACCGACGTTCTGTAGGTATACAAAGTTACATCGACCTCCATCCATGTCTTCTGGG
Source organism: Schistocerca americana (assembly GCF_021461395.2). Taxonomy (NCBI): domain Eukaryota; kingdom Metazoa; phylum Arthropoda; class Insecta; order Orthoptera; family Acrididae; genus Schistocerca; species Schistocerca americana. Next base: position 424,296,173 of record NC_060121.1, on the reverse strand, counting down.
TGCTTCACTTTTTTCTCGGGCAGTGCATATAAAACACACTAACGATGCCAGAAACGTGAACTGCGAAAAAAGACTGACAATGAAATCAGCTTAGTCGTATCGAGCGGGTCGGGAGGTAACGATGGGGACAAGTACTCCTTACTGTTTTGCGCCTCACCATCGCTGCCATCATATACGTTATTTCTTAAGTCAACATCCTCTTTTTTTCACGCGTACTAGTCCTACAGGAATAAATTAGCTATATTTACAAAGGTGCTTTAACAGGCTTCTGACACTATGTAACTATTTTTCACCAACGCTTACTATTTATGGAAAATTTCAACATAAAAGAGACTGCGAATAAGACGAAATAGCAAAGAAAGAATTCCAACCAATGTCATTAAACCCGGAAATGTGAAGGAATTTATCACCACATCAATATTGTGCCCAAACAGTGAAGATTGCACCAAAGTAAACGGAAAAAATTTTGAAGAACATTGTGGAGGGAAATGAGGAGATTTACTAGAGTTGTGACTCTGTACAGTTCAACGAGGGGATTGACAATCAATTGTATCCTGTAGAATTCTTACGTTAGGATTACCGCCACATAAACTTCTACTAAAGAACAATAGTATTGCCTTCTTGATAAGAAACCTGAACGCTAAACAGGGCTAAATCAGTGGAAGTCAGATGTTTATAACAAAACTCAATGAAGTTACAATTAATGCTCAGGTACTTGACACCGGGAAAAATGCTGTAATAGCGCGGATAAACATCGTTTACATTGTTTGATACAAACCTGCTTTTTCAGCTGGCTAGAAGTTGCCTATTATAGTTGATAACACTATAATCAAGTCGCAGGGACGAATACTTCGAAAAGCAAGATTGAATTTACCAAATGGCATATGTACTCACTGAAATTGGATGTAGCCTTTTTTAAGAGTAATTAAATCAAATAATATTTGTATCGCTTAAAGAAAGTGAAAAAGAAAAAGTACACGCAGATTACAGTCTACGTTGAACATTGTTTACACGAGCTTTGGTAATGCTCTGTAAACAATTTTATTCAATATTACGTACATGGAAATGTGTACAGAAGGATGTACAGAAAGATGTATCATAAATTCATGATTATTATGTCACGTTGTTCGGATCAGTTTAAAGATATTTTCTCTTCATTTCCACAACCACCCCTACCCCAACGACTTCGCTTATTGCAACTACTGTAATTATTTAAAACTATAAAAGTGCGAAAGTTTCGCACAGGTCCCTTACCCCGTCATTCTAGACAACTTACTGCACACAGAACATAAGTGATTCTTCGAAGGGTTTCCGTAGCTTAAAACATCATTTATCTGTATATGTCTTTGTTGATAAATAGATCCTTCCATGAGAGAAATAACTAAGGTTGGTACACATACATTGTTACACATAAGCCTTACTGTTAGGCAACAATCACTCTGGGCATAAGAACCACCTTCCTATCAAAGGGGTGGAGGTGGAGGAGAAAAAGAAGCGTGAATTTCCAGATTTCGTTGATCTAGTATTTGAGAATCAGAGCACTTAGCGACGTGCAACAGACTTTATACATAATTTCAAATCTTTACGAAATTTTTTTCTCGATTACAGCTCCTACAAAATGATGTAAAGAAAAATGTTTACCGCTTACTATTTTTCTGCTGTTCATGAAGTGCTACATGAGGCCTGACGTTATAACTCGTTACTTCTTTACTACAACCTGTATTCGCGACTGATTTTACAGACAGTATACACATTCATTCCCTAAATGTATGAGCAAAATCATATCATTGTACGACACATAGTTCAGGAGATATTACGTCACAAACAGTGAGATGCGTGAAAAACAGCCGCACCTTGCCCGTCGTTTAAGTTTATTACTTCGTTGTTCATAACTCCATTCGCAACATATGTTACAAACAGTACCCACATATGCCTCTGAGTGTACCTACAAAATTATATCATTGCGTGAGACGTAGTTCAGAAGTCTGTATTTGCAATTCGAATATTGGCAGACATAGGCGACATAAAAATGAAAAAGCTTGCATACTTTGCCTACTTTCATTCCATAATGTCATATGGTACAATATTTTTGGGTAACTCTTCAAGTCAAACAAAAGTTTTCAGAGTCTAAAAGCGTGTAATACGTATTATTTCTGGAGTATATTCACGGACATCCTGTAGAAACCTCTTCAAAGAACTGGGTATACTAACTACTGTGTCTCAATATATTTACTCCTTAACGAAATTTTTCCTAAATTCCAACAAACAGCTCAGTTCATACATACAATACCAGGAACAAAAATGATCTGCACAAGGACTTAAAAGCACTTACTTTAGTTCAAAAAGGGGTCCACTACTCAGGAACACTCATCTTCAATAATTTGCCAGCAAACATAAAAAATTTAGTTACAAATAAAGATCAGTTTAAAAGGAGCCTGAAAGACTTACTAGTGGCCAACTCCTTCTACTCCATTGACGAATTTTTTAATAGAAACAAATAATGTATTGTATATATTCATACTATTAGTATTGTTATTTCAGCTTTAAAAAAAAAAAAAAAAATTTGACATGTTCAACATCCATGAGGATCTCCTCAGCACTGATCTATGGAACGAAAAACTAATCTAATCTAATCTAATCAAAGTAATGACGTCATAAACATTAAGAGTGGTACGGGCCTGGACACACAGCTATAAGTAAATACCTGGGCAACGCCGGATTTCACCAGTGGAGCCGAAATACTATTATATCTACGTGCTTCTCTTTTCGTGCACCAAAGATCAGTTATAACAATCTTATGCTTCTCCTTCTGTTAGTACTCCAGCGCAGAATCTTAACAGCAACACCTCTTTTTTTTTTTTCGTCGATATAGCTGTGATTCCGTATGGATAAGTCTTTATTGTTGCACCCCCTGGCGTAAGCCGACCGCTACACGGGTTCAATTAACACAGAGAGTAGGAAAAGGAAACGTGGCAGGGCGGCCTTATCGCTACACGGACGCCACGCTTTTGTGGGCAGCACGCGCCGCTGGGAGAGACGCCGCCGCAGCAGCCGGCAGCTCGGCTCAGCTAACGAGCTGCCGTGGCGCCACAGACGTCATTTCCGGCGCCGCCTCTGACGTCATGCGCCCGCCCTCCCAATTCTGCCGGGGCGCGGGCGACGCTGATCGTACCCGCCGGAAGCTGTCGGGCGTCTCCGGAACGCCGCTGCGCAGGCACTACGCTGATTCAATTAACTTCCGCTCTTCCGACAAGCGAACGTGCGTGTGACAACAAGTGTCAACTTACCGGTGACGTCTGCCCTGTAAGCGTGTAAGGCGCCGACAGAAACGCTAGACGTTTAGCTGTCGTCCCACTTCCTGGCATGAGATACGAGAAGAACCTGAAAAGCTAGCATACTGACGGGTTTGATACGAGGATCGTTCAATAATTAATGCGACACATTTTTTCTAGCTCACTTTAGCTCCAAAAAACCCGGGAATTTGTTGTGGAACATCGTGGAATATTCCCGCTGCAGCCCCTACAGTTTCACGAATTTCCGAAAGGTCGTGGCGCTTTACATAGTCTTCAACATGGCTTGTATAACGGACGTGCGTCCCAAGAAGAGAGATGTCACTCAGTTTCTTTCGGGGCAGAGTCAGAGCATCGCAAGTATTCATAGACGCTTGCAGGATGTCTACGGAGACCTGGCAGTGAACAAATGCACAGTGAGTCGTTGGGCAAAGCGTCATCATCATCGCAATAAGGACGCGCAAACCTGTCCGATCTGCCGCCTGCTGGCCGACCGCACAGTGCTATGACTCCTGCAATGTTGGAACGTGCAGACACTCTCATTCGAGATGATCGACGAATCACAATCAAAACTATCGACCACCAATAAGACACAAAAGACACAAAGAGCAACGAAAAATCATCTGTACGGAACTGCTTGCTCGCTATGAGGCTGGTCGTGACATTTTGTTGTTGAACATCGTCACAGGCGATTAAACATGGGTTCATCACTTCAAACCGGAAACAAAAAGGCAGTCCACGGAGTGGCACCACACCACCTCTCCACCGAAGGAAAAGTTCAAAGCTGCGCTCTCAGCACGATGACGGTCTTCTGAGACCCTGAAGGGATTATTCTGTTTGATGCCCTTCTTCGTGGTGCAACAGACAACTCTGAAGTGTATTGCGCCACGATTAGGAATCTGAAGGAACTATATCAACGTGTTTGTCGCCAAAAAATGCAAACGAACTTCTCCTTCTTCGAGACAACGCAAGGTCTCACAAAAGCCTGAGCACTCTAGAGGAGCTCACAAAACTTCATTCGACTGCCCCAATATCGCAATTCTGACAGTACAGTATGTGGTCAAAAGTATCCGGACACCCCCGAAAACATACGTTTTTCATATTAGGTGAATTTTGCTGCCACCTACTCCCAGGTACTCCATATTAGCGACCTCAGTAGTCATTAGACATCGTGAGAGAGCAGAATGGGGCGCTCCGTGGAACTCACGCACTTCGAACGTGGTCAGGTGATTGGGTGTCACTTGTGTCATACATCTGTATGCGAGATTTCCACACTCCGAAACATTCCTGTGTCCACTGTTTCCATTGCGGTAGTGAAGTGGAAACGTGAAGGGACACGTAAAGTACCAAAGCATGCAGGCCGACCTCGTCTGTTGACTGAGAGAGACCGTCGACAGTTGAAGAGGGTCGAAATGTGCAATAGGCAGACATCTATCCAGAACATCACACAGGAATTACAAAGTGCATCAGGATCCACTGCAAGTATTAGGACAGTTAGGCGGGAGGTGAGAAATCATGCATTTCATTGTCGAGCGGCTGCTCATAAGCCACACATCATACCAGTAAATGCCAAACTACGCATCGCTTGGTGTAAGGAGCGTAAACATTGGACGATTGAACGGTGGAAAACCGTTGTATCGAGTGACGAATCACGGTACACAATGAGGCGGTCCGATGGCAGGGTGTGGGTATGGAGAATGCCCGGTGAACCTCATCTGCAGGCGTGTGTAATGCAAACAGTAAAATTCGGAGGCGGTGGTGTTATGGTGTAGCCGTGTTTTTCATGGAGGGAGCTTGCACCCGTTGTTGTTTTCCCTAGCACTATCACAGCACAGGCCTACATTGATGTTTTAAGCACCTTCTTGCTTCCCACTGTTGAAGAGCAATTCGGGGATGGCGATTTCATCTTTCAACACGATCGAGCACCTGTTCATAATGTACGGCCTGTGGCGAAGTGGTTACAAGACAGTAACATCCCTGTCATGGACTGGTCTGAACCGAGTTCTGACCTGAATCCTATAGAACTCCTTTGGGGTGCTTTGGAACGCCGACTTCGCGCCAGGCCTCACCAACCGACATCGATACCTCTCCGCAGTGCAGCAGTCCGTGAAGAATGGACCTCCATTCCCCAAGAAACCTTCCAGCACTTGATTAAACGTATGCCTGTTAGAGTGGAAACTGTCATCAAGGCTCAGGGTGGGCCAACAGCATATTGAATTCCACCATTACCGATGGAGGGCGCCACGAATTTGTAAGCCATTATCAGCCAAGTGTCCTGACACTTTTGATCACATAGGGTATGTCTGTTATCAAGTTGAAATAATTGCGCTTAAGCGCATGTCAGAACTAAAAATCATCTGACATGACATGGCACAGATGCTGGTGGAATCTCATTGTGTTCCTAATAACCACTTTTTTTTGTGTATTGCACTATCTGTAAGTTACTTGAATTCTGTTTGATTTTTACTCACATACGTAATATTAGGTAGGGTAAATGATTCAGTGTTTGTTTTTGTTTCATATAAAATAGAAGCTGGTTCCACCGCATGGTCTTCTGCAGACTCACGTATATCTGTGTCAGTTTACGAATTTGTTTGTGAACTGCACAATTTAAATGTGTTGTAAATACATTGCTCGTATTCTCCTTTATTTTTGTCCGCATCCATTTTTCTGTACTTTCTCGCATTTAAAGGAAAAACCTGAAATTTTTATTGTAGTGGGAGAATGATTCTAGTGCATTGATTACTCCTAAAATCTATTGTTTGTTTTACATGTTCATCATGTGTGAACACATTTGGGTAACTACTGTTGCATTTTTAACATTTGCAAGGCACAATGCTCTAGTTTCTCAGACTATAAAGCATAATCAGTGGTAAGAAGCAGCACCATTTAAAGCAAAATTACATACTCATTTCATGAGAAGATATAATATAGCTGAATACCAATTCTGTCAAAAGGTGTTAACATGGAGTTCTCAATTAAATATGACAAAATACGAAAAATAAGTCAGAACTAAAATATAGTGCGAGAAATATACTTAACAACGCATTTCAATCGAGCAGCTCACACACGAATTCATCAGTAAGAGCAAATATATGTGAGTCTACTGAGCACCATGCAACGAAACCAGTTGTTTTTTTATGAAAATAAAGTAAATATGGAATCATTTACCCCACCAAATATAATGGATGTGAGCAAAAAGCAGCCAGTATAAGATAAACATTTACAGTGCAATTAAAAGATTGCAATACACACAGGAAGCCGTAATTAGGAATGCAATGTGACGAAACCAACTTTTGTTTACTACAAAATTAAAACAAATGTCAAGGTCTTTAAGTCACTCAACAAGAAAACAATATGGGAAAGAACTGATTAAAGAGCATATTTATGGACTGTCTAGTACTGATAAACTTGCAGCACTGTAAGTGACCTGGCAGCGAGTCAGGGTTGTGTTACGGAAATCACTATATTATTTGCAACCCCTCCACCCCCCCACCCCTCCTTGTTGCACTGGCCAAGATCAAGCTTTAATATGGCATGCGCAAATCGTGTGCAGTGAGACTACTTGGCCAGTAGTCTATACCACCTGTATATCTAAGAATTTATTGCGTCGAGATCTGATAATTATTACAGTATTCACATTATTATTTTTAGCGATTTATTGCCATTTTAAGATGTGGCATTTAATCCACAAACAACTCAAGTCGTATGCATCCTGAGCTCCATGAAAAGTTATATATATATATATATATATATATATATATATATATATATATATATATATATATATATATATATGATCAAAAAGTCAGTATAAATTTGAAAACTGAATAAATCACGGAATAATGTAGATAAAGAGGTACAAATTGACACACATGTTTGGAATGACACGGGGTTTTATTAGAACAAAAAAAAAAAAAAACGTTCAAACAATGTCCGACAGATGGCGCTTCATCTGATCAGAATAGCAATAATTAGCATAACAAAGTAAGGCAAAGCAAAGATGATGTTCTTTACACGAAATGCTCAATATGTCCACCATCATTCCTCAACAATAGCTGTACTCGAGGAATAATGTTGTGAACAGCACTGTAAAGCATGCCCGGAGTTATGGTGAGGCATTGGCATCGGATGTTGTCTTTCAGCATCCCTAGAGATGTCGGTCGATCACGATACACTTGCGACTTCAGGTAACCCCAAAGCCAATAATCGCACGGACTGAGGTCTGGGGACCTGGGAGGCCAGCATGACGAAAGTGGCGGCTGAGTACACGATCATCACCAAACGACGCGCGATAGAGAACTTTCACGCGTCTAGCAATACTTTTTTTTTGGTTCTGACAAAACCCCATGTCATTCCAAGCATATGTGTCAATTTTTACCTCTCTATCTACATTATTCCGTGGTTTATTAAGTTTTCAAATTTTTTACTGACTTTTTAATCACCCGGTATATATATGGTAGAAGAGACTCTTTTTGTTACTGCCACAACACGACTTGAAAATTTCGAGGCTCGGCTCATACTTATATCTTAGTTGCCGTTATACATCAAAATTGATACTGGCTACCACCCGTTATAGACGAGGTCGCTGACGAACGACTGTATGGTGGCAGTTGGAGTCCTGGTGGTGAAAGAAATTTTCTTCAGCCGACTTGCAAGGCTTTCCAGTTGACGCCACAATGGATGGCTTGCGTGTCGATGATGACGAAAACACGACACTCCATCCACGAGCGGAGAAAATCTCCGACCCGGCCGGGAATCGCACCCAGCCCCACTGCATGGCACTCAGACGTACTGACCACTCAGCTAAGGGGGCAGACTGCAGCACAACCAGGAAACCATATACTCATTACAGTCAGTTACACTCAGCAACTCTCAAACACCACGTGGAAAGGAACCATGGGGGGTGGGGGAAGAAAACCCGTTCCGATTACGTGCTTTACCAACGCTCCAGAGTCTACCAGCCAACAACGCCGCACGGCTCTTTCTTTCTTTTTTTGCTGGTTGCAAGGAAACTATTATTTAGTTCTTGTTATACCCTACCCTGTAATTATTTTAATGAGGTATGGAAAGGCCTGTTGGTGGTACTTTCAGTAAATAAATAAATACATAAATATTGTGCTTAGAATGCATTCTGAGGCATGGGATTTCTTTTTTGTACGAATGTGCATGATGTTAATATGTAGGTGTGATTAACCTGGGAAACAAGTGACTACGGTACCTCACACATTTGATAGTGTAGCAACCCGAGTAGAGCTGACCTATAATGTTCCTCCCTAAATGTGTGCGTATTCTGCGACACATGCGCAAAGGTAGTCCCGCTTTCTCTGTTAATCAGTACATGACTGTTGCTGTTGTAATTTGGTGTTTGTGTTACGCATGTATGGTAAGAATAGTTGTACAACTTATGCATGAGTTTCAGAAACGACTGAATGCTGCATGACGTTTCAGCTAGAATACTACAAATGGAAACTGGGACTCTCAAGGAACTCGTTCTGCACGGCGTTCGTAGACGGAGAGCGCGTTCTCACGCAGGTTGGTATAGTCAGGTAAAATAACTTGTGTAGCGTGTGATAACTGTCTCCTGTTTGCTTATTTCTGTGTTAGACTGAGACAGAGATCTTCAACCATTTTCATATGTTTGCATCACAGTTAGCCTTACTCTTTAAATGTCACCCGAAAGCAACGCCTGCTGGAAAGTTTTGCTCTTATGTAAGAAAATGGTCATCTACGGAACGGTAATGAGTTTTAGGGTAGATGCAAGTAACAGGTTGATGCTTAATTAAGTAACATCCTTATTCCTTATAACACAATGTATTCTAAGTACATCGTTGGCTGTTAATCATCTGTCATTCTTTGTACAAAGTGTGGACAAAAAAATCTGATGTTTTTAATTAACAATAACTCACGTATTGTGAGTGGAGTCTCTGTAAAGGTGTAGGGCGTGTGCAGTTGGAGTGATACGGGACCCCTGATACATCTACATACGACCGACAGGTGACCCGCACGTATACATCCTGTCTGATCGCCTGCATCCATTCATGTCCAACAGACTTGGACAGTTCCAGCAGGACAATGCGACACCCCACACGTCCAGAACTGCCACAGAGTGCATCCAGGAACACTCTTCTGAGTTGAAACCCTTCCGCTGGCCACCAAACTCCCCAGGCATGAACATTATTGAGCATATCTGGGATGCCTTGCAACGCGCTGTTCTGAAGAGTTCTCCACCCCCTCGTACTCTTACGGATTTATGGACAGCTCTGCAGGTGTCCATGCCCTCCAACGCTACTTCAGAGATTAGTCGAGGACTTGCCACGTCGTGTTGCGGCACTTCCGCGTGCTCGCAGGGACCCTACACGATATTAGGCAGGTGTACCAGTTTCTTTGACTCTTCAGTGTAGTAAACTGTTTACATACTCTTTTTCCATCCGTCTCGTTTTCATTTGACTGCCCCTTAGAGTCCCGATATCTGAGCCGCTGGCAACGGCACCCGAAATAGGACGCAGTCGCCTCATTCGCAACTGAATGTGCTTCCAGTAAGATGGAGCAAGTACTCACATCATAATGAATTCTATGATAGACTAATTTCTCACAATGGTAACATTGCTTTGCCCTTCGTCCTTCCCGATCTCAGTACAATTTCTGTTTTCTGTGGGCAGTGAGCTGATACCGTAAATCGTGGTATGCGTACACAAATCACGTAGACTGCATTGTACATCGTACTTGAAATGTGTACTGCAAAAGTGGACTCCCCTTTTGTGACTTCATTTCCAAGTCCTAAGACTTCGTCAAACAGATTTATTTCTATGTGTCTGAAATTACGTATGTACCGCAACATGATGCGTTAATAAACACGTTAAAATGTTGTGTAAACTGCGAAGTATTACTAATTAAAACCATCAGATCTTTTTGCCATACCCCACATTTTGCGAATCGTAAAACAGGGAGCACAACTTGTGAATTAAGAAATATCGAGTATGAAATGGTACAAAGGAATTCTGCTGTCATAATTTCCGTAGGTCCGACACAAATTTAAGCGGGTCGTCTGCATTCCATGTTCCACTCGCGGTAGGCTGTTACGTGTTCTTAAGAGGAAAGTCACAGATGCGCCGAAGGTGTGACGCTGTGGAGTCGTCCACACAGCCACGAACCGTCCGTGTCAGTTAAATACAGGGAAACAAATTGGTACTTGCTCAGTCCTGCAGGTAACGCGCGCAGACGAGACAGAAGAACTTCATTTCACTAGCGTAGTAATCAGTGAAAAATGCTACTATCGGAGCACAAAAAATGCGATTTTTTTCTGTCTATTTAAAAGACTCTGACTGAAAAGCGGGGTACCAGCTGCCTCGTTCTGCTTTGCTCAGCACCTTTAAAAAAATTTCCAAAAATTTTGGCATGCGAAAATATTTGTGCTTGTTTTAACATGCAACTCACCTCAAAAACCCACAAACACCCCTAACTGTAACACCCACTAGTTCATCAATGTAAGTTGCTCATATCCATCCACTTTCAGTTGTCCTTTCTCAGTCACTCGTTCAGCCGAATTCATTGTCATTATCTCAATGTGTGTCTGCCTGTGTGTCTGTCATTGTCTCCTTTGTGACAGCTACAGTCCCCTTCGTTTTGTTCTGCTACTACAGTGCCTCTCACACTCACTGCCTTCCTCCTGCTCTCTCTTCCTGCTGATATATCATTCCTTCCTTCCTGCCGCTACTGTATCTTCTCATTGTCACTATTTCTTTCTTCATTGTTGTCATTGTCGTGTACCCTGTGTCTCACACGTTTCCATTTTCTCTTTATTCCTTCTCTCCCTCCCTCCTCCCCCCCCCCCCCCCACCCTCACGCCTGGCACTGTCTCCTTCACTTTTTTCATAGCACTGTTCTGTCACTGTCAACTATGTTCCACTGCCACTGTGTCCCTCTCTTTGTCTCACACTGCCATTGTCTCCCTTCTTTCCATAATACAACCTCGGTCTATTATCTTCCAGTATTTATTACTTTGCCACTATCACTGTTTTATTTCCCACCATAACAAACCGCGAATATGTTTGCATGCCAAAGTTTTTGGCAAATTTTTAAAGAATTTGAGGTAGGTACAATGAGGTAGCTGATACCGCACTTTCCAGTAGAAGTCTTTTACATAAGATTCCGGTAGGAGCATTTTTCCATTGGTTCCCTTCTTTTCACTGCTGCACCAGGACATTTAACTCATATGGAAAAAAATGTATTGGTCAGTAAAATTTAGGTAGTTTACTTATATGAAACCGAAATAACGCAAAACTATTTTTATACCTCAGACCAGATTTTACACTTGCGTTGCACTGATTTGGGGGAGCGGACCAAACAGCGAGGTCATCGGTCCCATCGGGATAGGGAAGGATATTGAAAGTGGTCGGCCGTGTCCTTTCAAAGGAACCATCCCAGCATTTGCCTGGAGCGATTTAGAGAAATAACGGAAAACCTAAATCACAATGGCCGGCGCGGGTTTGAACTGTCGTCCTGCCGAATTGGAGTCCAGTATGCTAACCACTGCGCCACCTCGCTCGGTCCAGATTTTACATGAGAAAAAGTTTTGCATGTGTTTCAATACTACAAGATGGTGGTTCTCGTATGACAACGGAGATACTTTACAGCATATTTCTCCGTCCTTCGTCAATTTATAGACTACATTTTTGCCTCACGCCGTATTTTACTTTCAAACTCTGACTATTGAAATCCGATAAAAATAGCAAGAAAATTATGGAGATTGTTCGAGATCAGGATCTCGGGAATATATCGTAAAAATTTCATCCATTTTCTGTACGTAGCCGTCTTTTGGTCCTCTGGTGATGGCGAAAATATAGTAAAAAACCCTTTTTTGGGATTTTACGAGGAACCAACCACGAAATAATGATGCCGCCAATATAACACGAGTTATGAGCACCGAAACATCACATTTTTATGCGCGGTGTTTTGGAAAATACTGGATACTCATGCCGTCGCATGCAAACCGATTGCATTGTTCAGCAGAGTATTTTCAAGTGTTAGACTGTCTTCTATTCTACCGATAAGCTCTCCAAAAGAACGAATAGACATACGAAAATAATTATAAAATGTTTTTAAGCAACTGGGAATACAGAGTGACGTTAGGATGCACCCGAAAACTTCCCTCGAGCGTGTATTTCTCTTCTTATATATCAGATAGATTTGAATGGCTTTTAAATGCAGCGAGATCGTCTCTATACGTGCGGTCAAACAGCACGATGTGCTAGAGCACAGAGTACAGGGCACAGAACGCCGCAGTCGCTCGACTGCACACAGGCATGCGCACCCACCCGACTGTGAAAACCATCAATGTGAGTCTGTCAACTGCTCGGGGAACGCAGAGCATGGACCATCTGCGTAAGTGTGTAACGGGCCTTCGAGCAGCAAAGGCAGCAGGGACGACTTAACCATTTGTCCTGTCTCTCAGTAAAACGTTAAGTAGATTCGGATAGAAAGGGCAGCTTTAACTCGAGCCATGCTCTATTTTCAACAATTCAATCACGCTTTCGATTTCTCGGAACAGTTAGGTATGAGTGTTCATTCATTTTCCGGAAAGTATTTTCTGCTGATTTCCTAACAAAGCACAATTAGCTAAATGCGGTCACCACGCCACGATTAGCTTGTTTATAAATTCCATATGGGAAAATTCACAAAATAATGAAAGATAGGAAGACATATCCTTTTAAAAAGGCATTAGGTTTGTTGCAGCTACACAGGTGTGCCTAAAAGCACTGTGACCGCTGTCCACCGAGAGACTGAGTAGCGCTTCGTGGCGTTACAGGCATGTGACGCTGTAAGGGAAGTATATATACGGAGAAGATACGAAAGTAGTATCGTTCTAGAGATCATATAGGCCATCCATTGACATAAGCGACTTTGAGAAAGGGCAGGTTAGTACTGACCCACTCTTGGGAACGAGTATCGCGGAAACAGCGAAGCTGATCACGTGTTTTCGTGCTACCGTCGTGAGCATCTATGGAGAGCGGTTGAAGGACGGTGGAACCAGTGGTAGACAAGGTGTTGGACCCCTCGTCACAGAATATGATGGTTGAATGCTTGCCGCCGATCGTGGTGGCGCTGTGGTCAGAGCACTGGATTTGCATTTGAACCGTCGGGTTCAAATCCCCGTCCGACCATCCAGATTTAGGTTTTCCGTGATTTACTTAATCACTCAAGGCAAATGCCGGGATGATTCTTTTGAAAGGGCAAGACCGATTTCCTTCCTCATACTTCCGTACTCCGAACTTTTGCTCTGTCTCTAACGACCTAGCTGTCGACGGGATGTTACACTCTAATCTCTTTCTCCTGTTCCTCTCGGAAGCTTCCCCGCTCTGTAAAGCAGGATACGCGGCGACCTGTGACAGGTGTGACGACAGAGTACCATACTGGTGCAGACAAGTGTTTTCGGAGCACGCTAGTCAGTTCACATTCTTGAAATACAACTTCTCAGCAGATAACTCCTACGCATTCCCATGTTCAGTCAACATCGCCGTCAGTTACGACTGCAATGAGCACAGTGTTATCGGGATTGGACCGTGAATCAATGGAAACGTGTCACCTGGTAGGATATAACATCTTGATGTCTTGAAACCCCTCCTTGTTTCTAAGCGTCAGGCAACTATCAACTGCCACTTAGACCACTGCAATGCCACCCTCACGCATCTAAGTAAAGCAAAGGCAGTTGTTCAGAATATAATTGGTAACTGCGTTAATACATACTGGGAGAAACTTCGTGCAAGTAGACAGACATGTGTCGACGGTAGAAACATTAGGTGGAGTGTGTTCGGGCGTCAAACGAGGCACTGAGCCCAACCTAAAAAGCCTGTCCCATTCAGAAGATCGTTGAAATTGTCGTCACAGATTGTAATCGACAATAGAAACGATGAGTGGAAACACTATTCCAGTCCCTACTCATCCTCTCAACTGCCGCCAACTTGCCACGAGCTGAATGCCATGCCTACTAAGGATGAGTTTCAGAGAGCTGTCGCGTGGCTTAAATGCAGGAAATGCCCTAGCAAAGCAACGTCCCAACATAACTGTTCAAACTGATACAACTCCTCCCAGCGCTGTACAACCTTTTATTTAAATGTTGGACTGTGGTTACTGTGCTTCAGGATATACATGATGCCAACACCGTCACTCTACACAAAGGTAGAGGCGATCACAGTGATTGCAACTGCTACCTTGGAATTTCACTCCTGAGTATCGTTGGGAAAGCACTTGCCCATGTTCTGCAGGGCAGGCCGGAGAAATTTGCACAGTCCCTGAGTCTCAATGTAAGTTTCGAACCCAGCAATCTGCTACTAATATGATCTTCACACTCCGACACATGCAGGAAAAATGCTGTGAACAGAAGGAGCCAGTGTTCATTGTTTTTATCAACTTACAGAAGGCATTTGACGCAGTCAGCAGGGAGGAACTGTATACTTCACTAGTGAAGATAAGGTCTCCTCCAAGACTCCTGAACATGATCAGGGCTTTTCACGAAGATATGAGTGGTGCTGCGATATTTGGAGGCAACACAACAGACCCTTTTCCTGTGCAAAGAGAAGCTCGCAAGGCTGTGTACTGGCCCCTACCTTGTTTGATACATTCTTCTCGTTACTTTTTTTTTTTTTCAAAGTCGCTTTCATCGAATCATCGAAACAACCGTGGGCACACATCTACATCCTAGAGCTGACGAGAAACTGTACAGCATCTCCTTATCACATCCAAGCGCTATCGTGAGGACTTCCTTGTAAGTAACCTTTTATTCGCTGTGTTGCGGCATTCATAGCACATTTTCAAGACGTCTTTCCGAGGCTCGTGGCCGAATCTGCTGCTGCGTGCAAGGGCTTCCCCCTGTCTGTGAATGTATAGGAGCCTGTAATTATGGTGCAAGGATACACAAATATGCCTGACATAAGATTAGATGGCTCCTTATTGAATATAGTAGACGAATTCTGCAATCTCTGATCCGTTGTGTCAGAAGAGCTTTTTCTAGACGACGAACACGTTTGGGAAGTTCCGTACAAGAGTGCGGTGACCGCAAAAACGCTCGTCTTTCAAGCACGCGTACTGGGCACCGTCTTGTATGGTGCCGAGACGCGGACATCATACGCCAAACAAGAACGTAAGCTCAGCACCTCTCACCTGCGGTGCTTACAAAACATTCTAGGCATAACGTGGAATAAATGTGACGGTCCTAATGCTGCGAATCTACCAAGCATCTCTGCCACTCTCAAGGAACGTCGCCTGTGATGGCTATGACAGCTACATCGTTTGGACCACTCCCGTCTTCCCCGACGCACACTGCTTAGTGAGATATCACATGCCAAGAGACCCCTTGCTTTGCGCTTTAAAGATTGCCTCAAACGTTATATAAACGCATTTTATATTGACAGTGACATATGGGAGAAGCTTGTCAAAGACCGCAGCAGATGGAGGAAAATGATTAAGGATGGGAGCAAGTTCCACTATGGTATAACGCTCAACAATTTAACTGAAAAATGAGCGCGTAGACAAGTGCCTCCAACGAACCACTCTTTTGGTATGGTATACACTTACCCCACCTGTGGGCGCCAAGTGGACTCTCGTATTAGACTCTTGAGTCACCAAAGAAGGTGCCTGCATTGTGCTACGTGAATGTTCCTTTGGGAAGTACAGGCAATTGATAAATGGATGCATAAAGTTTCTTGTTTTATAAGGTCTATGGTGAAATCTGTATACATCGTCATGGAAGGGAACGGCTGCTCGAAACATTCATCGCGTTACGAACGCAGTCCGGGTGGGAGCATTGTTACGCTACGAGAGTTATTCATCTGGGCTTCCAAGGGGCCTGTCACAGTAATGAAGGCACCATGACAGCTGCGGACTACGTGAATATTCCAAGTATTGCAGACTATCGGCATCCCTTCATACTAGCTGTGTTACCCTACGGCAATGGCATGTTCCAGAAAGGTACCTGTTCGAATCGTGCTACAGTCAATTTAGTACGAAGGTGAGTCAAATGAAAACCATAAATATTTTTTAAATATTATTTATCGTGCAGAAGTGGTACAAAGCTGTATACTTTTCAATATAATCTCCCCCACGCTCAACGCAAGTCCTCCAGCGCTTACAAAGTGCATAAATTCCTTTAGAAAAAAATTCTTTTGGTAGTCTGCGAAACCACTCATGCACCGTGTGGCGTACCTCTTCATCAGAACGGAATTTCTTTCCTCCCTTTGCGTCTTTGAGTGGTCCAAACATGGAAACCGCTTGGGGCAAGGTCTGGTGAGTATGGTGGATGAAGAAGATACTCAAAATGCAGGTCTGTGATTGTTGCAACTTTTGTACGGATAGTGTGGGGCCTTGCATTGTCATGTTTCAAAAGGACACCTGCTTACAACAATCCATGTCGCTTTGATTTGATTGCAGGCCGCATATGACTTTTTAGGAGATCTGTGTATGATGTACTGGTGACAGTGGTCCCTCTAGGCATGTAATGCTCCAAAATGACGCCTTTTTCGTCCCAAAAGAGAGTCAGCATAACCTTCCGTGTTGATGGTTCTGTTCGAAACTTCTTTGGTTTTGGTGATTATGAATGGCGCCATTCCTTGCTCGCTCTCTTCGTTTCCGGTTGGTAGAAGTGAACCCTGGTTTCGTCCCCAGTAGCGATTCTTGCAAGGAAGCCATCACCTTCTCATTCAAAGGACCGAAGAAGTTCTTCACGAGCATCAACACGTCGTTCTCTCATCTCAGGAGTCAGGTGCCGTGGCACCCATCTTGCAGACACTTTGTGAAACTGGAGCGCATCGTGCACAATGTGGTGTGCTGACCCATGCTGCAATGTCATTCAGTGTCACTCGGCGGTTTTCCTTCACTATGGCTTCAACTGCCGCAATGTTCTGTGGAGTCACAACTGGTTGTGCCTGACCTGCACGAGGAGCATCTTCCACTGAAGTCACACTATTTGCGAACTTCCTACTCCATTCGTAGACTTTCTGCTGTGACAAACATGCATCACCGTACTGAACCTTCATTCGTCGATAAATTTCAATAGGCTTCACACCTTCACTAGGCAAAAAACGAATAACAGAACACTGTTCTTCCCTGGTGCAAGTCGCAAGTGGGGCGGCCATCATTATGCTGTTACTGCGACGGTATGTGTGCATCTTCACTATGCTGGCCCCTACACGCCATTCTGCACGCTGTTTGTAGCACGCTTACCAACTTACAGGATAAAAGCGCGAAATTTCGATTTGTTATTACAAATTTAAGGTTTTCATTTGACTCACCCTCCTAACATGATAGCGGACTCACAGTGAAGTCTTCGTCAGCAAAGTTTGCCTGATGTGAACCCCATGCAACACATCTGGGATTCTATCGGGGATCAGTTTTCTCCTACAAATTCCCTTAAGTTACGGGATGCCTCGAGCTCTGACTAGACAGCTGGTGCTGCATATCTCCAGAAAACTACTAAGAACTTGTCGTACCATGCAAAACTGCTTTCTGTTTTGTTCAAAAGGTAGACTTACATGCAATTAAATCATTTGTTATAATGGTTTTGGCTCAGTGGTGTATTTCGGGGTCGGAGTGTAGCTGTGGTAGAACCTATAAACAGAAATACACTCCTGGAAATGGAAAAAAGAACACATTGACACCGGTGTGTCAGACCCACCATACTTGCTCCGGACACTGCGAGAGGGCTGTACAAGCAATGATCACACGCACGGCACAGCGGACACACCAGGAACCGCGGTGTTGGCCGTCGAATGGCGCTAGCTGCGCAGCATTTGTGCACCGCCGCCGTCAGTGTCAGCCAGTTTGCCGTGGCATACGGAGCTCCATCGCAGTCTTTAACACTGGTAGCATGCCGCGACAGCGTGGACGTGAACCGTATGTGCAGTTGACGGACTTTGAGCGAGGGCGTATAGTGGGCATGCGGGAGGCCGGGTGGACGTACCGCCGAATTGCTCAACACGTGGGGCGTGAGGTCTCCACAGTACATCGATGTTGTCGCCAGTGGTCGGCGGAAGGTGCACGTGCCCGTCGACCTGGGACCGGACCGCAGCGACGCACGGATGCACGCCAAGACCGTAGGATCCTATGCAGTGCCGTAGGGGACCGCACCGCCACTTCCCAGCAAATTAGGGACACTGTTGCTCCTGGGGTATCGGCGAGGACCATTCGCAACCGTCTCCATGAAGCTGGGCTACGGTCCCGCACACCGTTAGGCCGCCTTCCGCTCACGTCCCAACATCGTGCAGCCCGCCTCCAGTGGTGTCGCGACAGGCGTGAATGGAGGGACGAATGGAGACGTGTCGTCTTCAGCGATGAGAGTCGCTTCTGCCTTGGTGCCAATGATGGTCGTATGCGTGTTTGGCGCCGTGCAGGTGAGCGCCACAATCAGGACTGCATACGACCGAGGCACACAGGGCCAACACCCGGCATCATGGTGTGGGGAGCGATCTCCTACACTGGCCGTACACCACTGGTGATCGTCGAGGGGACACTGAATAGTGCACGGTACATCCAAACCGTCATCGAACCCATCGTTCTACCATTCCTAGACCGGCAAGGGAACTTGCTGTTCCAACAGGACAATGCACGTCCGCATGTATCCCGTGCCACCCAACGTGCTCTAGAAGGTGCAAGTCAACTACCCTGGCCAGCAAGGTCTCCGGATCTGTCCCCCATTGAGCATGTTTGGGACTGGATGAAGCGTCGTCTCACGCGGTCTGCACGTCCAGCCCGAACGCTGGTCCAACTGAGGCGCCAGGTGGAAATGGCATGGCAAGCCGTTCCACAGGACTACATCCAGCATCTCTACGATCGTCTCCATGGGAGAATAGCAGCCTGCATTGCTGCGAAAGGTGGATATACACTGTACTAGTGCCGACATTGTGCATGCTCTGTTGCCTGTGTCTACGTGCCTGTGGTTCTGTCATTGTGATCATGTGATGTATCTGACCCCAGGAATGTGTCAATAAAGTTTCCCCTTCCTGGGACAATGAATTCACGGTGTTCTTATTTCAATTTCCAGGAGTGTATATTGCAGTAAGAAGGACAGTCACGACTAGAAGGTAGGAGTGTAGCCCGAAAACTTGTTCTCACGTGCAACTGTTTTGTTGAGTGCCATGATGGACGTAGCGCGTGGCCTGCTACCCGCCTGACGCCGCCGTGTTCCGCAGGCGCCGCCGCGCAAGGCGAGCAGCTGGGAGGAGGGGGCGGCGCTGCAGCGGCGGCGCTCTGTCATGCTGATGACGGCCGCTGCGGGCGCTGCCAGCGCCGCGTCCGGCGTCAACAACTCCAACCCGGGCGTCGCGGCGGCGCTGCTCGCCGCCGGCGTCGACCCCATAGACAAGCGCGACCTGCGCTACTACTTCCAGCACCCCTACCCGCGCCTCTTCGTCACTTACTTCGTCATCTTCTGCAACTTTCTCATCTTCGCCGAGGACCCCATTTCTCATAGCCACACTGGTGAGTACTGAATAGCCGATACTACCATCGTGAATTCTTCCCTAAAGTAATGTGTACATAGTGTTGTTCATTCAGAGAATGGAAGAGTTAGTCAGGTTCACAATGGTAACTTACACAGTCATTTACCTCGAAAAATGGGATCCCCCAAAGGTCCGTCCTAGCACCCCCACTTTTCAATCTGTACACCAGTGACATGCTAGCGAAAAGTTTTGCTGTGCCAATGGCCTTGCCATAGCTGTACAAACCAGCACACTTGAGGAAGAAGAAGCTATGTTCTCTAGAGACTTAGAAACTCTCAACACATACTACAAAGCATGGGGACTCTGGCCAAATGCAGCAAAGACAGAAGTCTGCGCATTCCATCTAAACAACAGAATTGCGAACCAGCAGTTGAATCTGAGCTTCTACCAACAAAAGGTTAGATATAATTTCCAGACTACATACCTTGGTGTCACACTAGATCGGTCTCTGAAGTATAAAAAAAAAACACTCCGTCTACAGGCCTCAAGTGGCCCATCGGGACCATCCGACCGCCGTGTCATCCTCAGAGGAGGATGTGGATAGGAGGGGCGTGGGGTCAGCACACCGCTCTCCTGGTGGTTATGATGTTATTCTAGACCGAAGCCGCTACTATTCGGTCGAGTAGCTCCTCAACTGGCATCACGAGGCTGAGTGCGCCCCGAAAAATAGGAACAGCGCATGGCACCCTGGATGGTGACCCATCCAAGCGCCGACCACGCCCGACAGCGCTTAACGTCGGTGATCTCACGGGAACCGGTGGAGCCACTGCGGAAAGGCCGTTGCCTCTGAAGTATAAAAACACTAGGAAAAAAAAGCCATAAACTAAAGAACCGAAACAACATCGTAAAGAAACTAGCTGGTACAACGTGAGGTGCCGACGCATCGACTCTACATACTACAGTACTCACGCGGGTGTACCCAGCTGCAGCCGCGCGGGATTAGCCGAGCGGTCTCGGGCGCTGCAGTCATGGACTTTGCGGCTGGTCCCGGCGGAGGTTCGAGTCCTCCCTCAGGCATGGCTGTATGTGTTTGTCGTTAAGATAATTTAGGTTAAGTAGTGTGTAAGCTTAGGGACTCGTGACCTTAGCAATTAAGTCCCATAAGATTTCACACACATTTGAACATTTTGTACCCAGTTGCCGAATACTGTGCTCCATTGTGGCAACATAGTGCCCACACGAGGAAGCAGGATGTACACCTGAACGAGTCAATGAGGATTATTACGGGCACATTAAAATCCACCCCGATCCCCTGGCTGCACACTATCAGCAACATCCCACCACCTGAATTACGACGCCAGAAAGCAGGCAATCTAGAATGGAGGAAACTTCATTAACCCGACTACCCACAAGACCTCCCAGTTTGTACAGTCGTAAACAACACTCCCCCAAACCGCTTAAAATCTCGCAATCCACTGTGGCATAATGAAAGGAACGATAATAAGTTCGACATTAAATAAGAGTGGCGCAAGAGGTGGAATGCTGCAGAATAGCACATCAAGGTGTCCAAGACCCAACTGCAAGCCTACCAGGATTTCATCTGCAGAGAAGTGAGTGGACAACATATTGTTGGAGACTATCCTCAGAGGAAGTATCCTGGACCATATAGCGACTTTATTAATGCTGCTACATCTGCTGTTAGTTGGCTTCAATCATTAGATACTGAACTATGATTAAACGTATCTATCTTTTTTAAACTTGCAATTATATCAGTTAAAGAAGTCAGTAATGTTAAGTTAGAAAATTTTCACAATTTAAAAATGTGTATAAAATTTGCGCCAAAAAGTAAAACTAAACTATATGTAAATACTTAACTAGATATATATGTAAAATTAAAGTTTGTGTACCCATCAATGTTTGCTGTTGTTGCCATACGATAAATAAATAAAAATAGCTTAAGCAGCAGTTCCATAAGTGACCCGAATGAAGTGAATAACAACGAAGCATTCCTCAAATGCACTGCTCGCCATTAAAATTGCAGCACCATGAAATCGGCTTGCGACAAAAATTAAACTGGCATTCGGTTACGCAAATGGTTAGAATTTCATCCAGCTACGAGGCGTTTTTTTAAGTAAGGTCCGTTTGAACGTAAGTACACAACGAAAGGTTATTTCAAAAAAGTAAATTTATTTTCAGAAAGTTCATACTTCACTCTATTTTTCAACATAGTTGCCTAGTTTGTTCAAACACGTATCATACATCTCAACCAATTTTAAAATACCCTCTCCATAAAAACTTCTCCGATAACCAAGAGTTCACTGCCGTTTTCACGTCGTCATCATCATTGTAATGGTTGCCACTGAGGGGTAGTTTTAGATGGAGGAACGGATGGTAATCGCTCGACGCAAGATAAGGACTGTAGGGTGGGTGGTCTAAAACTTCCCTTTATCAGCATGCCGCGTCTTTTGTTTGAATCGCTCTGCAATTGGCGGTATGCTTCTGCATTGATAGTGATTCCTCGTTGCATGAAGTAGACCAACAAAACACCATGCCTATCCCAAAACACCGACGCCATGATTTTGCGCTGGGGCAGAGTCTATTTGGCCTTCACCTTTATAGGCGAATGTCTGTGTCTCTATTCCATGCTCTGTTGCTTCGATTCTGGCGTGATATGCGAAACCCATGTTTCGCCTCCAGTTACGATTTGACTCAAGAAGCCGTCGCCTTCTTCTTGATAACGAGTCGAGAACTCCATCCCACGCTCAAATCTTTGGTTTTTGTGGTCCTCTGTCAGGAGTTTCGGTACCCAATGAGAGCACAGTTTGCTAAACTTTATGTGTTCAGAAACAATGTTGTGAAGCACTGATCACGACACGTCAGGAAATTCGTTTGAGAGACCTGTTATTGGAAAGGGCCTGTTCTCATGAATCCTCGCTTCAACTGAAGCCACCAAATAATCTGTAATAAAAGAAGGGCGACCGGAGTGGTCCTCGTCATGGACGTTGTCACGGCCATCTTTGAATTATCGTACCCACTTACGCACTTTGCTTTCACTCATAACAGTATCACTGTAAACTCTGAAAAACTGTCGATCAATTTCTGCAGACGACAGGTTCCTTGCTGTCAAAAACCGTATCACTGGGCGAACCTCACACGCAGCGGGCGAGTTGGTAGTCTTAAACATTTTGAAAGCATAGAATAGAAACGTACAGGTTAGCTACAGAGCTGAAACTGAGCACAGTTGCTCCTGAGGCATGCCGGTACACGTCGCACGCGCACGTTGCGGTATGCGCGCGAACTACTAGTATCTACAGTAAAACGGAACTTACTAAGAAAAGACGCCTCGTACATAAAGTACGAGGAGCGTTCAATTAGTAATGCAACACATTTTTCTCGGCCAATTTCGGTTAAAAAAAAAAAAACGGAATTTGTTGTAGGACATCGTGGAATATCCCTGCTACAGCCCCTGTAGCTTGATGAAGTTCCAACAGGTGGCGACGCTATACGAAGTGTGGCTAGAAAAAAACCGGACTAGTACTGGTGAAACAATAAAACGAATGCAATAAGGCTGAAAGTCGCGTGGCCTGTCACGTGACTCTCGCTCCGCCTACTGCTCGAGTTTCATCTGCCTCCTGCACTCAGACTGCCCGTGGCGTCTGTTTTAAGTAGTTGACGTTTTGTCTGTACGTCGGAAAATGTTGAGTGTACAGAAAGAACAGCGTGTTAACATCAAATTTTGTTTCAAACTAGGAAAATCTGCAAGTGAAACGTTTGTAATGTTACAACAAGTGTACGGCGATGATTGTTTATCGCGAACACAAGTGTTTGAGTGGTTTAAACGATTTAAAGATGGCCGCGAAGACACCAGTGATGACACTCGCACTGGCAGACCATTGTCAGCAAAAACTGATGCAAACATTGAAAAAATCGGTAAACTTGTTCGACAAGACAACAAGTCAACTCCTGTTAACTCAGACACTGCTCTGATTGTTAAAAGGCGATCTTGTCGAACAAGTTTACCGATTTTTTCAATGTTTGCATCAGTTTTTGCTGACAATGGTCTGCCAGTGCGAGTGTCATCACTGGTGTCTTCGCGGCCATCTTTAAATCGTTTAAACCACTCAAACACTTGTGTTCGCGATAAACAATCATCGCCGTACACTTGTTGTAACATTACAAACGTTTCACTTGCAGATTTTCCTAGTTTGAAACAAAATTTGATGTTAACACGCTGTTCTTTCTGTACACTCAACATTTTCCGACGTACAGACAAAACGTCAACTACTTAAAACAGACGCCACGGGCAGTCTGAGTGCAGGAGGCAGATGAAACTCGAGCAGTAGGCGGAGCGAGAGTCACGTGACAGGCCACGCGACTTTCAGCCTTATTGCATTCGTTTTATTGTTTCACCAGTACTAGTCCGGTTTTTTTCTAGCCACACCTCGTACGTAGCCTTCAGCTAGCAGAGTGCTGTCACGTCAGTGCATTTCGGCGGAAAACCAGTGCATCGCAGATATTCATAGGCGCTCTAAGAATGTCTCCGAAGACCTGGCAGTGAGCAAGAGCATCGTGAGTTCCTGGGTTAGATTCTGTCGTGGGCAAGGCGTCTGTCGTCATGGCAAGAAGGTCGCGCAAACCTGACCTATCTCCCGCGTACCGGCCGGCCGCACACAGCTGTGACTCCTGCAATACTGGAACGTGCGGACTCTCAGATTCGGGGTTATCGGCAGATCACAACCAAACACATCGCTGCTTAGCTGAACGTCTCTGTTGGTAATGCTGGCACACTCATCCACCAGTGAAGGTTCTCAAGTGGTGTGTGCCCACTGGATTCCCTGCCGCGTAACAGATGACGACAAAGAGCAACGAAGGACCGTGAAGGATGTACTCCGCGCGAAGCAGGATGTGGATATGAGGAGATTACCGGTGCAGCAAGACGTTGGCTTCAAAATCGACCTGTAGAATGGTACCGCACGGGCATACCGGCCCTCCAATAAGGTAGCGTAAAGCCGTCGTGTTGAACGGAGATTAGGTTGAAAAATAGGATTTAGTAGCCAAAAGAGTAGGGAATAATACGGTGCATTGGGCTCCCGAATAAAACCAGCCTGCTTTCAGAAAAGAAATGTGTTGCTTTACTTCTTGGAAGCCCCTCGTACGTCGTATACTTTGTGCTTAAGGAAAGATTATATACCGAGTTTCTCATTTTGAATGTCGGTTGATTCAAGAGCGACTGCATTGTGGCCTGTCATGAATGCAGTTTATCGTTCCGCGATATTCCTGCTCGGTGACCCCATGATTTCCATGCGAATATGGATCGATTGATTCAGACCAGCCTTCTCAGTGCCACGGATCTCAATGGTACCACGTGAATAGCGCCCTGCAGGACAGATTGAAACATCCCCTTAGAAAAATTATGAATGTGCTGGTAAACGTCTACGCTATTTGATTTTCAAACAGCTGAGAAAAACTGAATGTTCTCAGACATTTCTCTCTTTACTTATTCTCATCAACACTAAACTGACACACAATATTTTTAGCGCAACACAATCTGACTTTCAATAATCCCTGCAAAAGAATGGCCCTAACTAACAATAACCTATACTTTTAATGAATCACTTACCTAAAAAAAAATGGTTCAAATGGCTCTGAGCACTATGGGACTTAATTGCTGAGGTCATCAGTCCCCTAGAACTTAGAACTACTTAAACCTAACTAACTTAAGGACGTCACACACATCCATGCCCGAGGCAGGGTTCGAACCTGCGACCGTCGCGGTCGCGCGGTTCCAGACTGTAGCGCCTAGAACCGCTCGGCCACCCTGGCCGGCTTATCACTTACCTCACAAAAATCTTCGTTACTCGAACTACTGCAATACAGCGAGCGCCAATACTGCCAGCTAAATGAACGATTCAAACTACTGAAGGCACTAACTACTGATAGGCATAGTTAGCAAATGAAAGATTTTGATGGAGAACAAACAATGTATTTACGTTAATATATATATGTTCATGACATCCAGTCTTACAAATCCCCTTTTTTCTGACGGACACACGTCCAGATCCTCCGCTCTCAAAACTCTGCCATCTCTCTTCCCACATCCACCACCGCTGGCGCGGCTCACCTCCAACTGCGCAACGCTACGCGCTGTGAACAGCCAACTGCGCAACACTACAATAGTGAATATTCCAACAATACCAACCAGCCACAGATTGCACCCAGCACAGTCAGTGATTTTCGAGCGTTACGTGGCGTTACCAACATATAAACCTAAACAGCCTACTTACAACATATATTGTTCGCTAGACCGACAGAATCTTACAAACACGTAAAATTCCTGGAATCAGGAAATGCTGCCGTTTGCAGCAAGACAAGTCAGGAGTTCCACGGAATACCAGCACGGCAGCAGAGAGACGAACCGACAGTAGTGGGCCCAACGACAGCGCTCTACACAGGAGGGGCACCATGTCGTCTATTCAGACGAGTCGCACACTTCTGCATGCAGCATCATGGTGTACTTTCCCGTTTGTGGAGGCTCTTTAGCAACATTGCCAGGTTGTATTTATCACATCAAACGAGGCCAGCACCGGGCTCGAAGGTATGGGATGCCATTGGGTACACATCCGGATTACCTCTGTTTTGCATGACCGGTAATCTGGATGGCAGGGGTAACACTTTTGATGTGTAAGACCATTCGCTGTGTCCTATCTTCGAGGTCTGTGTTACGCTATCTTTCAAGAAGACCTAATTCGGTACTAAGGGTGTTCGAGTGTTGGCTTGTCCGGCGCTCCTCTCATATCTCTTGCTCACTGCGAACATCTGGTCTACGATTACTGAGAAACTGTCATGTTACCAGTTTCTTTAAACACTGCGACTAATATCTGAAAAAGAACTGAAGTATCCTAGATGACTTTCCTGTATCTGTCATATAAGCCCAATTGACTACGTGCTCAGGCAGCTTAGAGCTACTGTTGTCGCCAGCTCTATTTACTAAATTCCGCACCTCAAATATTTCCCAAGTCACCTACAAATATCATCGTGTGTGTTTCCTACTATGCTGTATACGAAAACATATTAAAATTTCACTGTTTACTGTTTTTCCTGGAATTGTAATTTTAATGTAAGGCCGTATAGAACGACTTCTTTTACTATTAAACTGACAAAGGACGCGATTGCAAATCACAAATGATTCTGTCTGAGGCTTTCAATCCGAACAGTCTCTGAAATATCATCATTACACTCAGCAAGTGTTTCCTACCCATGAGATGCATCCTAAAACACTACATTTTCTTGCGGTACCTCTATGTGTTTTTTCCAGCTGAGTTTAAAATAATCGTCCTTAGTTGACGTACACTTGCCCACATATTGACAGACTAAAGCTGTGTTCCAAGCCGCACTCGGACCTGGGTCATTGCCTTCCACGGGCACTGCTCTTACCTACCCAGCTACACCAAACAGTTCTGCCAATATGACTTTCCTAGAAAGAATTTTCTATCTGCGGCAGAAAGACTGCTAGAAGTGAAGCTGTGCGGGCGGGTTGCGAGTCATGCCTGGATAACTCGGTCGGTAGAACACTTGCCAAAGGAAGGCACAGGTCGCATGTTCGAGTCCCGATCCAGTGAACAGTTTCAGTCAGCCGCGAAATTTCATCGCTTTTCTACTTTCGAATCCTGTTGCAGCACACCATTTTAATTCTTCAGGAAGTTCAAAATTAATGCATACTCGACTGCGGAGTGAAAGATACATTCTGCAGGCAGTTTTCTGGAGTACTGCAGAACAAAAAATGCATTTTTTGTTTATTTTACACCAAATATACGCATAGGCTGCAGTAAGTCAGCATCTGATATCATCTCCTGAAGAAAAGAAGGAAAATCAAGGTTCAACACCTCGTCAACCATGTGGTCATCAGAAACGGGCGACAGCTTGTTTTAGGGGAAAGACCGGGTAGGAAATCGGCGATGCTCTTTCATATGAATCATCCCGCCATAGAATCCAAGTGATTTTAATGAAACCATAGAAAATCTAAATCTTGATCACTAGATAGTTGTTGAACTACCATCCTCTCACATACTACTCCAATGTCTTGCCACAGCGCCAAAACGCATGGCCTCGTGTCCCTACGTCGATATAACTTCTGTCACAAAGAATCCGATGAAATATCTCGTCACTTTTCGCCCAGTCTAGGAAATAATTATTCAGGGCATGCTATAGAACATGATCTGCTCCGAGCTCTGCAAGAATAATGCTGTTACTCGCCTAAGATATAGTGTTCCATGAGACTGTCGCCGGCCATCTTGCACCACTCCGTGGGCTCTCTGACGTTCCACTCTAAGAAAACAATAAGAATCGTTTACCAGCTGGCCTAGATACCACATCAATAGTGGTTCTGTCACGTGGACGACGCTCGTACAGTGCAGTGACGATATTGCACCAGAATTAGTTAACATTCTTCAATGTGCTTCAGAAGCGACATGTGAAAGTCTGGGCCAAGGATTTGATTTCCCACCTGCTGCGAGTAGAAGCATCTCTGTTAGCTAGCGAGGAATAGTCCTGGCCCGATCCAACTTCACAGTCAGTGTTCCCTCATACATACCGAAGTATTATACACTTCGGTTTCCCTATTACGGGAATAGTACCGTTGGAAAGGAACGGGAGCAGAGAAATTTGAGAACTTTAGGTACCCCAAAAGTCGTGCGTGGATAGCCCAATGGCATGCTAGTTGTTCCAGAAAGGCGCGAAATAGATGTTAGAGATCTTGACCTGGCGCAGGTTTTCATGTGCACAATCAGAGCGTATCGACGTGATTGCTAGTATAGGCCCTGACGTAAATCTTTAATCCAATCCCTCATATAGGTACAAGAGGCAAAGCTCCATTGCAATTTAGATAATTCTGCTATCACCGTCCCTGTAAAAATAACGACTACTGTATTTAAGAATTGAACTTGTAGCGCTGTTAAATACCTTTAACATCATTGCTGGAGTATGTTTATACGCTAACTTTGTGGATCGCCATGTGCACTTTGTTAGAAAACAGCTCATGAACTGCACTCCTTATTTTGGAAATATGAAAAATATTTGCAGTAGTAATTGAACAGAGTCTGCTATTGTAACTAATCTATCACTCTATTATCATATTACCCATTCCCAGAGAGGTCACTTAGAGTTCAAGACGTCGCCAAACACACCCTTTCGTTATTCCAACAACTCCCAGAAAACACAATCCCAAATATAGATCCTTGAATATAATGTCGTGGCATTAGGAACTCTCACAAGGATCTCAGTTCCTACATTCTTAATTACATTTAGTTCTTCCTCATAGCACAAGCATGTTTGCACTGCAAGCTTTCGACCATGGAATAACCTGACCCTTAACATCATCTGCCACACTTACCCTAACATACCACAATCTCCAGTCGTTGTTATTCAAAGTTTCGAACCGTTGTAATTCTCATTCCACTTCACTCTCTCTCTTTCCCCTTCTCTCTCCTCTCTTTCTTTCTCGTTTCCCAATCTCTTTTTCTTGTCGTAAGTTTTGTTTTTGCATTACAGTTATTACAATATGACTGAATGTTGTCAGATTTATCATTAAGGGTAACCGTGATGTAGCACTGTTTTTACTCACTGTGTTCTTGGAAACTGCCGTCCCGGCGAGCACTGAGATGTGCTTAAAATTTCTAGATCACACAGGCTGAAAATTATGAGTTACGTGGTATAGATTATTAGAAGCGACATTTAGCTGCACCCATATAGCCCAACACATCAAATAATTGAGGACGAAAGAAGCACCCACATTTTGACAACTACTCGATCAGTTTCTGTCAGAGAATTTCTGATAAGAATGTTTGGACAGCAGAGCAGTGGGTATTCAACTGATAAAGATACATCTGAATAAGAAAATATTTTTCGGCGAAGAAACTTAATACCGTATTTGACAGCCTGCCATAATTATACAGGGTGAGTGACTAACTACTGCCACAGAGAATAGCTCTGAAAGTATGATAGTAGCTGAAAAGCTTGTGGGACAAAAGATGCATGAGACAACGCAGGCCATAATATGTTGGTTTTTTGTTGCTAGGTGGGTTCGCTTCAGAGATCAACTTTGTTTTTTTAAATGGGATGCTATAGTTTGGTACTTATTTTCTGATAGTGGCTATCGACACAAATCCACTGATGTACAACAGTAAGGTCTTTCAAGATCAACGAAGGACACAAAGGTGGAATGAATGTCCATTTACCGAAGGTGTTCGAAGTGATGACCATTGCTATCAATGCAGTGCTGCAATCTCCTTATCGTTTATTGAGTGGTATTCCTTATCACTTCGGCACTTATTGAAGCACACGCTCTGACAATTCTTTCTCGCATATCATGCAGTTAGTAAATATTCGCTGAATACGGGGTATCGATCTAATGTGCTATTGACATGCAAAGTCCAAAAGTTAGAGAAGTAGAAGACAAGGAAAGAAAAGAAAAAAAACAAAAAAATGAAAAATAGAAAAAACAGAAAAGGGAAGAACAGAAAATAAGAAAAATGAAATAAATAAGAAATAGGAAAAAAACAGCAAAAAGAAATAGGAAAAAACAGAAACTACAAAAGTGAAATAAATAGAAAAGAGAAAATAAGAAAACTCAGAGAAGAGAAAATAGGAAAAAGCAGTTAGGAGAAAAAATAAATAGAGGAGAAAGGAAGAAAAAAGAAAAGAAAGGAAAAAATAAAGACAAAAAGAATAGAAAAGAATGAAAATAAAAGAGAAAAGTTAATAAAAAAAGAAAGAGAAATCAGTTTCAAATAGAAATAAGTTCTTGCTGTTGTAAACTTATTTAAAATAATTTATACAGAGTGACATCGAGTGCGTTACAACGGTGAAGGGGAATGCTGGATAGGACCAAAATCAAGCAAATGAGTAAAAATATGAAGCATAATCTGAGATTTGTTAGGTAATCATCATACAAAACTTTGTTACTCATCTCACTAAAATTGACTCCAAACAATGGAAAATCCAGGATGGAATGTAACAATATTAGGAAGGAAAGCTGCTGCTCACCATATAGCGGAGATGCTGAACCGCGATAGGCACAACAAAAAGATTCACACAATTATAGCTTTCGGCCATTAAGGCCTTTGTCAGTAATAGACACACATACACACACGCACACACACTGCAGACGTGTGTGCAAGCTGCGTTTGCGTGAGAGTGTGTGTGTGCCTGTGTGTATGTGTGTCTATTGCTGACAAAGGCCTTAATGGCCGAAAGCTGTAATTGTGTGAATCTTTTTGTTGTGCCTATCACGACTCAGCACCTCCGCTATATGGTGAGTAACAACTTTCCTTCCTAATAAAATGGACTTCAGTGGTTTTTCATATCCACGAAGGTGGATCTTGTCTGTTCAATAAGTTGCTTCTTTTGTATCAGGGATCTCTCTCGCAGCCTTCTTTTGAGAACAGGAAATCGCCATATACAGCAGTTGTGTAATGGAGCCGTTCACATGTGCAGCTTGCAGGTGGGTCAGCCATGCTTTGTGTTGGTAATATTTACGTACGATGGACGCCTCTTTTCACTATCGAGGGCAATTTGGAGACTATGTAGTACTGAGAAAGCATTCTCTGACCTACTGTTCAGCCCTGAAGTCGAAATTTCGGACATGAATCTGTTTTTTAGTATGATAATGAATGAGAACACTACGCCCACTTCGAGAACACCTTCCTGCAGAAGGCACAACCAAACAAATGAAATAGCCTGTGCTTTCTGCTAACAAGAACCTAATTGAGCACGCTTGGGAAAGTTGAAACGTGTGGTTCTTCTCCACAACAATCCTCCTTTCACAGTACTGGAATGTTTCAAGAGGGTCACCATCGAAGAGTGGTACAGACTTGGGCAGTAATATCTCAAAACTCATGTAGAGCTGCAGTGTACGCAGTAGAGCAATATGTTAGCAGAAAAGAAAAGAAATGACAAGAATAGAAACGAAAAAAGGCAAAAAACGAAAAGGACTGTATTCTAATCTCTTGAAATTTATAGGAAATTAATGTAGTGGAATGAATTCAAATATGCTGAAATGTAATGGAAAGGAATGTATTGAGATGTAAAGGAAAGGAATGTGTTGGAATGTACTGAAATGGAAAGAAATGGAAAGAAAATGAATCTAAAGGAAAGAAAGTAAAGAAAGAAATGAAAAGAAAATAAAGTTAAGAAATAAAAGGGAGGAAAGAAATGCAAGGAAATTATAGTAAGTAAAGAAGTATAAAGAAATGAAAGTAAGGAAAAGAATGCAAAGAAACGGAATAGCGGAACGAAATGTAAAGAAATGAAAGTAAGAGAAGAACTGTAAAAAAAGTGAAATAACAAAAGAAATGTAAAATAAAGGAAGAAAGGGTAGTAAGGCAAAGCAACACAAAGAAAAGAAAGTAAGGAAAGAAGTGTAAGGAATAGAAATTAAGGTACTTGATGTAAAAAATAAAGGAAGGAAAGTAATGTAAAGAACAGAAAGTCGTGGAAGAAATGTAAAAGAAAAGAAAATAAGGAGAGAAAAAATGTAAAGTCAAGAAAGAGAAGTGAAGTGCGGACAGAAACTTCTTCCTGCCACTTGAAGGCGAATTAAAATATTTTTATTGGGATGAGACTTAGGACTCTACGGGTGTAAAAATAAATACTGAACTGGTCTGAAATCTAGTTAAATGAATAACATCGTTGCTGATCACGCCGTGGCAATGCCGTGTTGACTGTTCAGGAAACATGAGCACAATCTTTTTTTTTTTTTTTTTTTTTTACTATGGGACTTAACTTCTGAGGTCATCAGTCCCCTAGAACTTAGAACTACTTAAACCTAACTAACCTAAGGACACCACACACATCCATGCCCGAGGCAGGATTCGAACCTGAGACCGTAGCGTTCGAGCGGTTCCAGACTGTACCGCCTAGAACCGCTCGGCCACTCCTACTGGCGAGCACAACTTTGTCCAGCCTGTATGGGACTGGTCTTTCGCTAATCGGTTGCGAACAGAGCCTACTAGGCTGGGTCAAGGGCTAGAAACTTTCTCATGATAGAAGCTGTTTTCGAACATCTGTTGGAAACGAACTGATGAAAAGCCTTGGCTGGCGGCAAGACTTCTCAGATGAGTGAAGTGCGGTTAGTGGGGGAAAGAAATGACCAATGGAAATGCTTTCATTCTACTCCTGAGGCTGACTGGTTAAAAGGCCAAAAATTTTTAACATTTTGTGTAAGTTGTTGTGGAAGAGTTTGTAGGTCCTTCAAGCTACGGTGTTTTTTCCAAACATTCACAGTTTCAGCAGTCGGTAGCTCATGATCCTTACTAATTTGGAAGATTTATCCTGTATACTCTTTGTGATATTTAGTGATGGACGTTACTAGAAACTGGTTGGAGCCAGTGTATTCAGTGTCAGCTATAAACGTTTTCCAGCCCAACAGTCCAATCTCGCAACTACTTTGAATGAAGTTCTATGCTGTCGCTGTGATCAAAATGGCAAACTTTACCAAGTGAAGCGGTGCAGAAAATTTTCCAGTTCCGTCAATAAGCATTTACTAGCTAATCTTTGAAGCAACACATTATGTAATTTGTCTCACATGCTGCACATCTCTGCAAGTGTGTGAGAACGCAGCCATGAGAGAGACTTCAGTTGATGCCACGGCATCTCCATGTATGAGATGAAGGAATGTTCCAAATGGATAAAGACACTAAGAGCTACTTAGGACTTCATAGTCAACTGTCACTTGAAACTTTGTTATTTGTCTTACCAAAATATGTTTCAGCGACGTTTTACAAAACAGTGAAGGCACACATTGTAACAAAACATAGTCTATACAGGGTGTAATGGGTATAGTTGCAGATACTTCTGTTGATGACTGAGGACAGTGTACTGAACAACATTACATCACTACTTACATCATCTGCAGACTAATAATTATAGCTGTTAGGAGTAGTATGCTTTTAGATTAGTTAGTACCTCCAACTACATGTGGCAAGAACAAGCAATTAACTCTTATTTTGTCCTGGGCAGCAGCTCAGGTGCTGCAGTGTGGACACGTGGATGCAAAACGATTAGCTAAACTGACAGGGGTAGTCTGCATACTGATGCAGTTATGACTTTGCAGGAAACATGAAGTCATAAAGTTTGTGGTGTGTCTGTGGAAAGGCTGTTAAACAGAGCAAAAACAACCAACACACCTATATGTGCACAAATTAAGACACCATGTATAAAAACATCTGCACTTACACCCATTACACCCTCTATATTCACATATAATTCTTCTGTCTGTAAAAAAATAATAAAAACAATAATAGATCTTTCATACTGAAATAGAATGTATAAAGCAACGTATACTTTGACCTAAAATTCGGATAAACATTCAAAGGAAGGGTGTAACAGAAACAAATATCCCAAAAACACATCAACATGCAGTAAAATGTTAAGAAAATATATTATGGAAAATTTTGTATCACTGTGGATGAATGTGTAGCAGATGTGAATGGTACCAGAATGGAAACAATTTCAAAACAGAAAGTATTTGTAAGTATATCATACTTTGCCGTGGAAAAGCTTTTAGTAAAAGAAATTAGTTTCGAATTTCCTGATAGCGTGATTTAAACATTCAGGAATTAAGTTATGTGATAAATACACTACTGCCCATTGTGTGAATGCTCTGAAAAGCTAATCATTTGCATATCACAACATCTTCTTCCTGTCGGTTAAATTTCGCGTCTGTAGCACGTCATCTTCGTGGTGTAGCAATTTTAATGGCCAGTAGCGTAAATACTGCTGGTATCTGATATATATAATTTCACGAACCACAGCAACAGCTCTCAACAAAGCGTGTCCCAAACTAACGCTGGCACTTGTTAGTTTTGCAAAGCCACACTTTAGTCGGTCTGTCTCAGCCATCATATGCAGCCTTGTAAACCTAGTAAACTCTTCTGCATCTAATCCATAATATATTGTATGCTCATTAACAGTTCAAAATGAACAATGTGTAACGCACATCATAGCCTGTTGAATGTACTTGCAAGGCGGCCAGAAACAGTCTGAAAAGCTTTTAAGGTTGTTGCACGGTAGGTTGTGCAGAGAAATAACTGTCAAGAAAAAAAATCGGTACTTTGCGTCGCGTCCGAGTTAATTAGCATTGAAGTTAGCCAATTAGCCCGTTGCGCGTGAACACTGAAGCGGCTTGCGAGATACAGTTGGTGTCATTCTCTCTCGTAGTGTATATGACAGAGCACGAGGGTGCTCGGGCTTTGGCTTGCATACGATCCTTACTACCGTCCCATGTCCAATTTTTGCAACGCTCTGTTGTTCGGTTTTAGGAAACCAAATGAAGAACACACTTGACGACAACGTCTCTGACGGGCTGCTTGAATTTTCGCGCTCAATGGTCTGACTGACTAACTTCAATGCTAATTAATTCGGAAACAGCGAAACGTATCGAAATTTTTTTAACAGTTATTTCTGAGGAGAACCTACCCTGAGATACCCTTACAAGCTTTCCAGGCTGTTTGTCACCACTCCGTACAATTTTTTTTATATGTTATGGTCATAATCAGTTGATCCATTGTCTACGTACAGGTGCTCCACAAATATCCATACGCGAATGAATGCTCAGGATAACTACAGATCAGCCATTCGTCTAATGCATACTCTTCGACCTGTTCTCTTTCTTTTTACAAAGAGTCACCTAACAGTTCTATCGGAGATACCTTGCAAACATACGAAACAGTCCGATTTTATCGTCTTCACAGGATTATTGATTGGTACATACCTCCGGGTTTCAAAGGACGACTGTGCGTAAACTATAAAACATAAAAAAAAGACGTATATCAGTGGATAGATCATCTCGATATCCCGTGTATGGAGCATTTCGATTTGTAACACACGCGCTTGCGATGTGACACTGGTGGGCAGGTGTGTCAGGACATGTTGAATAATTTAGTGCTCCGTATTATCGCAGCGAACTAGTTGGCGCCTGCAGATGGGCAACCCAATGAACAGGTGTCCAAAAGAAGTTATTGTCGTTACTTCCGGGCAGTTCGTGTCTGCGATTTCTGTGAACTGAACGGATGTGTTCACTTCTGCTGGATCTCAATAAGTGTCCGTATTGAGAAACTGTAATTTGAGTTCAAAACTTGTTCTCTCCAATGAAACCCTGGAAGTATTTACGAATAACACCGTATATAATACACTACTGGCCATTAAAACTGCTACACCACGAAGATGACGTGCTAAGGACGCGAAATTTAACTGACAGGAAGAAGATGCTCTGACATGCAAATGATTAGCTTTACAGAGCATTCACACAAGGATGGCGCCGGTGGCGACACCTACAACTTGCTGACATGAGGAAAGTTTCCAACCGATTTCTCATACACAAACAGCAGTTGACTGGTGTTGCCTGGTGAAACGTTGTTGTGATGCCTCGTGTAAGGAGGAGAAATGCGTACCATCACGTTTCCGACTTTGATAAAGGTCGGATTGTAGCCTATAGCGATGGCGGTTTACCGTATCGCGACATTGCTGCTCGCGTTGGTCGAGATCCAATGACTGTTGGCAGAATATCGACTCGGTCCCAGGAGGGTAATACAAAACGCTGTGCTGGATCCCAACGGCCTCGCATCACTAGCAGTCGAGATGACAGGCATCTTATCCGCATGACTGTAACGGATCATGCAGCCATGTCTTGATCCCTGAGTCAACAGATGGGGACGTTTGCATGACAACAACCATCTGCACGAACAGTTCGACGACGTTTGCAGCAACATGGACTATCACCTCGGAGACCATGGCTGCAGTAACCCTTGACGCTGCATCACAGACAGGAGCGCCTGCGATGGTGTACTCAACGACGAATCTGGGTGCACGAATGGTAAAACGCCATTTTTTCCGATTAATCCAGGTTCTGTTTACAGCATCATGATGGTCGCATCCGCGTTTGGCGACATCGCGGTGAACGCACATTGGAAGCGTGAATTCGTCATCGCCACACTGGCGTATCACCCGGCGTGATGGTATGGGGTGCCATTGGTTACACGTCTCGGTCACCTCTTGTTCGCTTTGACGGCACTTTGGACGTTACATTTCAGATGTGTTACAACCCGTGGCTCTACCCTTCATTACATCCCTGCGAAACTCTACATTTCAGCAGGATAACGCACGACCGCATGTTGCAGGTCCTGTACAGGCCTTTCTGGATACATAAAATGTTCGACTGCAGACCTGGCCAGCACATTCTCCAAACCTCTCACCAATTGAAAACGTCTGGTCAACCGTGGCCGAGCAACTGGCTCGTCACAATACGCCAGTCACTACTCTTGATGAACTGTGGTATCGTGTTGAAGCTGCATGGGCAGCTGTACCTGTACACGCCATCCAAGCTCTGTTTGACTCAATGCTCAGGCGTATCAAGGGCGTTATTACGGCCAGAGGTGGTTGTTTTGGGTACTGATTTCTCAGGATCTATGCACCCAAATTGCTTGAAAATGTAATCACATGTCAGTTCTAGTATAATATATTTGTCCAATGAATGCCCGTTTATCATCTCCATTTCTTCTTGGTGTAGCAATTTTAATGGCCAGCAGTGTATTTACATTCGAAAGCTATCCCTTTTCGTTGTAAATAAGAAGTGTGCTTTTCTTGTGTAATGCGGACTGTTGTCTTTGAGTTACTCAGTGTTTACTAATTTCTCGTATCAAGCTGACGCTGCCGTCTTGTGTTACAGAGTCGACTATCCCTATCGTGGGCAACGTGTTCAGCTTCGTGTTGACCAAGTACCCACCGGAGTGGCGATGGTCGCTCATCAAGGTCAGTGCAAGCAACAGCGTTCATTTGCTACACTACGTTTGTCGTAGCCGTACATTTTTCCATCTACTGAAATAATGTAATGCTACAGGGAAATCTAATGAAAAAAAAGACTAGTTTAATACCGAGACCATGATTCCATGCCACGACTCCTGCTCATGTCTGAACTGAGATAGTGTACTGGATTTGTGTATAAAGTAGGGCACCTTTTCTTTTTCTGACTCACTGTACGCCGCAGCAAGTTCGCTCCAGGCATATTCGATAGAGGGAGAAATCACCTACAAACGCACCTTGCGGAATTCGTGTTATATGTAGAGGCTTATCTCACTAGAGGTAAGATAGATACTGCCTACAGGGAAATTAAAGAGACTTTTGGAGAAAAGAGAACCACTTGTATGAATATCAGGAGCTCAGATGGAAACCCAGTTCTAAGCAAAGAAGAGAAAGCAGAAAGGAGGAAGGAGTATACAGGGTGTTACAAAAAGGTACGGCCAAACTTTCAGGAAACATTCCTCACACACAAATAAAGAAAAGATGTTTTGTGGACATGTGTCCGGTAACGCTTAATTTACATGTTAGAGCTTATTTTAGTTTCGTCAGTATGGTCTTCCACCTACGCTCAATGGAGCACGTTATCATGATTTCATACGGGATACTCTACCTGTGCTGCTGGAACATGTGCCTTTACAAGTACGACACAACATGTGATTCATGCACGATGGAGCTCCTGCACATTTCAGTCGAAGTGTTCGTACGCTTCTCAACAACAGATACGGTGACCGATGGATTGGTAGAGGCGGACCAATTCCATGGCCTCCACGCTCTCCTGACCTCAACCCTCTTGACTTTCATTTATGGGGGCATTTGAAAGCTCTTGTCTACGCAACCCCGGTACCAAATGTAGAGACTCTTCGTGTTCGTATTGTGGACGGCTGTGATACAATACGCCATTGTCCAGGGCTGCATCAGCGCATCAGGGATTCCATGTGACGGAGGGTGGATGCATGTATCCTCGCTAACGGAGGACATTTTGAACATTTCCTGTAACAAAGTGTTTGAAGTCACGCCGGTACGTTCTGTTGCTGTGTGTTTCCATTCCATGATTAATGTGATGTGAAGAGAAGTAATAAAATGAGCTCTAACATGGAAAGTAAGCATTTCTGGACACATGTCCACATAACATATTTTCTTTCTTTGTGTGTGAGGAACGTTTCCTGAAAGTTTGGCGGTACCTTTTTGTAACACCCTGTATAGAGGGTCTGTACAAGGGTGATGTACTTGAGGACAATATTATGGAAATGGAAGAGGATGTAGATGAAGATGAAATGGGAGATATGACACTGCGTGAAGAGTTTGACAGAGCAGAATGTATGAGACAGGCGAAATACCCTCAGACTTCAAGAAGAGTATAATAATTCCAATCCCAAAGAAAGCAGGTGTTGACAGATGTGAAAATTACCGAACTGTCAGTTTCATAAGCTACATCTGCAAAATACTAACGCGAATTCTTTACAGACGAATGGAAAAACTGGTAGAAGCCGACCTCGGGGAAGATCATTTTGGATTCCGTAGAAATACTGGAACACGTGAGGCAATACTGACCCTACGACTTATCTTAGAAGCTAGATTAAGAAAAGGCAAACCTACGTTTCTAGCATTTGTAGACTTAGAGAAAGCTTTTGACAATGTTGACTGGAATACTCTCTTTCAAATTCTAAAGGTACCAGGGGTAAAATACAGGGAGCGAAAGGCTATTTACAATTTGTACAGAAACCAGATGGCAGTTATAAGAGTTGAGGGAATGAAAGGGAAGCAATGGTTGGGAAGGGAGTGAGACAGGGTTGTAGCCTCTCCCCGATGTTATTCAATCTGTATATTGAGCAAGCAATAAAGGAAACAAAAGAATAATTCGGAGTAGGTATTAAAATCCATGGAGAAGAAATAAAAGCTTTAAGGTTCGCCGATGACATTGTAATTCTGTCAGAGACAGCAAAGGACTTGGAAGAGCAGTTGGACGGAATGGACAGTGTCTTGAAAGGAGGATATAAGATGAACATCAACAAAAGCAAAACGAGGATAATGGAATGTAGTCGAGATAACTCGGGTGATGCTGAGGAAATTAGATTAGGGAATGAGACACTTAAAGCAGTAAAGGAGATTTGCTGTTTGAGGAGCAAAATAACTGATGATGGTCGAAGTAGAGAGGATATAAAATGTAGACTGGCAATGGCAAGGAAAGCATTCCTGAAGAAGAGAAATTTGTTAACATCGAGTATTGAATTAAGTGTCAGGAAGTCGTTTCTGAGAGTATTTGTACGGAGTGTAGCTATGTATGGAAGTGAAACATGGACGATAAATAGTTTGGACAAGAAGAGAATAGAAGCTTTCGAAATGTGGTGCTACAGAAAAATGCTGAAGATTAGATGGGTAGATCACGTAACTAATGAGGAGGTATTGAATAGAATTCGGGAGAAGAGGAGTTTGTGGCACAACTTGACTAGAAGGAGGGATGGGTTGGTAGGACATGTTCGGGGGCATCAAGGGATCACTAATTTGGTATTGAAGGGCAGCGTGGAGGGTAAAAATCGTAGAAGGGGACCAAGAGATGAATACAATAAGCAGATTCAGAAGGATATAGGCTGCAGTACGTACTGGGGGGTGAAGCAGCTTGCACATGATAGAGTAGCATGGAGAGCTGCATCAAACCAGTCTCAGGACTGAAGACCACAACAACAACATTGGTCCGTATCTAGGGTGAGTCGCAGATTAAAAACATGGCAGGTAATGTTTGAAGCGGTCGCTGACTCAAAAATCTGCGGATACCAGTCACTGAATGCTGGCCCCTATTTTGAGTGGACCAGAGGTGGCAATCTTTCTACATGTCGGTCAGGGGGTCTGAAGATGGCGTAATATCGCCAATACTTGTAGCCCAATAAAATAGCAATCTGTAAATTTAGATTGCTGAAAGGTGTTTGATTTGATCTGACATTCTGTTCTGAACAGTCGAGGTCCCGCAACCATCTGTGAAAAAGATGGACATAAAAAGACGACGTTCTATCGACCATTATTTTTGTGTATTTATTATTGCTTACAATCTCGACATCTCCCATCTAGAATCTAAAGCAGGTCGCATTTTCACATAACTGCAGAAAATTGTAACCATTTGTGATTAAACATTTGCGTCCTGATATCTAAGGTAGTTTCAGTATTGGCAATAAGTGCCGAAATTAAATATAAAACAAAAAAGTAAATATCACCCAAAACCGTTAAATCGCGGTACTACACTTGTTGATCACCTGCACTGCCATCACAGCAATAGTTAATGCACAACTCGCGATAGCAACTGGGACACGTAAAGGTTAAGGAAGTAATGTTCTTTAGGAAGCTCCTGTTGCAGAATTTTACTTTTACACTACCTGATCAGAAGTACCCGGGCGCCCTTATGTTTACGAAAATCCTGTTTCAGAATTTTACATTTACACTACCCGATCAAAAGTACCCGGACCCTCTTATCTAGTGCGGAATTGACCACTACCAACGACTATTGTATTGACAGTAGGGAAGCAGTAACAGCAGAACGCGTCTGTCAGGAAAGCTCAGTGACTTCTAACGTGGGCTGGTCATCTGACGTCACGTCAAGAACAAACCCATGAAGGACATTCAAAACTTTATAAATTCGACTATTGGTGATGTAACTGGACGTGGAAACGCGAAAGAAAAACCACAGCTAAACCAAGGGTGGTTGTAAAAATGCTTCAAATGGTTCTGAGCCCTATGGGACTTAATTTATGAGGTCATCAGTCACCTAGAACTTAGAACTACTCAAACCTAACTAACCTAAGGACATCACACACACCCATACCCGAGGCAGGATTCGAACCTGCGACCGTAGCGGTCGCGCGGTTCCAGACTGTAGCGCCTAGAACCGCTCGCCCACCTCGGCCGGTGGTGTTTGTAAAATATTGCATGAAATCATAGGAAGGAATCACTCGTGAACTACAAAGTGGTACCAGCAATCCTGCTAGCGCAGTGACAATGCGTATGGAGTAAAAAATAATTGGCAACAATGATCGAGCAGCTCCTCAAAAGCCACAAACTTCCATAATCAGAGCTAAGCTGAGCTTAAGGTGATGTAAACAACGTCACCACTGGACAGCGGATAATTGGAAACGAGTGATTTGGAGTGATGACTCACGTTGTACCCTGTGCCAATCCGATGAAAAGGGTCTGGATTTGGATCTGGCGAGTGCCTGGAGAACACTACCCTCCATTACGTATAGTGCCAACATTGAAGTATAGCGGACGCGACGTTAAAGTATGTGTGTGTTTTTAGTGGTTCAGATGTGGTCCCTTTATTGCAATTAAGAAAACGCTAAACGCGGAAGGATGTGAACGGGTTTTATTGTGCACTGTGTGTAGTTCGGAGACGATGATTGTTTTTATCAGCACGGCAATGCACCGTATTGAAAAGCAGCACCTGTGACACAGTGTTTTGAAGACAATAACACTCCTGAAATGGACTGGTTCTTCCAAATTCTCAACCTAAACCCAAGGCAACACGTCTGGAATGAGTTAAAAGGTCGACTTCGCTGCAGACCGTAGCATCCATCATCACTACCTTCTCTCGTTGCTGTTCTTGAGGAAGAATGGGCTGCCATTGCTCCACAGACGTACAGGCACCTCATTGAAAGTGTCTCCAGCACAGTTCAAGTTGTCACAAAGGCGAAGTGTGGACATAGCACACATTGATGTCCTCTAAAGGGTATGTGGATACTTTCAATCAGATGTTGTATGACCTATGCTAACATCACTTAATCAATACAAGTGAGTCCCGTTTTCCTTGCGACAAAGTGCTAAATCTCTAGAACCAGAGTTTCTGGAAACCCATACCATTCACAAACAATCCCAAACCCTAGACCCACCAGTTCTGTGAAGGAGCAACGGGCGAATAGCGTCGTCGTCCGCAGTCCCAATAGGGTCAGCCAATGAAACATCGTGATCCATTCCCTCCTCCACTGCCTGTTGCCTGCTCTTGCTGGACTCTGAGATCCACGTAAGTCACCCACAAATTCTCATTCATTCTGCTGCTTCTGCTGTAGCTGCCATGTTGTTGACAACATATCCACTGTCTTTGATCGCCCTCTGTGTGGGATTAAATTCCGGAGTCGATGAATTCTCGGTAATACTTACTACTCTCACATTATTTACTTAAGCACTTTCAAATACGTTATTTTCTACACAATCCCCCCTCCCCCCTCGGAGTCAGTGAATCCGGGCTGATATTTACTACTCTCACCTCTCACATTACTCACTTCAGCACTTTCACTTACTTTATTTTCTAGACATTACCCCCCCCCCTCCCCTTCCCCCAGATACATTGTTTGATATTTAGCTCACCAATTACTGTCTTGCCTCTGTTTCCAACAGTGCTACTTAGCGTCCAATACCTGTCATATGTGCCCGGAGATCTTCATAAACAAGGCATTCTAGTACAATATGGTCTGCTGTACGTATGGCGCCACATCTGTCAGTCATTTCCTTACCTAGCTTAAATATTCAGAGAATAGCCCATGGCATGTCAAGCGGAGTATCATCTCTCTAGACGTATCTACATGGCTCCGAAGCATCGTCACCTTGATGTTTGGAAATATGCCCTACCATTTGTGCCCTGTGTGATATTTTGTCAGTATCATTGTTTTTGAAAGTTTTTGAAAACCTGTAACGGTTAAGCAGTCGTTAAACCTAAAGCTGGTTTGGACACGACAGAGCTTTACTTTACATGGTGCTGCTGGATGTCATACGCCGTTGCCTTCTTTCTACCATTGAACTAAGTTACGTAGCCAGTTGTACAGGAACCTACTGTTTATCAGTCACCCTGAAACATCGTGCAACTCTCCATTTTTCACTCTAACAAACGTTTCCAGAGGTGAAAGAAGTGGTAGATGAAAGATAAAAATCTTAAAACTGACGGGGAATCCAACCCAACACTTTTGGGTCCATGGTCTGTCACTTTACCACTGAGCCGCCTATATCACAGCGTTTAAGGTTTTTTGTTTAATTGTATAAAATTTTCCCTGCACCATTTACAATGTAATGAGTCGCTGAGCTCAAACCAAAATAGACAATTTAAAACGGTTAAATGGCGTACATAAAAAGATGTAATTACTTGATATTTTATTCTTTTACTGCCCACCTAAAAAATATTGGGACCAAATACTACTGAAAAAGCTCGAGTGAATAACAATGAAATACTACTGAGTCTTGTTAAATGACTACTCACTGTCTCAGCCACTTGTTAGTAGCAAGTAAAACGGTTAAAATATGATCATAATATGACGTAATACTGACTGACAGCCTAAGCACTAGACGTCAGAAACGGAGTGAATACGACTCTCATGTTGAAGGTTGCCTACGTCAGAAATCAAGGCGCTGTGGTAATGTCGGTGCCATCTTGGCTTCGTTCCTTCTCGCTAGGTTCCGCTGTTGCGCCAGTGCTATAGG
Organism: Schistocerca americana; assembly: GCF_021461395.2. Taxonomy (NCBI): domain Eukaryota; kingdom Metazoa; phylum Arthropoda; class Insecta; order Orthoptera; family Acrididae; genus Schistocerca; species Schistocerca americana. Next base: position 424,252,153 of record NC_060121.1, on the reverse strand, counting down.
CTACCGACGGGGCCCACTGGAAACATGGGTCCCTTAATAAACTTGTGACGTCACACTAGTTGCCTTGACCGACATACTTCACGAACACTCGGCTATGTTTGGGGCCAGGGAGGGAATCAGTACGTAAATCGAAAGATAACTTTCCCATGTGTTATCGGCAGCGTGAGCGTACTTAAACGCGCAGCTACGAAGTGTTAAACTGGTCTAAAAATCAGCTCACTCCTCGCCAGAAATGGTCGCTGCAAATCGTAAGGCCTGCAGCGTCACTGGTGACGCACACCACAGGGCCTGTGTGTCTCGTTGGCCTCACATACCGGCTGGGTCCGCAGGTACGACGAACCTGAGAACGATGGCACTGCGATCGCTTCCTAGTCTTCGATTTATTTTCTCTTACTGAAGCGCACAGGAGTGTTATTATGTCTCAGCGACGAAAAGATGCCATTTGTATATTCTTTATTTTGGTTATGTCAACTGGCGCCTTCGGGCTTCAGCACATTGTGCCGTTCAGCATTCATTTCTGGGACGTTTTTAATAAATAATCACCATTTAGAGAACATACTTAAACATCATGTCCTGTTTTCTTGTAATGCTGCCGCAGACTCGGTAACGAGTCGATAGCTAGTCCTCGGCTATGCTTGCGAAATCGTGTACTCGCTGTCCTTTGTACGCTGAGTATAGTCCCCGACAACAGACTCAAGTGACGAGTTTTCAATTTAGCGGGCAGTCGCGGAGATTCACAAGTCCAGTCTCCGAGCGTGAGGTGAAGACGAGTTCGAAGATGACGTATAGGATCAGCTGGGAAGATTAAAGCGAGTATACAGAGTTCATTTCTTATCTCTCCTAAGCAACCTGCAATAATGCTTTCATACACTGAAACACCTCCGATGTACGCTTGAAGACATCTGCTGTCACTGCCAAACAAAAGTCACTCAGAATGCTGCCGCTTCGCTCCCTACAGCCTCACAAACTTAATACACTGGGAGACTAATATTTCTGTTGAAAATACACTATGCAACACAATTACAGAGCAACGGTTTAAACCCCGCAGTTGTCTCCCATTGCGACGCTGAAATTTATATAGCAGATGCCTACAACTTTCCCCTGTAATGATATAGAAGCATGGCGCACGGTGGTGTCACTATCTGGGTCGGAGACACTTCAGACAGCAAGGTGGCGACACATGCGAAAAAAAAGGCCACAACTCAGGAGTTCATGTAAGCTGCAATGTGGGTTAATGATGTCACATTGGCACCATATTTCACGACAGTTCCGCCCAAAGGCACTGTGAACACAATGGGAAGGGGTCACTGTGCACGCGCCACAGGAGAGCGAGGAAAAGGAGGGATGAAAACCCCTTTCTGCTTCGGATAACGTTCAGATTCCGTCTAATGGTTCTGAACGATCCGTAGCGGTTTCAACCCATATATCAAAGCAAAATTGCTGTCACGCTACATTCCAAAGGGGTGACACCACCTTGAGGGGGGTTGCTGCCCCACGATGTCCTTAGAAAAGCGTTGAATCCTCCGAGGGGTATCAGAAATGGCAAAATTTTTCAATGAATTCGTCCTGTTGTAGATCGTACTGCAAATTGTCGTTTTCGAGTGCGAAATGTGTGAAAACGAACGCCTCTAGGGAAGGGGTTGTTTCATTGTCGCCATTTTTGCCACCTCTTGAGACCTTTTTCCAGTCGTCATCAACTCGGCCATCCAGGCTGTTAATGAAGGTGCAAGCATATAGAATAAGTTCACAGATACGTGAGTAGCCCGAAGACTTTGTAAATAATAGTACCCAATATGATGTCCTCGACAGCGAGTGTTCATCAGAGAGAAGCGTATCGTCAGGATTACCCCAGGGAAGTGTGATAAGATCGGTATTGTTCTCTATGTATATAAATGATTTGGCGGACAGGGCGGGCAGCGATCTGCTGTCGTTTGCTTATGTTGCACGGCGTATGGTAGGTGTCGAAGTTGAGTGACTGTAGCAAGATACAAGGTGACTTAGACAAAATTTTCTTGGCGTGATGAATAGCAGCTAGCCTCAAATGTGGAAAAATGTAAGCTGATGCGGATAAGTAGAAAGATCAAACCTGTAATATTCGGATACAGTAGTACTAGTGTCCTGCTTGACACGGCCACGTCGTTTAAATATCTGCGTTGCAATACGATATGAGATGGCACTTGCATGTGAGAACTGTGGTAGGGAAAGCGAATGGTCGACTTCGGTTCATTGTTAGAATTTTAGGAAAGAGTGGTTCACCTGTAAAGGAGACTGCACATAGGACGCTGGTGCGATCTGTTCTTGAGTACTGCTCGAGTGTTTGGGATCCGTATCAGATCAGATTGAAGGAATGCACCGAAGCAATTCAAAGGTGGGCTGTTAAATTTGTTACCGGTAGGTTCGAACAACACGTAAGTTTTACGGAGATGGTTTGGGAACTCAAATGGAAATCCCTGGAGAGAAAGCGACGCTCTTTTCAAGAAACACTATTGAGAAAATGTAGAGAAACGGCATTTGAAGCTGATTGCCGAACGATTTCTATTGCCACCAACATACATTGCGCGTAATAACCACGAAGATAAGATACGAGAAATTAGGGCTCATACGGAGGCATAAAGACTGTCGTTTTCCCCCTCGATCCATTTGCGAGTGAAACAGGAAAGGAAATAATTAATAGTGGTACACGGTACCCTCCGCCACCCACCGTACGATGGCTTGCGGCGTATCTATGTAGATGTAGATTTCCACGCTAGGCGTGGTGGTTCTGACCTCCATCGTAGAGGTAGGAAATGAGTGGGTGAAATATGGGTAAGAGGGATTGCAACAACATTCCCATTGTACGCCATGTCCACAGTAGCGTTGGACAGTATTGTGGAGAAATGTGCTGCCAGTGTGACGTCATTACATCACAGCTCACTTGAACTTCTGAGCTGCGTCCTTTTTTTCGCATGTATCAACACCTTTCTCTGAAGCGTCGTCAAGCCCTACGGTAACGTCGCAGGGCTCCATGCTTTTGCACCATTGCACAGCAAGGCTATAGACAACTTTGAGCCAAATTTCAAACTGTAACCGCATAAGACTTTTGCTTGGAGTGACAAGAACCTTGAACCTGAATGGACATACTGAACTGCTAGATAACCAGTATTTCAAGGTTGCCCGTCGACTTAACGGAGGGTAGGTATATGTTCCCAGTCATCTCTTTTTAGTTTTCTCAGACTTACTGCTTTGAAAATCTGCTACTCTGCGTGGTCGAGTCTTCATAGAGCCACTCTCAGACTATTTTCCTACATTGAAGTAAACATCAGTATGCCTTCAGCCATGAATTTTGAACTCTTCATTAAGCTACCAATTTCCATGTTACATTACATCGTCATCAGGCACCTTGACAAAAGTAGATCGCACAAAATCCACTTTCGTGTAATCGTTGTGGGAGCCGCATATCTCTGGTGTAAATGACGATGTTTACTTTCTGTGTCGGATTGATCGATTGGCTTTGCGGAATAAACGGATGAGAACAGCTGAAATGCGAGAAGAAGTTACAGGCAAAAACCTCGTGAACATTACTGGAAGCAAGGCTGATATTACGGCCATAGGCAACATAGATTTCCATGGTGTAAAGCCAAAATCGTCTGGGACACGGAGAGGCATTCTGTGGTGTTGAGCAATGAATCTCGTTTGTGGCGGCCACACGACGTCAACTGTCCGTAGACGGCCTACTGAATGGTGACAAGAAAGCAATGATTATCGAGACCCATACCTCTCCAACTCCTGGGGCCATGGTGTGGAAGTAAATGTGGCCCGGCAGGTATGAGAGCGGGAGACGATAAACAATACTCTCTGCTATGAAACTTCCTGGCAGATTAAAACTGTGTGCCCGACCGAGACTCGAACTCGGGACCTTTGCCTTTCGCGGGCAAGTGCTCTACCAACTGAGCTACCGAAGCACGACTCACACCCGGTACTCACAGCTTTACTTCTGCCAGTACCTCGTCTCCTACCTTCCAAACTTTACAGAAGCTCTCCTGCGAACCTTGCAGAACTAGCACTCCTGAAAGAAAGGATATTGCGGAGACATGGCTTAGCCACAGCCTGGGGGATGTTTCCAGAATGAGATTTTCACTCTGCAGCGGAGTGTGCGCTGATATGAAACTTCCTGGCAGATTAAAACTGTATCCCGACCGAGACTCGAACTCGGGACCTTTGCCTTTCGCGGGCAAGCGCTCTACCAACTGAGCTACCGAAGCACGACTCACGCCCGGTACTCACAGCTTTAAGCAGAAGTAAATCTGTGAGCACCGGGCGTGAGTTGTGCTTCGGTAGCTCAGTTGGTACAGTCTGCGGTCGGCAGGGCAGCAGTGCGCACCGCGCTCGGTCGTCCACGCCGCTGCGCGCGCGGAGTGTTTTGTTTACTTCCTCGTCACCGCGCTTCTCAGTCGAACAAGCTGTAATGGCCAACTCTTACAGGAAGAACACTCTTAAGTTCACCTTCTCAAACGAATACGCACGACCCAAAGCACTGGCCGTCGAACGCTTCCTACGCGAAGACGTGAAGATCCCGCGTGACGAACTCATCGGCATACACCTATCGATCATTAGCAGCGTCGTTTATGTTAAGATGACTTCCGACGCTGCCTGCAACGAGATCATTCAAAGGACGCGACATGGACTAAAATTTCGGCACTCCGACGGAAGCGTCGGGCCTGTGGATGTCGACGATGCAGGACTTGGCCTTCGGACGATCCGTGTATTCGAACTGCCTTTCGAGGTGACTGAAGATGAAGTCATCGCGGCGCTAAGTCCGTTCGGAAAAGTCCAGAGCCACGTAGCCGAGACATGGGCACAGTTTACGACGTATCCGGTGCTTAATGGTGTGAGACAAGTCCGAATCGATCTCAAACGGCACGTTCCATCGTACATTTCTATCGGCGGCTGCCGTGCGGTGGTCATTTACGACGGACAACCTCGAACATGTTCCGGTTGTGGCCAAGAAGGCCACGTCCGTAATGAATGCCTGCAACGCCGCATCACACAACTAAGGCCCGACGATACGAACACCGACAGAACCGTGACCACCCTTCCAGTCACCTATGCGGCGACACTGCACGTCCAGCCCTCACAAGGCGCCGTTCACGAGCGTCTCTCTGGTCCGATACGCCCGGAGGCGTCCCAGCACCTAGGCACCGGCGATGCCGCCCGTGAACAAGTCCAACAGCCGGACACACCCACGCTAGAAGATCACAAGGATACCAATGAGAGTGTTCTGGAGAATGAAGACCGCATCATAGCACCCGCGGCTTTTGTACCGGAACGACGTGAATCTCTTCCTTCCTCAGACACCGAAACTCATTGCCGAAAGCAGAAGTCGCCCAAACGACGAAAAAAACGCCGCAAGACATCAGACTCGACCATTGAGCCCCCTCCGCAGGACGAAGAGATGCCACATCACTCCGACGGAGAACACGATAACACCTTCTCCTCTGCCACGGAGACACGTCATCCACAAGACGGTGAACCGTCCAACGGAGATCGTGCGCAAGCCCCGCGCCCAGAAGCCATGGAACATAGCACGCCTGTTGTCACCGACGCCATTGGGCCGACTCGGCCAGCGCTGCCACCTCTCGCCGAGGTCAAACCTGTCGGACACCTTTCATGGGCGGATGACACGGATTTCCCACCTCCATCTGATGCGGAAATGAGATCTGTTTCTCCGTTAGACCAAAACTAAAATGGGGGAAGTTTCTACGGCGAATCCTGCGACTTCTATGGACTTCCAGCATCCACAACAATCTTCACCAGCTACGACCCTATCAACAGCACGGATCTCCCATCAGGCGTACCGAATAGCTACTATCAATACTAATAATATCGGCTCCCGTGCTAAACTTCAACTGCTCCGTGACACGCTAAGAGCAGCGGACATCGACATCGCCCTGTTACAAGAACTGAGGACAGCGACTTGGACTGGGTGTTATGGATATGAGACGTACGCCGCCCCTGCAGCTATGGAACACACAGGCGCAGCCATCCTCCTCCGAGAAGGAATTGCAGTTTCCGATGTCGCATACCTCCCAACAGCGCGAGGGGTGGCCATAACAGTTGAAGGACTCAAAATCATAAATCTCTACGCCCCATCGGGCACTGATAAACGGAGGGATCGCTCCCAGCTCTACACAGAAGATATCACTCCTTTATTCCTCGGTCGATACGATCATCTCATCGTAGGTGGAGATTTCAACTGTGTTCTCGAGCGCGCAGACCAATACCCCCATTTCACCACATGTCCCGAACTTCGCTTCCTCGTCCGCCGCCTTCGTCTCCTCGACACTTGGCGAGTGATACACGGCGACCGCCCGGGGTATACACACATCACGAGCCACTCCGCCAGCCGACTTGATAGAATATACATCTCTAACGCTCTAAAATCAGTTCTCCTCGACGCGGAACGTTGGCCGTCTGCCTTTTCGGATCATGACATCTATATCTGTACCATGAACCTACGTCGACAATCTATATGGCGCAGTGCAGGACCCTGGAAACTCAATGTCGCGCTACTGCGGGACCCTGAATGTCGACAACAGGTCACCGACACGTGGCACACCTGTGTTCAACGCATTATGCGTTACGAAACCACACTGCAGTGGTGGTTGCTGTGCGCCAAACCGGCCATCCGACGCACATTGACACACTATGGAAGAGCAAAAGCCAGGTGGAATCACCATACAACTGATTTCTACTATAGCGCTCTACGTGAACTCATGGATCATCCTCCATCCCCGGAACGCCTCAAAGAAGCTCAACGCATCAAGGCAAAGATTCTATCCTTGACCAGATGCCGTCTAGAGGGAGCCATTGTACGAGCCCGCAGCCAAGACAGGATTAATGGTGAAGAACCTTCTATGCATCATATTGTTCAAAATGTTCGTCGACGCCGACAGGCTTTAATGACAACTTTAGACTTACCTGATGGACGACGGCTGACTTCGCAAGCTACCACTGCGGATGCATTCACAACGCACTATAGACTTTTCTATCAAGAAGTACCTGCCGGTGCAGAGGCCATTGCTGAGGTTGCCCATGAGACACTTGGTACTCTAAACACAGCAGCTGCAACCCTCCTGACTGCTGAAGTGACCACCGACGACGTCCAAGGCGCTGTGGCCAAGGGGTCTCTGAATCGATCTCCCGGCCCGGATGGTTTACCTCTCGAATTTTACAGAACCTTCCAAGATTTGATGATGCCACGATGGAGGGACATGTACAGGGAACTTTTGTCCGGTGCGGCGAACCCGCCACCAATGTTCATGGAAGGCTTACTTGTACCAGTCCCGAAACCCGCAGGAGGAACACGACTCGACAGTTATCGGCCGATCACGTTACTCAATTCGGACTTCAAGATTTTCACACGCCTTCTGGCAGTGCGACTCAAACATGTATTACGGGACATTGTCTCCCACGAACAAACATCCTTAGGCGGCGATCGTAATATACAGACGGCCCTCAGTGAATATCGAGATGTGATCGCTGTGGCAACACACTCGCGACTGCCAGGCGCTTTAATCTCCATCGACTTCAAACAAGCGTTTGACCGCGTCAATCATGCATTCCTCAACGCAGTGATGGACCGAATGGCAATTCCCCCGACGTTCACGCAAGTGATTATGCGGCTCCTTCGTGGAGCAACGTCCAGACTTCTCGTCAACGGCAGACTTACAGAACCTATACGGATTGAACGCTCAGTACGGCAGGGTTGCCCTTTGTCGACGATACTTTATGCCATTGCGATGGAACCACTCATTTGCGGATTACGGCGACGTTTGACAGGTATTCCACTCCGGGATCATATGTTCCGCTGCCGAGCTTACGCGGACGACTTGGCCCTCGTCGTACGTTCAGCGGCTGAAGTACAAGCTGCGATGCAGTGGATTACCCGTTACAGTGCAGGGGCAGGGAGCGTTATGAACGTGGCAAAATCATGCGCCATGAAGATCGGCCGCGGCCTTCCCGCAGACAGCGTAGTTCCATTTCAACTGGTAGACACCATTCGTTGTCTCGGATTGGTGTACACGCGAGACATTCGCCGCACCTCGGCGATCAATTTTCGTGCGCTGCTGCAACGCATCCGGGCCAACATACAAAATCACATACTACGCCCGCTGAATATGTGCCAGAGAGTCACCTTCGTCAATACCCATCTGGCAGCTCGGATACCCCATATAGCGCAGATTCTGCCCATCACTGCGACAATGGCGGCCAGGTTACAGGCGGCATTCGGCTATTTCATTTGTTCTGGACACATCTTCAAAGTCCAGTATGAAGCTCTCACCTTACCGAAGCGGGACGGTGGCCTCGATCTGGTTAATGTGAGAGCCAGGACAACGGCACTTTACACCAATACTATGCTCCGGTTATGGAAAAGCCAAAATGCTAGTTTTACTGGAATGTTGACCACCGAGCTCGCGCCTGTTTCGAGACGCCCACCGACGTCTTTGGCACACATCCCACCTCCGATGTCACATATCGGCCGTTTCTTTTTGGAGTACAGCTACATATGCACCGAGCTCCCCAGGACCAGGAAGACGACCACCCGCGACATCTACCGCCTTCTCCGAAAGTCTCCACCCCGCAACCCCGTCGAAACACGTCACCCCCAGGTTTCATGGCCTACAGTTTGGCAAACGATCCACCAACCATATCACACCACCGACACCACCTCTATGTGGTACCTTCTCGTCAACGGCAAGTATACTACAAGACAGAAACTGCATCGCATCGCACTGGTGGACTCACCCCTGTGCCTCAAGTGCAATGTCGAAGATACAGATTTACATCGTTTTGAGTGTGGGCCAGCAGCATCTGTCTGGACCCTCGTACAGAAGATTGTGGCTTTCTACCTCCGAGTCCCACCACATCACGTTTCTCCCACTATGATGATATATCCCGACACGACCTACTTTCCATCGGCTAAGTGGCACGCCATCACATGGATCAGTGGCATGGCTGTCGACTACCTCTTCCGAGACGACATCGTCGATCCGGCGGACTTTTGGACACGCCTCCAAGTGTATCACCACACCCTTCGCCGGCATCGACACTATCGGGCCACTTTCGCGAACTATTTACAGAGCATTTTCACCAACCCGCCTCAAAGCTGGAATCTCAACGAACCGTGCCGGCCAAGGCTGGACGATCCCACGTTCCCCTTCAATGGTCAATGATAGAATGCATTTTGTTCTGCTGGCGCGTCAAAGTGGAGCATGGCGCGGAAAGTATTCATATTTTATTTCAGTTCTCTTTTCTCCTCCTCTTCTAAGTTTTTTTTTTCTCCTTACACATGTTTATCCCTTTCACACATAGCTCTCTATCTGCAGCCTATTTGTTTTCTTTCTCTTGTGCTCCAAAAAAAAAAAAAAAAAATGCTCTGCCTCGGGCATGGATGTGTGTGATGTCCTTAGGTTAGTTAGGTTTAATTAGTTCTAAGTTCTAGGCGACTAATGACCTCAGAAGTTAAGTCGCATAGTGCTCAGAGCCATTTGAACCATTTTTGAAGAACGTCGTCTTTTACTTTCATACCCAAGAGGTTTTTATTTGTTTTCTTAAAAACAATTAGTAGAGCACTTAAAAAAAAGAAATGCTGCTGATGGTGAGACTGTACACTCATTAAAAAAAAAAAAAAAAAAAAAACTCACACTGTGGAGGAGCAGCATTCAAACCCGTCTCCCGGCCATCCACATTTAGGTTTTACGTGATTTCCTTATATTGCTCCGGGCATGTGCAGACCTGCTCTTTAGAGATACACAGTTGTTTGTTGGACAAGATGAAGGTTAAAAAAAAAAAAAAAAAAAAAAAAAAAAAAAAAAAAAAAAAAAAGTTGGTAGAGCACTTGCCCGCGAAAGGCAAAGGTCCCGAGTTCGAGTCTCGGTCGGGCACACAGTTTTAATCTGCCAGGAAGTTTCATATCAGCGCACACTCCGCTGCAGAGTGAAAATCTCATTCTGAATACTCTCTGCTGTTCACTGATGACCAAGTGACAGTTGAAACAAATTTTGACGACTCTAGCTATATGCTGAGGAAGATGTTTGAAGAGTGTGACAAATGAGGCTTAAAAATACAAACAAAGAAAAGTTTGTATAATATGATGGTGAATGGTGATGAGCAACATTTTTTTAGCATTGTAATTTTTAATATTACGTCTTGTTCTTCCTCTAAATTTCTAGGTGTAATTATACTTGGAATGGAAACAATTTTGAAGCTATTTAAAATAAGACTGCATGAGGGCAACGTATTATTCGACAAGAAGATCGTAAACTGTGGAGATCGAGAAGCGTGAGACTGCAATACCCGTAAACAAAGCGCAAATTGCGAGGGCGTGCTGGAAAGTAATGCCTCCGAATTTTTTTATTCCGTATTGGTCTCGGACCAGGCTACGTAGCTGTACACAGTAAGGCACGCCGGCGCTATTTGTGTATCCTTCCAGATTTACGTGAGCTGAAAGGGAGAAATCAACTGTTTATTCTCCAAAAATAAAGAGTTTACACGCTGCAAAAAGCAACTACTATATTAAATATCTAGCTGTTGGAAGTAAGATTTGGCCTCTCTTTTCCTATATGTGGGCCGGCCGAAGTGGCCGTGCGGTTAAAGGCGCTGCAGTCTGAAACCACAAGACCGCTACGGTCGCAGGTTCGAATCCTGCCTCGGGCATGGATGTTTGTGGTGTCCTTAGGTTAGTTAGGTTTAACTAGTTCTGAGTTCTAGGGGACTAATGACCTCAGCAGTTGAGTCCCATAGTGCTCAGAGCCATTTGAACCATCCTATATGTGGCTGTGTGGTTCTCAGAGGTAAAATGCATGCTGCCGGGCAACTGTTCTAACTACATTGCTCTAAATTGTATCATATGGGATACATTAGTTGAACTAAAAATATTATTAAAAAATACTTTGGCGACCACCTGTACATCACAATATAAATATTCTTCTTAGCGAAACGTCGTTTCACGCTGAAAGTAAGCGCATAACGACAGTGTTACCAACTGCGTGCAATACACACTGTCGACTTATTGGACATTATAATTTCGTACATACGTAAATGAAATAAACAATTTACGAACAATGATTTGATAAATACCAAAATTTTATCTTCCAAAGAAATATCTTTATCCTTTATTTAAGTATGTGTTCAAACTGTTCACCATGGACTGAAAGGCGCATTTGCAATCGCTGTTCGAAAGAATGATGGACAGATGTAATTACAATGGATGATACGGTAGAGTATGCATTTGCCATTCGACAATACATATCGACTAGCGTAATTGGGGCTTGGTCATAGACTGTATCTTTGAGTGCTCCCTAAAGAAAGAAGTCGAGAGGACTCCAATCGGCGGACCTCGCAGGCCATTTGACAACAGCATTTCGTCCTATCCAACATACAGGAAAGTACCCATTCAGTATTTGCGTTGCAGCACGGGACGAGTGAGCTGGAAAACAGTCACGTTGCACCCACATTCACTGTCGAATATATAGTGATACGTACGTCTTCTAGAAGAACCGGCTGAACGTTCGTCAAGAAAGTGTGCATACGGATATCCATTTAGAAAGACTGAGATGAAGTAAGGACCCACAATGTAACTTCCTATGATGCCGCACCATTCGTTTACGCTCCACGGTCGTTGATATTGGACGTGAGGAAGCCAGTGTAGATTTTCGGCTGCCCAGTAGTGCATGTTACGCAAATTTACATTAGTATGGAAAGTAAACGTTGCTTCATCGGTAAAGAGCATACACTGTAAAAACGTAGGATCTTCTCTCATTTGCTGAAGGGCAAACCGACAAAATTCTGTACGACGTTCGAAACCATGGTCGTCGAGTACCTGATGTAGTGACAGATGACTGGGAGGGAAGTTCTGTCGATGCTGGATGCGAATGACAATCGCCTGGCTGACTGCACATTCCTTGGCAATATGTCTCGAACCACTGTGCGGATTCATTAGCGTCGTTGCCACAACAGATTCTTCGTGTTCTCTGTCAGTTGCAGTCTTCTTTCTTCTCCTCTTTTTGACGTTCAAGCGGCCTGTCCGCACTAACGTCTTAATAATACGTGCAATTGCCTGGCGCGTCGGACACTGGTGATGCGGATGGATAGCCCTATACCGCTGCACTGTTATTACGACGGCATTTCTTTTACATTCACCGTACTAAGCTAGTATATCCAACTTCTCCTCATTGGTGAACATGTCTCCACGTAACGAATGTTGAAGCAGAAAGGAGCGATCTGCAGTGCAGACGAGAAACCGGGTAAACTCCACCAAAGCGGAGTTACTAAATACAGTTTTCCGTAATTCCTTCACGAAAGAAGACGAAGTAAATATTCCAGAATTCGAAACCAGAACAGCTGTTAGCATGAGTGACATAAAAGTAGATATCTTAGGTGTTGCGAAACAACTCAAATCACTTAAGAAAGGCAAGTCTTCCGGTCCAGATGGTATACCAATCAGGTTCATTTCAGAGTATGCAGACACAATAGCGCGTTTCTTAGCAATCGTATACAACCGCTCACTTGGCGAGAGGTCTGTTCCTAAAGACTAGAAAGTAGCACAGATCACACCAATATTCAAGAAAGGAAATAGGAGTAGCCCATTGAATTACAAACCCATATCACTGACCTCAATTTGCAGTAGGATTTTGGAACATATACTGAACTCGAACATTATGACTCACCTTGAAGAAAATGACTTATTGGTACACAACCAACACGGGCTCAGAAAATGTAGTTCTTGTGCAACACAGCTAGCTCTCTATTCCCATGAAGTAATGAGCGCCTCGACGAGGGATCTCAGATCGATTCCATATTCCTAGATTTCCAGATACTGTTTCTCACAAGCGACTATTAATCAAATTGTGTGCATATGGAGTATCGTCTCAGTTGTGTGACTAGATTCGTGATTTCCTCTCAGAGAGGTCACAGTTCGTAGTGATAGACGGTAAATCATCGAATAGAACAGAAGTGATATCTGGCGTTCCGCAAGATAGTGTCATAGGCCCTCTGCTGTTCCTGATTTACATAAATGATCTAGGTATTAATCTGAGCAGCCCCCTTAGATTGTTTGCAGATGACACTGTAGTTTACGGTCTAGTAAAATCATCAGACGATCAATTCCAATTACAAAATGATCTAGAGAGAATTTCAGTATGGTGCGAAAAGTGCAATTGGCACTAAACAAAGAAAAGTGGGAGGTCATCCACATGGGCACTAAAAGAAATGCGATAAATTTTGGGTATACGATAAATCGCTCAAATCGAATGCCTGTCAATTCGACTAAATACCTAGGAATTACAATTACGAGCAACTTAAACTGGAAAGGCCACATATATAATATTGTGGGGAAGGCGAAACAAAGACTGCGCTTTGTTGGCAGAACACTTACAAGATGCGACGAACCCACTAAAGAGACAGCCTACGTTGTACTTGTCCATCCTCTGCTGGAATACTGCTGCGTGGTGTGGGATCCTCACCAGGTAGGATTGACGGAGGGCATCGAAAAAGTGCAAAGAAAGGCAGCTCGTTTCGTGTTATCGCACGATAGGGGTGAGAGTGCCACTGATATGATAAGCGGGTTGGGGTGGCATTCACTGAAACAAAGGCGATTTACGAAATTTCAGTCACCAACTTTCTCTTCCGAATGCGAAAATCTTTCGTTGGCACCCACCTACGTAGGGAGAAATGATCATCACAATAAAATAACAGAAATTAGAGCTCGAACGGAAAGATTTAGGTGTTCCTTTTTCCCACGCGCCATTCGAGAATGGAATGGTATAGAAGTAGTATGAAAATGGTTCGATGAACCCTCTGCCAGGCACTTAAGTGTTAATTGTAGAGTAAACATGTAGAAATGTGTTAACATTGTGACACAGCGTAGCACGAGAGCTTTGTTTGGCGCCGTTTGCACCTCTAATGCCGATTCCGGCCATCATGGTCTCAAGCTCAAGGAGATTCCTCGAACTTTTCACGATAAGTTTCAACGTCAACATTATCAAAATCGATATCACTGTAATTATCGGTTCTATTTAAAAAAACGTACTTGCTTCATTATCTCCTTTGTACTGGGTGTTACGACCTACGTGACTCATCCTATATATATATACACTCCTGGAAATTGAAATAAGAACACCGTGAATTCATTGTCCCAGGAAGGGGAAACTTTATTGACACATTCCTGGGGTCAGATACATCACATGATCACACTGACAGAACCACAGGCACATAGACACAGGCAACAGAGCATGCACAATGTCGGCACTAGTACAGTGTATATCCACCTTTCGCAGCAATGCAGGCTGCTATTCTCCCATGGAGACGATCGTAGAGCTGCTGGATGTAGTCCTGTGGAACGGCTTGCCATGCCATTTCCACCTGGCGCCTAAGTTAGACCAGCGTTCGTGCTGGACGTGCAGACCGCGTGAGACGACGCTTCATCCAGTCCCAAACATGCGCAATGGGGGACAGATCCGGAGATCTTGCTGGCCAGGGTAGTTGACTTACACCTTCTAGAGCACGTTGGGTGGCACGGGATACATGCGGACGTGCATTGTCCTGTTGGAACAGCAAGTTCCCTTGCCGGTCTAGGAATGGTAGAACGATGGGTTCGATGACGGTTTGGATGTACCGTGCGCTATTCAGTGTCCCCTCGACGATCACCAGTGGTGTACGGCCAGTGTAGGAGATCGCTCCCCACGCCATGATGCCGGGTGTTGGCCCTGTGTGCCTCGGTCGTATGCAGTCCTGATTGTGGCGCTCACCTGCACGGCGCCAAACACGCATACGACCATCATTGGCACCAAGGCAGAAGCGACTCTCATCGCTGAAGACGACACGTCTCCATTCGTCCCTCCATTCACGCCTGTCGCGACACCACTGGAGGCGGGCTGCACGATGTTGGGGCGTGAGCGGAAGACGACCTAACGGTGTGCGGGACCGTAGCCCAGCTTCATGGAGACGGTTGCGAATGGTCCTCGCCGATACCCCAGGAGCAACAGTGTCCCTAATTTGCTGGGAAGTGGCGGTGCGGTCCCCTACGGCACTGCGTAGGATCCTACGGTCTTGGCGTCCATCCGTGCGTCGCTGCGGTCCGGTCCCAGGTCGACGGGCACGTGCACCTTCCGCCGACCACTGGCGACAACATCGATGTACTGTGGAGACCTCACGCCCCACGTGTTGAGCAATTCGGCGGTACGTCCACCCAGCCTCCCGCATGCCCACTATACGCCCTCGCTCAAAGTCCGTCAACTGCACATACGGTTCACGTCCACGCTGTCGCGGCATGCTACCAGTGTTAAAGACTGCGATGGAGCTCCGTATGCCACGGCAAAGTGGCTGACACTGACGGCGGCGGTGCACAAATGCTGCGCAGCTAGCGCCATTCGACGGCCAACACCACGGTTCCTGGTGTGTCCGCTGTGCCGTGCGTGTGATCATTACTTGTACAGCCCTCTCGCAGTGTCCGGAGCAAGTATGGTGGGTGTGACACACCGGTGTCAATGTGTTCTTTTTTCCATTTCCAGGAGTGTATATATAGGTGGTCCATTGATAGTGACCGGGCCAAATATCTCACGAAATAAGCGTCAAACGAAAAAACTACAAAGAACAAAACTTGTCTAGCTTGATGGGGGAAACCAGATGGCGCTATGGTTGGCACGCTAGATGGCACTGTCATAGGTCAAACGGATATCAACTGCGTTTTTTAAAAATAGGAACCCCCATTTTTATTACATATTCGTGTAATACTTAAAGAAATATGAATGTGTTAGTTGGACCACTTTTTTCGCTTTGTGATGGATGGCGCTGTAATAGTCGCAAACATATGGCTCACAATTTTAGACGAATAGTTGGTAACAGGTAAGTTTTTTAAATTAAAATACAGAACATAGGTACATTTGAACATTTTATTTCGGTTGTTCCAGTGTGATACATGTACCTTAGTGAAAATATCATTACTGAGAAGGCATGCTGTTACAGCGTTATTACCTGTAAATACCACATTAATGCAATAAATGCTCAAAATAATGTCCGTCAACCTCACTGCATTTGGCAGTAAGTGTAGCGACATTCCTCTCAACAGTGACTAGTTCGCCTTCCATAATGTTCGCACATGCATTGACAATCCGCTGACAAATGTTGTGAGGCGTTATCGGTGGGTCACAATAGCAAATATCCTTCAACCTTCCCCACAGAAAGAAATCCGGGGACGTCAGATCCGGTGAACGTGCGGGCCATGGTATGGTGCTTCGACGACCAATCCACCTATCATGAAATAAGCTATTCAATACCGATTCAACCGCTATGTGCCAGACATTCATCATGTTGGAAGTACATGCAGTCATGCAGTGAAACATCTTGTAGTAGCATCGGTAGAACATTACGTAGGAAATCAGCATACATTGCACCATTTCGATTGCCATCGATGAAATGGGGGCCAATTATCCTTCCATCCACAATGCCGCACCATACATTAACCCGCCAAGGTCGCTGATGTTCCACTTGTCGCAACCATCGTGGATTTTCCGTTGCCCAATAGTGCAGATAATGCCGCTTTACGTTACCGGTGTTGGTGAACGACGCTTCGTCGCTAAATAGAACGCGTGCAAAAAATCTGTCATCGTCCTGTAATTTCTCTTGTACCTAGTGGCAGAACTGTACACGACGTTCAAAGTCGTCGCCATGCAATTCCTGGTGCATAGAAATATGGTATGGGTGCAGTCGATGTTGATGTAGCATTAAAATCTCGACGTTTTTGAGATTCACGATTCTCGCGCAATTTGTCTGCTACTGATTTGCGGATTAGCCGCGACAGCAGCTAAAACACCTACTTGGGCATCATCATTTGTTGCAGGTCGTGGTTGACGTTTCACATGTGGCTGAACACTTCCTGTTTCCTTAAATAACGTAAATATCCGGCGAATGGTCCGGTCACTTGGTTGATGCCGTCCAGGATACCGAGCAGCATACATAGCACACGCCCGTTGGGAATTTTGATCACAATTGCCATACATCAATACGATATCGACCTTTTCCGCAATTGGTAAACGGTCCATTTTAACACGGGTAGTGAATCACGGAGCAAATACCACGTACTTATACGTTTGTGACTACTACAGCACCATCTATCACAAAGCGAAAAAAGTGGTCCACCTAAAACATTCATATTTCTTTACGTACTACACGAATATGTAATAAAAATGGGGGTTCCTATTTAAAAAACACAGTTGATATCCGGGTGATCTATGGCAGCGCCATCTAGCGGGCCATCTGATTTCCCCCTTCAAGCTAGACGAGTTTCGTTCTTCGTAATTTTTTCGTTTGAAGCTTATTTCATAAGATATTTGGCCCGGTCACTATCAATGGATCACCCTCTCTCTCTCTCTCTCTCTCTCTCTCTCTCTATATATATATATATATATATATATATATATATATATATATATATATATAGAGAGAGAGAGAGAGAGAGAGAGGGTGATCCATTGATAGTGACCGGGCCAAATATATATATATATATATATATATATATATATATATATATATACTCCTGGAAATGGAAAAAATAACACATTGACACCGGTGTGTCAGACCCACCATACTTGCTCCGGACACTGCGAGAGGGCTGTACAACCAATGATCACACGCACGGCACAGCGGACACACCAGGAACCGCGGTGTTGGCCGTCGAATGGCGCTAGCTGCGCAGCATTTGTGCACCGCCGCCGTCAGTGTCAGCCAGTTTGCCGTGGCATACGGAGCTCCATCGCAGTCTTTAACACTGGTAGCATGCCGCGACAGCGTGGACGTGAACCGCATGTGCAGTTGACGGACTTTGAGCGAGGGCGTATAGTGGGCATGCGGGAGGCCAGGTAGACGTACCGCCGAATTGCTCAACACGTGGGACGTGAGGTCTCCACAGTACATCGATGTTGTCGCCAGTGGTCGGCGGAAGGTGCACGTGCCCGTCGACCTGGGACCGGACCGCAGCGACGCACGGATGCACGCCAAGACCGTAGGATCCTACGCAGTGCCGTAGGGGACCGCACCGCCACTTCCCAGCAAATTAGGGACACTGTTGCTCCTGGGGTATCGGCGAGGACCATTCGCAACCGTCTCCATGAAGCTGGGCTACGGTCCCGCACACCGTTAGGCCGCCTTCCGCTCACGCCCCAACATCGTGCAGCCCGCCTCCAGTGGTGTCGCGACAGGCGTGAATGGAGGGACGAATGGAGACGTGTCGTCTTCAGCGATGAGAGTCGCTTCTGCCTTGGTGCCAATGATGGTCGTATGCATGTTTGGCGCCGTGCAGGTGAGCGCCACAATCAGGACTGCATACGACCGAGGCACACAGGGCCAACAGCCGGCATCATGGTGTGGGGAGCGATCTCCTACACTGGCCGTACACCACTGGTGATCGTCGAGGGGACACTGAATAGTGCACGGTACATCCAAACCGTCATCGAACCCATCGTTCTACCATTCCTAGACCGGCAAGGGAACTTGCTGTTCCAACAGGACAATGCACGTCCGCATGTATCCCGTGCCACCCAACGTGCTCTAGAAGGTGTAAGTCAACTACCCTGGCCAGCAAGATCTCCGGATCTGTCCCCCATTGAGCATGTTTGGGACTGGATGAAGCATCGTCTCACGCGGTCTGCACGTCCAGCACGAACGCTGGTCCAACTGAGGCGCCAGGTGGAAATGGCATGTCAAGCCGTTCCACAGGACTACATCCAGCATCTCTACGATCGTCTCCATGGGAGAATAGCAGCCTGCATTGCTGCGAAAGGTGGATATACACTGTACTAGTGCCGACATTGTGCATGCTCTGTTGCCTGTGTCTATGTGCCTGTGGTTCTGTCAGTGTGATCATGTGATGTATCTGACCCCAGGAATGTGTCAGTAAAGTTTCCCCTTCCTGGGACAATGAATTCACGGTGTTCTTATTTCAATTTCCAGGAGTGTATATATATATATATGACCAAAAGTATCCAAACACCTGGCTGAAAATGGGAAAATGGCTTACAAGTTTGTGGCGCTCTACATCGGTAATGCTGGAATTCAATATGGTGTTGGCCCACCTTCAGCCTTGATGGCAGCTTCACTCACGCAGGCATACGTTCAATCAGGAGGTGGAAGATTTCTTGGGGAATGGCAGCCCTTTCGTCACGGAGTACTGCACTGAGGAGAGGTGTCGATGTCGGTCGGTGAGGCCTGTCACGAAGTCGGCGTTCCAGAACACCCCAAAAGCGTTCTAAAGGATTCAGTTCAGGACTCTGTTCAAAAATGTTCAAATGTGTGTGAAATCGTATGGGACTTAACTGCTAAGGACAAACACACACACGCATGCCCGAGGGAGGACTCGAGCATCCGCCGGGACCAGGACTCTGTGCAGGACAGTCCATAACGGGGATGTTATTGTCGTGTATCCACTTCGCCACAGGCCGTGCATTATCAACAGGTGCTCGATCGTGTTGAAAGATGCAATCGCCATCCCCGAATTGCTCTTCAGGAGTGGGAAGCAAGAAGGTGCTTAAAACGTCAATGTAGACCTGTGATGTGATAGTGCAACGCTTAACAACAAGGGGTGCAAGTCCTCTACATGAAAAACACGACCACACCATAACACCACCGCCTCCGAATCTTACTGTTGGCACTACACACGCTGGTAGATGATTTTCACCGGGCATTCGCCACAGCCACGCCCTGCTATAGGATCGCCACATTGTGTACCGTGATCCATCACTCCACACATTGGTTATCCACTGTTCAATCGTCCAATGTGTACGCTCCTTACACCAAACGAGTTGTCGTTTGGCATTTACCGGCGTGATGTGTGGCTTATGAGCACCCGCTCGACCACGAAATCCGAGTTTTCTCACCTCCCGCCTGTCATAGTACTTGCAGTGGATCCTGATGCAGTTTGGAATTCCTGTGTGATGGTCTGGATAGATGCCTGCCTATTACACATTACGACCCTCTTCAACTGCCGGCGGTCTCTGTCAGTCAATAGACGAGTTCGGCCTGTACGCTTTTGAGCTGTACGTTTCCCTTCACGTTTCCACCTCACTATCACATTGGAAACAGTGGTCCTAGGGATGTTTAGGAGTGTGGAAATCTCGCGTACAGACGTATGACACAAGTGACAACCAATCGCCTGGCACGTTCGATGTGCGTGAGCTTCGCGGAGTGCCCCGTTCTGCTCTCTCCCGATGTCTAATGATTACTGAGGTCGCTGATATGAAGTATGTGGCAGTAGGTGGCAGCACAATGCAACTAATATTGAAAACGTATGTTTTTGAGGATGTCAGGATACTTTTGATGACATTGTATGTGAGTGAGTGTTCATAAAATTCAAACTTTCATCAAATTTGAATGGAATTAGAATGGTTCTCCATGGATGGTTAAAAAAAAAAATGGTTCAAATGGCTCTGAGCACTATGGGACTTAACATCTGTGGTCATCAGTCCCCTAGAACTCAGAACTACTTAAACCTAACTAACCTAAGGACGTCACACACATCCATGCCCGAGGCAGGATTCGAACCTGCGACCGGAGCGGTCACGCGGCTCCAGACTGAAGCGCCTTTAACCGCACGGCCACACCGGCCGGCTCCATGGATGGTGTAATTCATTTCCATCCGTATATAAAAGTCGTTGCTGGTAGAACTTGTGTGATCAGACGCCGGCACCTGTGCTCTGATCAGTCACAAAGCAGAAATATGGGCCGGGCGGCAGCCTAACGGCGTTTGCCCCTCGGCCGAGAGCGCCTCTAATTCTGGACGCTGGATCCGTGCCTGGACGGGCTTTCAATCACCGGAGCGCCGCC
This sequence comes from Schistocerca americana, assembly GCF_021461395.2. Classification (NCBI taxonomy): domain Eukaryota; kingdom Metazoa; phylum Arthropoda; class Insecta; order Orthoptera; family Acrididae; genus Schistocerca; species Schistocerca americana. Next base: position 424,231,300 of record NC_060121.1, on the reverse strand, counting down.
AATGCGCGCGCGACCAGGGGCCAACAATCGGCAGCGCCAGAACACTCGCAGCGACAATTTCCGGCGGCTGCCGACAGGTTCCAATTACTAGCCTGAATGAAGCCCATCAACAGTCTGGCAGCGGCCGGCGGCCGGTGCTGGACCGCCCCCCCTCCCACCCCCCCGCCGCCCTCGCCCCGCCCCGCTGGCTGGATAATCAGCTTAGGCCGAGCGAGGCCCAGCTGACCTGCGCACCGTGGATTACACTTCCCTGAGGACAGCCAGGTCTGTACAAATCCGCCAAACTGTACAGCCAACTAGCAGCCACAGTAGATAGTAATCAACGAATACAACACGAAACTGGCAAAAAGTAAACGATCAGTTGTTTTAAAGAGGTGGTTTTACTTTGGAAGGAAAGCGTTAATGAAGAAGAGAAATTTGTTAACATCGAGTATAGATTTAAGTGTCAGGAAGCGGTTTCTGAAAGTATTTGTTTGGAGTGTAGCCATGTTTGGGAGTGAAATGTTTGGGAGTGAAACGTGGACGATAAATAGTTTAGACAAAAAGTGAATAGAAGGTTTCGAAATGTGGTACTACAGAAGGATGCTGAAGATTAGATGGGTAGATCACATAACTGAAGAGGAGGTACTGAATAGAACTGGGGAGAAGAGAAATTTGTAGCCCAACTTGACTAGAAGAAGGGATCGATTGGTAGGACATATTCTGAGGCATCGAGGGATCACCAATTTAGTATTGGGAGGCAGCGCGGAGGGTAAAAATCTTAGAGGGAGACAAGAGATGAATACATTAAACAGATTCAGAGGATGTAGGTTGCAGTAGGTACTGGGAGATGAAGAAGCTTGCACAGGATAGAATAGCATGGAGAGCTGCATCAAACCAGTCTCTGGACTGAAGACCACAACAACAACAACAAAATTCTAAAATTTTCCGTACAGTTAACCTTTATTATCATAATTAGCAACGAATACAAGGGAAAAAAAATACAGGAAAAAATTGGCAAAAAGTAAACAGTCCCCTGTCTGAAGGAGGTGGTTCTACTATGAAACCACTGGGACATACATTTTTCAACCACCCATCATTTCATGTGATACGAGAGGCGTTCAGTAAATAATGCAACACTTCTTTTTTCTCGGCCAATTTCGCTTCAAAAAATGCGGAAGTTGTTGTGGGTCATCGGGAAATGTTAGTGGGAATCTGTTATGGGTTATCGTGAAATGTCCCTGCATCAGCCCCTATAGTTTTACGAACTTCTGATAGATGACGGCTGTATACGTAGCTTTTAAAATGGTGTCTGTGAGAGAGGTGCGTTCCAAGCAGAGAGTATCGCAGATATTCATAGAAGCTTACAGAGTGTCTAAGGGACCTGACAGGGAACAAAATGAAGGTGAGTCATTGGGCGAGGATTGTGTCATCATCGCGACAAGGTGGCGCAAACGTCAGGATGCAGTGATCAACTTTGAAGTGTATTGCGCTACCCTCAGGAAATTGATGAAACGACTTCAGCGTGTTCGTCGCCAGTAAAAAGCAAGCGAACGTCTCCTTCTCCGTGACACAAGTCTGCGCACCTGAGAGGAGCTCACATAACTTCGTTAGATTGTTCTTCCTCATCCACGCTACAGCCTGGATCTCGCACCTTGCGACTTCCATCTGTTTGGCCCAATGAAGGATGCGCTCCGAAGGGGAACAGCACGTGGATGATGGGGACGTTACTGACGCAGCGAGACGTTGGCTCCGACGTCGACCAGTAGAGTGGAGCCATGCGGGCATAACGGCCCTCCCAGTAAGGTGGCTTAAGGCTGTCGCACTGAAGGGAGATTATGTTCTAAACTAGAATGCTTTAGGCAAAAGAGTGGGGAATAATATGGTGTATTGGAGTCTTGAATAAAACCAGCCTGCTTTCAGAAAACAAAATGTTCCATTACTAATTCTTATTGAACGCCACTCGCGTATTTCAATGCAATTTTGCATCCTTCCTAGACACAATCCCATATGTCGAAACTCTCATCAACTGGTAATGGCTAAAATTATAGTCGTAAATGAAAAGCAAAATGGATACAATATTTAATACACTACTGGTCATTAAAATTGCTACACCACGAAGATGACGTGCTACAGATGCGAAATTTAACCGACAGGAAGAAGATGCTGTGATATGCAAATGATTAGTAATCCCTTTCCTCCCCCCCCCCACCCCCCCAATCTTAAATTTACATATTCAGAAGGCCATTCTGTTCCATATATCATATTACATTTCAGCTCAGAATATGCTCTAAGATTCTACATCAAATGACCGCCAAAACATTTGCGGTAGTTTTGCGGATCACTTATGTCATCGTTCGTGTAGTCGAGTGTCACCAGTATTTTGTTCCAGCTACTATGGACGATTTTTTCTTAAAGCATGTAGGGTACATTATAGATGAAAAAGGGACTAGCTCATCCGCATATTCTGTATAGAATCTGATAGGTATTCCATTGTCCCTGAAATTAACAGTTAAAAATTATCTGAGTAACACAGTCTACGCCAAGCGCCGTATTACGGCACCAACGGGACTACAGTCCGCAGTGCTGAAACTTGTGCCTCCTGTCAACATGACTGACACAAATATCTATTCCACTCACTTTTGCAATGGTGCAAAAGTTAAACTGAGGCTGTTCCCTGGATTTCCCTTCGCAAATAAACTTTTGAAGATCCTCAGTTCAGTTACTATCTCGTGCAAGAGTGTCTGTAGTACCACAGCAGCCTTCACACTATCGGCATGTGTGCGTCATACAGTTGCGGCATCTGCCCTTTACCAGCCCGCTGCCGGTTACGTGGAGCTAGGCCATGGCGAGCGGCTAATCCCCGCAATTTTCCACAAATTAATTAGCGCTCGGATCTGGGGCAGGCCTCACCTCACCCGATTACAGCGTTGGTTAGCGGAGTTCCGCCCAGCCTCGGCCGCTGTGTGGTGTCAGTCGGCGCACTTTATTTTGGACTCTCTCACTGAAACTATATGCTTAGTGATAATCACAAAGTCGCATAATTCTTGCTCTTCTTCTTTTCCGAAGTTGATCATTTGCTCTTCAACGCTGTAACGCTACACTAACAGGACTAAAGTTTATAGTAGTGAAACTTAGATCACATGTCAACAGCTAACTGAACTATAACAGAACCTAACGATTACAACTAGAAAACTTGATGTACTCCTGTTTCCAATAGAGCATTAACAGTCGATTCAAACGGTTCAAATGGCTCTGAGCACTATGGGACTCAACATCTTAGGTCATAAGTCCCCTAGAACTTAGAACGACTTAAACCTAACTAACCTAAGGACATCACACACACCCATGCCCGAGGCAGGATTCGAACCTGCGACCGTAGCAGTCCCACGGTTCCGGACTGCAGCGCCAGAACCGCTAGACCACCGCGGCCGGCACAGTCGATTCTTCAGACCTCCTGCAGGCGAAATTTCCAGTTACCCAAAATTATGTGAAAACTGAAGCAGCAATAGTCTGAGAAACATATTCGTTTACACGAAGCTGTGTTCGCTTAAACAGAGCAAAAGAACGAAAATAATTATAATCAGAATAGTTGCATTGTTCGCCGGCAGGCGACACTGTTACAATCACAGAGCCATTGCACGCTCTTACGAGGGTTATTTTTTCTTCAAGCTCCATTCGGTGGCGAGTTTAAAATCACACTGAAAATCCGGTGAAGCTTTGTGGAGATGCATTGTGCAATACCTCTATTGTAACGGTCTACCGCTTCACGTCGCACTTTTCAGTTCTGAGCACACAGTGAGCACGTAAGAATGCCTAGAAAACAGCGTTTCCAGCCAAGAGTGAAGCCCCTGTTGAGGGTTTGCATCTGATTTCATGCAAGCCATTAACGTAACTGTCATGTGTTTCTTTCTTCGTAGCAATCCTCAGCTGCACACTGCAGGTGCAACGAAGACGCTCCTGTAGACTTTTCGATGGGAAGTGTTTGACCACTCACCATACATCCCGGACTTGGCTCCCCTAATTTTCACGTCTACGATCACATGAACCGCACTGTGCAACTAGCTGCAGACCAGCGCAGCGCCTTCTATGGCAAGGGTATTAGAATCTTGGTACAACGCTACGACAAATGTCTTACTGTGAGCGGCAACTATGCAGGGAAGTAGCTGGAAGGTGTAGGCAAATATTGCAAATAAAGCATTTTTTTTTTTTATTTTCACTTTGCTTTCCACTTCGCAACCAACCGGAGGCTTAAAACAAAATAGCACTCGTATTTAAAGATATCTGCAGACTGCCACAAATGTACACTACTGGCCATTAAAATTGCTACACCACGAGGATGACGTGCTACAGACGCGAAATTTAACCGACAGTAAGAAGATGCTGTGATATGCAAATGTTTACCTTTTCAGAGCATTCACACAAGGTAGGCGCCGGTGGCGACACCTACAACGTGTTGACATGAGGAAAGTTTCTAACCGATTTCTCATACACAAACTGCACTTGACCGGTGTTGCCTGGTGAAACGTTGTTGTGATGTCTCGTGTAAGGAGGAGAAATGCGTACCATCACGTTTCCGACTTTGATAAAGGTCGGATTGTAGCCTATCGCGATTGCGGTTTATCGTATGCTGCTCGCGTTGGTCGAGATCGACTGACTGTTAGCAGAATATGGAATCGGTGGGTTCAGGAGGGTAATACGGAACGCCGTGCTGGATCCCAACGACCTCGTATCACTAGCAGTCGAGATGACAGGCATCTTATTCGCATGGCTGTAACAGATCGTGCAGCCACGTCTCGATCCCTGAGTCAACAGATGGGGACGTTTACACGACAACAACCATCTGCGCGAACAGTTCGACGACGTTTGAAGCAGCGTGGACTATCAGCTCGGAGACCATGGATGCGGTTACCCTTGACGCTGCATCACAGACAGAAGCGCCTGCGATGGTGTACTCAACGACGAACCTGGGTGCACGAATGGCAAAACGTCATTTTTTCTGTTTACAGCATCGTGATGGTCGCATCCGTGTTTGGCGACATAGCGGCGAACGCACATTGGAAGCTTGTATTCGTCATGGTTCAAATGGCTCTGAGCACTATGGGACTCAACTGCTGAGGTCATTAGTCCCCTAGAACTTAGAACTAGTTAAACCTAACTAACCTAAGGACATCACACACATCCATGCCCGAGGCAGGATTCGAACCTGCGACCGTAGCGGTCTCGCGGTTCCAGACTGCAGCGCCAGAACCGCGCGGCCACTTCGGCCGGCAAATTGGAAGGAACACATAGAAAATGTTGTGGGGAAAGCTAACCAAAGACTGCGTTTTATTGGCAGGACACTTAGAAAATGTAACACACCTACTAAGGAGACTGCCTACACTAAGCTTGTCCGTCCTCTTTTAGAATACTGCTGCGCGGTGTAGGATCCTTACCAGATAGGACTGACGGAGTACTTCGAAAAAGTTCAAAGAAAGGCAGCACGTTTTGTATTATCGCAAAATATGGGAGAGAGTGTCACAGAAATGATACAGGATTTGGGCTGGAAATCATTAAAAAAAAGGCGTTTTAGTTGCGACGGAATCTTCTCACGAAATTCCAATCACGAACTTTCTCCTCCGAATGCAAAAATATTTTGTTGAGACCGACTTACATAGAGAGGAACGATCACCATGCTAAAATAAGGGATATCAGATCTGCATGGAAAAATATAGGTGTTCATTCTTTCCGCGCTATACCAGATTGGAATAATAGAGAATTGTGAATGTGGTTCGATGAACCCTCTGCCAAGCACTTAAATGTGATTTGCAGAGTATCCATGTAGATGTAGAAGAGGAACAGAGCCACAGACAGATGGCCCAACCCATCCACCCAGTAGGAGTGCTAAACCACGAGACAAAGACCAGCCTGGTCCTTGCTCTCCACGTAGCGGCCAGTAACGACCAGCTGACTCCCCTCTCACGCCTCCTACTGGTTATCTGTTGTGATGTATGTTGCTGGCCTGGTCAGGAAAGTGCCGGAGATGGTGGCGTCTGCTAAATCCGCTGTTATCCCTGGCACATGTGACACAGTGAAGTTATCCTGGGAGTGTGGTTGAAAAACGCAACGAAAAGAATTTTTAATAAAAATTCCTCGGGTTTATACGAAGTTGCCAGCCGCTGTGACCGAGCGGTTCTACGCTCTTCAGTCCGGAAACGCGCTGCTGCTACGGTCGCAGATTCGAATCCTGCCTCAGACATGGATGTGTGTGATGTCCTTAGGTTAGTTAGGTGTAAGTAGTTCTACGGGGTGGCGCACGAAAGGTGTTACCATTTGTTTCTTTCACAATTTACGACGCACATTAGATATCCCGCTGGGATCTCTACAGCAGTACCAGCAGAGCTTGGAAAAACAAATGAGTTACGAAATGACATGTAATTCACGATACTGCCGCTAGGAGACTAGTAAGCAGCAATGGCTGACAATGGAAGACTGACGACACAACAACGATCTCCAATTGTGTTACTTTTTCATGAAACAAAAAGCCTTGTTGTGACTCAGAGGAGTTCTCGACAATAGTTTAGCACACTATGGGTCCTTGCAAGAAGACCATCCACAGATTGTACGATAAATTTGTACATGAAGGAACAGTATTGGAAGCGAAGCGACCTCGGCCTAAGATTGTTTGTTCGCCGGAGAATATTGAAGCGGTACGAGTTGCTGTACAGAGAAGTCCCGGGAAATCGTGTAGAAAGGCAGCAGTGCAATTGGGAATATCCAGACGCTCCGTTCAACGGATTCTTAAAAGTGACCTCCATATGTACCCGTACAAGATGACTTGTGCACAGAAGCACACTGAGAACACAAGCTGCAGAGACTATTGTTTGCTCAGTGGGCGGAGGACAGGGAAGAAACTCTCAACAACGTTTGGTTTTCAGACGACGCGCATTTTAATTTAGACGGTGTGGTTAACAAACAAAATGTACACTTTTGGGCCACTGTAAACTCACAAGTGCTTCATGAACGACAACATTATGCTCCGAGGATTACGGCTTGGGCAGCAATTTCCAGTCACGCACTTATTGGACCCTTTTTCTTTGAAGAAACTGTGAACAGCGAGTGTTATTTGAGCATGCTTCGCAATAGCTTCATTCCACAGCTTCTTGTACCTCCTTGCCCTTCAACACGCAGTGGTTCATGCAAGATGGATCAAGGCCACATACTGCAAACACTGTGTTGGAGTTTTTACACGAGCATTTCGATATGCGGATCATTTCACTCAGGTTTCCAGGTCGCTTCAATGACGGACGAAATTGGCGCCCCAATAGTCCAGACATCAATCCATGTGACTTTTTTCTTTGAGGGTACCTATAGGAAAAAATTTTCCCGAAACGTCCACGTTATTTAATGGAGCTCAGAAGACTTATTCTTTAAGCTTGCAGTGAAATTACGGAAGACATGTGCCGTAGGGTAATCACTAACTTCAGTGTTCATTTGAAGGAAGTTAGGAAACGAAATGGTGGACATATTGAGCATGTGCTGAGTTAGAACAAATCTCCAAGGACGCCTCTTCATTGTAGTATATGTTCCTTTCAGATTTTATTGACAATAAAGTTTATATTCAAAAGAAAATGCTAACACATTTCGTGCTCCACCATTTAAGTCTAGGGGACTAATGATCTCAGATGTTAAGTCCCATAGTGCTTACAGCCATTTAAATTTGAATTTATACGAAGTCCTGACTAAACAATTAATGTATCGCAAGTTCTCAAATTATGTTACCGTTGAGCTCCAAAAGTCTCGGGCAGTACAGTTTTATGCAGAGAGAATTTAACAATTTTCATACTGGCTGCTTCTGTTTGGTTGTTCTTATTGTGTGTCTGCTGTGTTTGCTTTATTATGCCTTTTATTTCTTCTCCACAAAAGAAAGAATTTAACAACTCGCTAAGAGATATGCAAATGCCTACATCTGAGCGCCAGTTACATAAAGAAGTAACAAAAAGCTGTAGTTTCACGAATTTTCTAATAAATTTGTTTAAACTTTTCCATTATTTTATTTACAATAACTGATACCCACCATAATTTAGTTGCGACACTTGTTTGTGTGCCTAAAACCTGCAAATTCAGTGTGCTCTCATTAAATAAGGCCCACTTCCATTTCCCTGAACTGATAGCAATGAAATGGACCACAGACATCTTGATAAGACTTTTTATCTGCGTCTTATGTGCTACGTACATGAAAAGTCAGGCAAATAAAAACTGAAAAAATCTGTCGCTAGTTTAGTCAAGTAATGTGTTGTGGAAATACATTCAGCTCACCGAAATGCCAATCTTCAGCTTCATTCCATTAATATACGTTGCTATCGACTTAATACATTACGGATCAAATACACTTCCTTTCTTTCCCAAGGGGATATCGTTGATTGATTCGAACTACTCGAAAAATAAGTGGGCGAAGTACGCCATTTGGAGAATAATGACGATGGAATGGACTATGGTTTTGCTACATAACTATCAGGACATTTTCCTATAGTGATTTAGGGAAACAGCTGCAAACCCAGATTTCGATACCTGATACCTGGATAGGATTTTACACATACGCCTTAACCACCACGATACAGCACTCGGTGCCCTTGCTCGAAATTTACAAACCTAGTAAGCAGAGCATTATTTTGCTCAGTGGATTTATCAATGTATCTCATAATCGCAGATAGTGTCTCCTATTCCAGCGTCTTAGAGTTTGCTTAACCTGGGAGCAGACACGAGTCTACACTGTGTTCCAGACGACTTGCAATGAATCTCAAATAGGACTTTAAGAGTTTACTAGACAACTTACGTGCAAATTGCCACTGGGTCTTCGTTTATGGCTTAGGGCAATACCTGAATGCTTACAGTGCATCATAGCTCTTCCTATTACACCCAAAACAATGTGTAGGAGACAACTGTGGTATCTGCAACGTCCATGCTAACACTCTGCTTGGTGGCTGATTGGAGCAACCGTGGATGATACTGCCATTTACTGTCGCATCGATTAGTCACCGCACAGGCTGGCAGGACATACTGCTCGATTAGCCACTATGACGTGAATTTATGTCGTCTGTCATTAGTTTTTTTTGTTGCAAAATAATTTTTTCTTTGTTTTCGACTAACGGTTGAAATTTATTCCCTGCCAATACCTTGAATCCGAGATGCTAGGGGATTACTCTCTTACCTTAGCTTTTCTTGATTTTTAGACATTTCTACTCTGTACTCATCATCATATCCATTCACTTATGTCAAAAATATTTGTTTTATCCCCTACAAAATTGTGTGCTATACGTTCCTACTTTAAAACAAATAAATGCAAAAGGGAAGGGTATGTCAGAGAGTAGGCGATATCATCAAAAACAAAACTCCTCTGGACCAGCTAAGCAGAAGCAGACTATGTATGATATCTATCCAATAGACTTATTTTTCACAGATGTTGATCTTCTAATATTGAAGAGAATATTATGTCAATATAACAATATAAAGAAAAGTTAAAATTGTTAACCACTTATAAGGATGATGTAGATGTAGAACCCACGTTTCCACCTCCTTGGCTACCTCATGTTGATGGACTCGATTGTGGTGGAAGAACGAGAGCCATCACAGTCTGCCGTTGATGCTTCTCTACTGACAACACAACACTCGCCGTCTCCATTTACACCGGCGCGTCCGCGTCTCGCGACATCCAGTTGCCACTTCCGCATTATACAGGGTGTTACAAAAAGGTACGGCCAAACTTTCAGGAAACATTCCTCACACACAAATAAAGAAAAGATGTTATGTGGACATGTGTCCGGAAACGCTTAATTTCCATGTTAGAGCTCATTTTAGTTTCGTCAATATGTACTGTACTTCCTCGATTCACCGCCAGTTGGCCCAATTGAAGGAAGGTAATGTTGACTTCGGTGCTTGTGTTGACATGCGACTCATTGCTCTACAGTACTAGCATCAAGCACATCAGGACGTAGCATCAACAGGTTAGTGTTCATCACGAACGTGGTTTTGCAGTCAGTGCAATGTTTACAATGCGGAGTTGGCAGATGCCCATTTGATGTATGGATTAACACGGGGCAATAGCCGTGGCGCGGTACGCTTGTATCGAGACAGATTTCCAGAACGAAGGTGTCCCGACAGGAAGACGTTCGAAGCAATTGATCAGCGTCTTAGGGAGCATGGAACATTCCAGCCTATGACTCGCGACTGGGGAAGACCTAGAACGACGAGGACACCTGCAATGGACGAAGCAATTCTTCGTGCAGTTGACGATAACCCTAATGTCACCGTCAGAGAAGTTGCTGCTGTACAAGGTAACGTTGACCACGTCACTGTATGGAGAGTGCTACGGGAGAACCAGTTGTTTCCGTACCATGTACAGCGTGTGCAGGCACTATCAGCAGCTCATTGGCCTCCACGGGTACACTTCTGCGCATGGTTCATCCAGCAATGTGCCAATCCTCATTTCAGTGCAAATGTTCTGTTGCTGTGTGTTTCCATTCCATGATTAATGTGATTTGAAGAGAAGTAATAAAATGAGCTCTATCATGGAAAGAAAGCGTTTCCGGACACATGTCCACATAACATATTTTCTTTCTTTGTGTGTGAGGAATGTTTCCTGAAAGTTTGGCCGTATCTTTTTGTAACACCCTGTATGTTTCATATACATAAAAAGATTTGTAAAAGACATATACGAGTCTTGGAAACAAAAAGGCATTGAAAAACTGGTGTCTGCCCAGAATTTTGCCAAAGCACGAGCTTTAGATGTTTCTGCCAGACATACTCCATCGCGCACCTCAAAGGGCACTTCATAAAGTGGGCTATGGTTTTATCTTCGCCACATTCGCGGAACATACATGGACTAGGGGAGGTCTACTCTAACATACTCATTCTCGATCTTCCAACATTAGGACGAAGTCAGGTTAACGATTTCCAGGTAGACCAGTGTCCTACTGTCCTGGGGGAGACGTACGATTGGTAGCATCCAACCAGCTAGGTGAGTGTTTCTCGTCCCAAATAATCTTAACTTAGTAGTCTGAGGAGGTTTGAATAGATTTTCGGTTGTATGGAGGCAATACCTCAGTCGTTGGTGGACAGGTTGATACCCATAAATTTGAACGTTTGAAGTAACTACTTTAAATCCCTCGCTGACGGACACAACTTCTAACAAACGGTGGAGCGATTCCTGAAGAACAGTAAACGTTATCTCTCAGTACTGGTCTAAATCAACCAATGATGAGTCGGCACGTTTCATTCAGAGAAGTGTCAACTTTCTGGATCTGACTGGATCTGTACAAAACAGGGCAAGCGTAATCTGTTGCAGAGCAACGTAGATGCGGGGCCGTAGCTCTCAGTGTCTTTCATTGTGAATATCAGTACGATACACTGATATACCTACATACTTTGGCGTTAGTTAATCGTCTAACTGAACGTTCTTCCACGTTTTCCTTGAGCCTATAGCATAGCCAGTACCACCTCTTCTCTCACCCTCTTAGAGCCCAAGAATCACTCAAACTAAATATGTATTCGATATGGTCATGTGGCAGCTAGATTGTCATTTTACTGTAGTCATTACGAGAGAAATACGTTTTAAGTCGAGTTTTTATCTAACATTATGCTACCCTGACAAGAGTCAAATAAAGGTACTCAAGTCTCCACGAAACCCCCGCTGGCGGAGTTAAGCGAATCCCTAATACTACATCCATACCACCGTCCAAGGTTATTATTAAAATCAGCGCAGTTCACAGAAGATGAGCTCTTAGCGGATATTCAAGAGCTAGCCGCCTGGTGTTTATCTAGAAATGTTTGCTGAACAGCTACTTCCTACCCTCCCGCCCACCTCGCCCATCCACTGATCCTTACCCTGCACTCCCCGCTCGCCACTTCTCACTCGAGGAGGAGTTTACAAGTCCTTGTATCACCAGAAGCAGATCTGCCCAAGGAATCAACTACACCACAGCACCGTCTTTCAGACGAAAGTCTCGACAGATCTCGATTTTACAACGGAAGATGCTCGGAGTACCACAGCAAGCAATCTTTCAATATGGAGACACTTCAAACCTATATAGGGTGTAAATTTTAAGTTGACAAACCAGAATAACTCGAAAATTAAGCTTCACACGAAAAAATGTGTAGACTCCAGAGCTGAATATTTTCAAGGGGGACATGTGCTGGTGCTAAAATTAGCCCGCCACCCCCCCCTGAGGGGTGGGCGGGAGGCAACTTCAAAATTTCAAATGGGAACCCCAACTTTTTATTGCAGAATCAGATTCTACATAAAAAACTACGTACATTTTGTCCTAAACATTTCTTTTTATTCTTGGTAATTGGCCCTGTAATTAATGAAAATCCATGTTCTCGTTTTTGGGTGGAAAATGGTTACGGACAAGTAAAAAATGAGTTCACTCGTTAGTAAGTAGGATTTTTGGTTAGTTAGTTAGCCAGTCAATGGTTTGTTTGATAATTAAAAGTTGTGTGGCCTCATGACCACGAAACAAACAAAACTTGTCCGAATGTGCGGAAAAAACTAATACAGTATTTGGGTCAACATTTGTAAAATTCTAATTCCTCTCTCTCAAACACCACCCTATGGGGAGAGAGGGAGAGTTTTAGTTTTAGCGAATCCAAATTTATGAAGTAAATAAGTACTTTTTACTTATCCGTAACCATTTTCCACGCAAAAATGAGAACACGGATTTTCTTGAATTACCGTGCCAACTCCCAGGAATCAAAACAAATGTTTAAGACAAAATGTACGTAGTTTTTTTAAGTAGATTCTGATTCTGCAATAAAAAAGTAGGAGGTTCCCATTTGAAATTTGAAATTTGACAACTGCCCCACCCCCAGGGGGCTGGGGTGGTCGGCTAATTTTAGCACCAGCAAATGTCCCCTTCGAAAATAATCAACTTTGGATTCTACACATTTTTTCGAGTGAAGCTTAATTTTCGAGTTATTCTGGTTTGTCAGATTAATATTTACACCCTGTGTATCTATACCCCCATTAAGGGAGGGGGGGGGGGTAGGACGTCAAAAATTCTCAGACCATCGGGTTTTCAAAAATATGCCTATTTTGTAGCGCATATCTTCCTGAATAGTTCGATGTATAAAACATATATATATTTCGGAGATTATAAGGCACGTGATTTGGTCTCTAGTGTACCAAGATGCAGCGCCACACCCCTTTGCACAGCACTCTTCAGTCATAAGTAAGTGTATTTCTCTCTGTAGTATTCGAATGTTTATATTTGCGCCAGAGATTTTCATACGTGAAACAGAAGACTATTGACATCGATACATTTCTGCTGCGATCGACGTGCATTTTTTTTATCCCTGATTTTGTTTGTTCTCTGTTTTGACAGGCTTGTTGTGTGGTGTTGTGAATTTCGAAACTATTTTCATTTGGCTGTGTTGTTTTGTGTTCGTTTGTGGCATATTATCGCTCAAGATGCCTAGAATTAGTTGCTTCAACCGTAAACAAAGTCGCCAAGGCAACAGATATACAGCTACAGCAAATGTTACACACCAGTGGTTCAAGACTGCAACCTCTCACAGCCGGTAAACAAACCACCGCCGAGTGCTTCAAGAAGGAAATTTGATTTTGGTGCTAATGGAAATGGAGGCTGTGAAGCTGAACGTTCGTGTAATATTATTGTTGATGTTAAAATACTGTCACAGTCAATATTGGGCAATGTTATGTGCAAGCATTGCTTTGGTGTGCAGTGTGTTTCTATGGTGAAAGATGAGAGTGCCAGGAAAGGCCTTGCTACGAACTTATCTGTGATATGCAGCAAATGCAAAATTGGAGCGTCTTGCATGACATCTAAAAGGTTATGATGTGAATTTGAGGGTAGCATAAGGCATGCGCTGTATTGGCAGGGGACAGAAGGCAGCAGGAACACTTTGTGGAGTGATGAATCTTCCTCCTCCTCTAGCAAAATTTGAGAGATATTATGGCTTACTGCTTAGGGTTGTAAACAAAGTTGCAGAATCATCAATGAAAAGTGCTGCAGAAGAATCTATTATCGAAAATGATGGTGACAGGGACATAGTGGCCGCTTTTGTTGGTACCTGGCAAAATAGACGGCACACTTCATCGGATGATGTTGTTACAACATCTGTTGACACTGACAAAGTACTATATGTTGAAGTGTTGAGAAAGTTTTGTCATTGTTGTGTGAAAGGGATTCCAGATCGTGTAATATGAACTATAAAGGCTCAAGTGGAGGTATGGGAGTGCAGGGAGTTGTCTGCTTGTTGCCAGATCTTTGCCTTCCGTGGCCTGCGATATGTGAAGTACCTTGGTGATGATGATAGTAATGCTTTCCTTGAGGTTCAAAAATGTGCGCCATATGGAGCTGAGACTTTTGTGCAGAAGTTAGAATGTGTGGGACATGTACAGAAAAGACTTGGCACTAGACTTAGAAGACTGAGACAAGATTTGTCAGGAAAAAAAATTATCTCATGGAAAGGGAATAAAAGGGAGAGGGCGACTGACGGATGAAGAAATTAACAAGCTTGGCAGTAAGAAGGAACCCAGGGGACTTGAAAAATATGAAGCAAGCAGTTTGGGCCTTATACTTCCACAAAATGTCCACAGACAATAACTCTATTCACAACTTGCGCCTAAAAAGTGAATCATGGTGTAGCTACCAAAGGTCAGTTGCTGCTGGTGAAGAACATCATTTACCAACTGTTGCAATGGAAACCATCAAATCTACATTCAGGGACCTTGCAAATAAAAACTTACTGAAGAAATGTCTTCATGGCGGTACCCAAAACCCAAGTGAAAGTTTCAACCAATTTGCATGGGAAAGATTGCCAAAAATCAGTTTTGTGGAAATAAATGGACTTGTTATTGATGTTTTGATGCAGTTTCATGTTTTAATGAAGGTGTGCAAAGCAGAAAATATAGAGAAAATGGGAATTAAGCCCAGAGTGAACTGCATGAAAGCCTTGTATGTGATAGACAGAGAGCGTGTATTGAAAGCGGATAAATCATTTTTGAAGGAGATAAAATCAAGAAGAGTGCATCATAGGAATGTGAAAAGGAGTAAAACTGATTTAGGAAAGTGAAAAAGAACCTTCTGATGGTGCTGGGCGGTTCTAAAAGAATGCCAAATACAAGCAGAAACTTTAATGGCCATTTTCCGCAAAACGCAAATTTTTGTACTCAGGTACATGTAACATCCAAAATAAGTATGCTATTACTTTTAAATTTGGTATGCTCATTAAACATAAACTGCTTAGTGCAAATCTCTAGATTTTTCCAAATCTTTTAAAAACTGTAGTAAAAATTGAGAAAATTAACTATAAAATTTGAGATTTTTCTAAATAAGAAGTTTAAAATGCAACAGTTCATTCATTTTTTCATGAATTAAATAAGTTCTAGAGTTTCATACACCAGGAAGTATGGATTGTATGCTGTTCAAAATTCAACGAAGAATCTCTCTTACTTAGGAGAAAAGTATACCTATAGCAACAAATGTATCCAATAATAAGTAGAAAAAAGATGAAATTTCACATTTAAAAAAAGAATTTTGCTATGTTTTTTAACTTCCACTGCTATTAGTGTGAATCCTGAATCCTTGCTGGTCATGCTGACAAAGTTTTATGAATTCATTTGTAATAGTATAGGTAGTGGAAATTAAAATGTCCTTTGTGTCTCTCCTGCTCCAAGTCGGGCACGTTTGACGTCCTGCCCCTCCCCCCTCCCCCCCAAGTGAAGAGAGATGCTGAAACTCTTAATGTTATCTTATGGCAAAAGAAAAATAAAATACTTTGTATCTTGGACGTCATATAGAGCAACAAAGCTAGCAACTACCATAAAAGTCTATGAAATGCTTGCCATCAAGTGGAAGAACCGATCAGATTTCAGATCAGTGCTCATTCCCCCCGAAGTGTTCGCACAGAAGCAGAATTGATCACCTCACTGTATATGACAGCCAGGAACTGCTGCCGTTTTTCCACAACCTTCAACAGAGGATCAGCCTCAGCCGGATAAAGGTTCGTTATTGCAGTGAAGAAAACGAAACGTGAAATCTGTTATTTAAGGGGACCAGTCACAATGGAGTAATTTTTAGAGTGGAATATCACCTTCTAATTTCCTTCGAAGAGTTATGGCTTTATCCAGTTAAGAGTGGAATTAAGAAAGGTAAGAATGTTCTAAAAGTAGAAGAAGACTAATGTACGCAGTGTGTCACAACGATAATGGCTACCGATGTTCAGCAGCTTCAGAACCATCATCGCGTACCTGATCCTGAGTCACGACTACTTCAAGAAACAGCATGTGCACCATGGTGTTCTTAAACCATTCCCGCTGTGTGCGTTGGATAAATAGGAAGAGTCCAATTACATCTTCACTTACATGAATCCATGTGATTTTGCTGCTATTGGGAGGTCTACTAAAACTGAATTGTCACTTGCTACCTCAATTACGTAGTTGTTATCAGAGAACTACTTCATACATATTTTAGTCCACTTGGATCTCTACCACTAATGTGAAACTACTAGCAAAGTGTATACAATTATGTATGAAGTTGTAACAATTTGTAGATGTTTAATTTGTATGATATGTGAAACTACTAGCAAAGTGTATACAATTATGTATGAAGTTGTAACAATTTGTAAATGTTTAATTTGTATGATATGTATTATTATTTACCAGTATAATAGCGCTGACCGTAAAGAAATTTTGAGATGCCAAATAAGACAATAATCCATACCTAATGTAAAAATGAATATATATATATATATATATATATATATATATATATATATATATATATATATATATATATGTGTGTATGTTCCACATCTCCTACTAAACCAGCTTGGTACATCTATCCCTTTGTGCAAGGCAACTATCGCTGTGGAAGGTAAGAAACACCCATCTACCATAGTTCAGGAGCTATAACGTCATAAATAATGATATCCGCGAAGAAGCACCGCACCATGCATGACATTAAAATTTGTTTCTTCTTTGCTACTAACTCTAGGCGAAACACGTTTTGGAGACAGCATCCACATATTCCGCTGACTGTACCTACAGAAACATATCATGGTACGACACATAGTTTAAGAGATATTACTTCATAAACACAGAGATTCATGAAAAACTGCCGCATTATGCATGATGACCTAACTTTATTATTACCAACGCGCTGAACCGACTGCGATAAAATTTGATAACGAGATAGGCTACTTTATAAAGTGAGTAATATAAGACGCTTATTGATTTGGATAATATTACGCGAGTTATGGGAAAATATTGACTCTTTGAAAAGGCTACTTACTCTTTCACTTTTGAACTTTTACATATTTGTGAAAATGCTTTTATTAATTGATATGTGCTACGTGATACGGTTCAAAGTCATGAGTACGATGTTTATAAGGTTTTCAGTGTGTTTAATCCATACTTCTACACTGTTTGTTACGTAATCTAGACGTTACATAATGCATATATAGTATGCGCGCTAGCCAGTATTTGAGAACGAGAGCACTTAACTGACTTGCAACAATCTTTATACATAATTTCGGAACTTTACGAAACTTTTCCTCGTTTGCAAGCCCCACAAAATGATGAAATTAACAAAGGTTATCGCTTACTACATTTCCTCTGTTCATGCAGTAAAACTGTCGCATGACGCATGAGGTCATGACGTTTACCTTTATTACTTCTTTGGTACTAACTACGTTCGCAACACGTTTATCAGACAGTATCCACATATGCCGCTGAATGTAGCTACAGAATTATACCACTGTACAACACAGAGAAAGGGGAAGACGAGATGGACAGAGAAAGGGAAGGGGAGGATATGGTCAGGGAGAGGAGGGAAAAGAAGATGGACATAGAGAGGAAAGAGGAGATGGACGGAGAGAGTGGGAGAAAGAAATGGACATAGAGAGGAAGGAGCAACAGATGGACAGAGAGAGGAGGAAGGGGGAGAGGGACTACAAGAATTGAAATAAATACATATCCTGGCAACGCCTGGTACACAGCTAGTAAATAAATAAATGAACTGCCGCTTCGAATGAATGTAGTCAGCGAATAACCGACGAGAACGTCAGAAACATCCTTCAAATGGTTCAAATGGCTCTGAGCACTATGGGACTTAACATCTGAGGTCATCAGTCCCCTAGAACTTAGAACTATTTAAACCTAACTAACCTAAGGACATCACACACATCCATGCCCGTGGCAGGATTCGAACCTGCGACCGAAGCAGTCGCGCGGTTCTGGACTGCAGCGCCCAGAAGCGCTCGGCCACCGCGGCCGGCAGAAACATCCTTCATGCCACGTCACTTGGAATACATAATGCTGGCTATTAAAACTGAACCATTATGACGGCATGCAACAGAAATCAAATTGACATGTAGTGTAGTACATTCTTTTACTGTATATGCACATCATTTCAGCCCAGTAGCCCAAAGTAGATAGGTGTAACGCCATATTCATCTTGTATATAAGGGAAAAATAGCTCATTCGTTATCCCATTCAAAAATCGCGTTTGAACGTCAGTTGTTCGTGTGGGGACAGTGTCATGACTCGTGTAAGGAGGGGAAACATCTGTTAGCACGTGTTGGAATACGATAGTGGAAGGACTGTCACCTACCGAGACACTGCTCTTTTATTCTGCGACATTGCTGCTCGCGTTGGTCAGGATCCCATGATTCGTATGCAAATATGGAATCCATGCAAACAAGGAATCAGCAGGGACGTGTTAAACGCTATGCGGGATCTCAGCGGCCCGTATGATTAACGCACTAGAGGAAAGATATTTTGTTCGTTCGGCCGTGCAGGATCGTATAGCCCCGAAACATACAATGAGCCAGAAAGTGGGCTTTTTTGCAGTAAGACAAATACCCATACGGATAGTGTGACGACGTCTGGAGGACCACAGATTGTCAACACGGCGGCCAATGTTGGAGCTTACGTTAACGCGGCAAAAGACAGATGTGACGAAGGTGATGCTCCCAACGACAACCCTGGACATCGGAGTGACACCAGGTCTTTTCAGAGGAGTGTTGGTTCTGCATACAGAATCACAATGTACGTACACCTGCCTGGAGGCAAAGAGGAGAACGAACATTGCACGATTGCATTAGTCACGGTCATACAGGCTTTGCACCTGGAGTGATGGCACGAGGTGCAATTGGATGCAAGACACGAGTACCTCTGGTTTTCATACCAGGCAATTTGAACAGCAGCCGTTACATTTGTGAGGTGTTCAGGGGTGGGCTATCTTCGAGGTCTCCTCCCACCTACCAGAGTTCATAGGGCGTTCGACTTTTGCCCTGACCAACACGTTCTCGAGATCTACCGCCCACTGAAAACCTCTAGTCATGGGTCGCTGAGAGACTGGCACGTCACCACTCATTGACCACTACGATTGATGTACTCTGGCGAAGATTTGAAGCAGCGTAGTATAATGTCAGTCATACAAGCTCAGTTTGGCCAGGGTTAGAGCCGTTGTTGCTGCCAGAGGTTACTGCTCAGTGTGGTAAATTTCACTCTTTGTAGACTCCCAAATCGTCTACAAATTGGATAATGTGTCTGCGGTATCGACGGCATCTTCGTCGAAAGCACCACGCCGCACGCCGCGTATTACCGTACGAGCGACGGCACTCTTAAATTTCCCTCCAGTACGCCGCCAGGTGAGCTCGCTCATCCGGCGCTCGCTGCTCTCTGAGTATCGCCAAGCATACACGCTCCAGAGGACGCTGCAGGCCGATCCACGAAAGATGGCGGTTCGCGCAGGTCGAGGCGCGCTCGTGGATTGCATTATTGTAGGTCCCAAGCGACGGTTGTGATCCGCGCGCACGTGCTTTGCCCTTGAAGAAAGCGTGTATCCTACAAATTATGTTTCTCGCTTGCTTGTGTAGACTTTGTCGCTTATCACCACCACCAGCGATGACAACCCGCAAAATCGAATAAAAATTCACCAAAAAACTCGTTATGATCATGTTTAATGTTCGCAATGGCTACGGCATTCACAGCGTTCATAATACTACTCAACGCTCAATGGCTGTCGGAGGATAAGTGACGTAGGTGTTCAGAACAGCATAAAATTCGAGTGTTATCGTTCCTGACTCAAACACTAAACTGATATGACCACACTGTCCGCGACAATGTTTGGCCAGCGCATTCTTTTAAGCAGCAGTTCTCAGAGCTTCGCCTCCAGATTCAGTGAATCTACACTTTTCACCATTAGTACGAAAGACTGCAGTGAGGGCAATACATTGACGTAGCACGACGATACTGAACATTCCTAACAGTCAGTTGCTTATATAGGCTGATTCCTTGATGATGTTACAAACCTCCATGAATGATCGACAAAGGTAAATGCATCAGTTTGAGGTAAGGGACCATGGTGTGGAAACTGAGTTGAAAGCTATAAGCGAAAATAGTTCTGATAAGTCTGACAGTGGACCTGTTCTTCCACAAGCTCTTTGCTTTCCATATTTTGGGAGGAGGTAATATAGACCAAAACAAGAGAAGCTGTCTTGTAAATATGGGCTCTTAAATGAGTACCTTACGACCTATGAGCACTTGTTCAGCAGAACAGAGGTGTTTCACAGTACCGAAGATGAATAAGTGCTCATAACTCTCAAGGTATGCACTTTAGAGCTCATTTTTTTTGGACATCTTCCCAAAGTATGAAAAGCAAAGAGCTTCCAGTAGAAGAGGTCCGCTGTCAGGGGTATCAGAATGATTTTCTCTTATAACATTCGACTCGGTAGATTGTGGACCAGGATCACTTGCCTCAAATTGACACATTTGCCGTCCATGACGGCTGAAAGTTTGTAACATCATTACGGGATCACCCTGCATAACCATATCAGCATTCATGACTATTAGCTACAATCAAGAACGTTACTCTCATTGCAAATAACATAACAAGGCAGGAGAACCTACAGCAATACAATGTTATGTCTAACTTAGTTATTAAGTGTGTATAGTGTAACTGAAATTATTAATGTATTATCCTTCTGTAGATGTCTGACTTGCTTTATTAGCCATCTCTACTACCGACACGTCAGTATTATTCCAACTATAATGTGTGCACACAACGGGTAAAATACCATCAGTATATATCCTTCCAAGTGTTGCAGTTTTAATGAACAACAATGTAGATCCACCAACAGCTTGGTACTTCGAAGACACTGAGATGGTATTAAGCAGAAAATTTAGCCATTTATGTGTATCAGCCTTAGTCAGTTTTTTCTAAACATGCAGTGAATTACTTTAACAAGAGTGCGTATCATAACAGTTACGAATTTCTTTCCGTGCTGTTATCACTCGAAACATATGTATTAAGAGAACATTTCGCTAGCGATCGCCAGATATCCGAAATGACTGTCAAACGTATGCTGTCGTTCTCTCCTAATATTTCATGGATACCTCATCTGTTTTTCGTAGAACTTTCCTGCACGGTGTTTGACTTACAACCAAGATGTGAACCACTCAGACTGTGCGTTTCTCACATCAATGCCGACAATTATGTTCCATTGCAATTTCGTTTTCAAAGCATCTCTATATTGGAATAGTAGAATATCTGACAGATCTAAAGCAGTAATTTACCAGAACCCATGCTTTACTTAAAATCATACTTTCGTCACACTGTCCAGCAAGTTTGGCGTTTGTGTCACGATGGTAGCATCTTCGTATCTCATTACATGTTCACGAGTGAACAGTGTTCGGCAACGTAAGAATTAGGGAGCTATTTTAGTCAGATGCAACGGTGGTGTTCTTCACATTCTTGTCTACTGTTCCTGCGGTTTGTCCAACGTCTAAACTAACATGGTATGTTGTGTACACTCGTGTTTCGTGGGCTTTGTCATTTTAATACATAATAACGTACTCCCTTCTGTAAACTATACGGAAATTTCACTTTCATTTCGTAAGCTTCAAAGAACTTTCTACTGCATTTCACTTAATATTCATTTACTCTGTGGCCTTAATTTTGGAGATCTACACTGATGACCCAAAACATAGTGACCACTGCTCACCACGAATCTGAACGCCGCCTTGGGGCGTTGCGGATACATGATATGGTAGTGGAAGTACAAAAGCGGAGAAGAGACGACAGGGGAATAATTCTAGCGATGAAATTAGCCACGAATTGGGATCGGTGTTTCCGTTCCTTTTATTTGAAAACAAACACTAGTTACAAGTTTTGCAGGTGAAAGATCCAACCCCGTTGTAATGCTATAGGAAATTCAGGCAAAAACAAACACCAAGCATTTTCTGAAATTGCAGTATAGGTCATCAACAGAATGATAGCTGACAAATGTGGTAAGAAGCAATCGGGGAAAAATACTAGTTGTTGTTGCTGTGCAGGCAGCTTAATTCCGTTCCCAAATCAACAAGACAGTCCATATATTATACGACTCCAAGGATAGCCTGAACTCTCAAAGTAATAATTCCTTGGTACCTCTAATTCCATGCTACCAACAGGCGCCCAAAGTCTAAAGTTACTACTACTTTCGACCACTAGAAGTCCGATATTTAGACTCTGGTATTGGAGGTCTAGAGTTCAATTTCGTATAGAGATGGGGACTTTTCGTTAGGTTGTTAGTTACATGTCCCATACATCATTTGAATGATTCTTTTATTGAATTACGTGGAACAATTAAGTTTACAGAACACGAATGTTTTTTGTTCTCGCTGCCAGGCTTTAAGTAGAAATTCTTCAGTGGAATAGAAGAACTTGTGCAGGATAAATGATTTTAAGTTAGATTTAAAAGTTGCTTTACTACCTGTCAGACATTTTATGTTATTGAGCAGCTGATCAGAGATTTTTGTAGTTGCATACTGAAGTCCTTTCTGAGCCGCTGACAGCTTTAATAAGGCGTAATGAAGGTCATTTCCCCTTCAATGTTGTAGGTGTGGACATCTTTGTTCTTCTCAAAGTGTGATGGATTATTTACGGCGAATTTCATTAGCGAATATATGTATTATGAGGGCCCAGTCCGAACTCCTAGTCCCTTAAAAAAGGTACCAACAAGACGTCCATGGTTGAACACCACATATTATTCTTACTGCTTGGTTCAAATGGCTCTGAGCACTATGGGACTTAACTTCTGTGGTCATCAGTCCCCTAGAACTTAGAACTACTTAAACCTAACTAACTTATGGACATCACACACATCCATGCCCGAGGCAGGATTCGAACCTGCGACCGTAGCAGTCGCGCGGTTCCGGACTGAGCGCCTTAACTTACTGCTTGCTTTTGTGCAATCAATACTTTCCTTTTAAGTGGTGAGATGCTCCAGAGAGTAGGTCTTAAGACATTACTGAGTGGATATATGGAAAATATGTTATGGGGTAAGGCACTTGTTTCCAAGCTTAGCAATTATATGAAGATCAAAAATAGCTGAACTAAATTGTTTGAGAAGTTCCCTGCAGGATGTCCCCAAGTCCATTCAGCCTGCTACCAAAAGAGTTCCTGGGATCTTTCCTGGTGGTTAAAGTATGTAGGGTGCAGGGTTCGTGACCCATCCCCTCCTAGTGTCGCGGTGGACCTCTGCCTTCAGTCAGGCCAATAACCTGGTCTTGGATTTGTGTCACAGATATCACTTTTACCTTTACTAGAAGTCTGATATTATGTCTGGCGACCTTAGGAACACTGTTATTAATTAAATTTATATGTCTGTTAGTACAGAAGAGTCAAAGTGATGAATTTATCCTGTGTGTGGACGAAAGTAGCAATAGGGCTCGATGTTGATGATGATGATAATCATGACCATGATACTAATGATGGTGATGATGACAATGCTTAGTGCTCATTAGCAGGTCCATTACTGCAAATTCAGCACTCTCCAGTTGACTCGATGTTTCTCCAGTCGACTCCATGTTTGACCTGATGTTTTTTCACCCTTTCCATAGCTGAATGTGATGCATTTATGATCATGTCGTCAGTTAGCTTTTGTCTTCCTCTTCCCCTGGTCCTCTTCCCTGTCGCTATTTCTTCTACTACATCATACAGGCAATTCTCAATCAGTGTCCTAGCGTATTTCTTTTCCTACTCTTAATTGTTTCCCGCGTTCACTCTTTTTGATTCACACTGTGTGACACAAGCTCTTTGCTTCTTTTATTTGTCCGCTAAGTGACAAACCCGGTATTGTCCGGATATTCAATTTGCCAATTTTCTATTAGAAAGAAAAGCAAAAAATGAATTGTGTTTGAAGTGTAATATCGAGAAAATTTCATTTCCATGTACAGTATTTGCGGAAACATCTTCAAAATAATGAAAAATTTGTACAAGAAATGTGCATAATGTACAAATACACATGCAAGTACCATGTCCTAATTAAGAACCGTAGTATGCAAAATACAGATTTTCTGTTTGTTTAACACAGAACTTGATTTCAAACAATATTTCCAGTTACTTGTCTAGCGAGCTCGGCACAGCTGCAAAAAATAAAATTGTGGTAAGGTCTTATGTGACCAAACTGCTGAGGCCATCGGTCCCTAAACCTACACACTACTTAATCTAACCTAAACTAACTTACACTATGGACAACACACAGACCCATATCCGAGGGAGGATTCGAACCGCATACCTACAACGCGATTTTGTAAACATCTCTATGCAAAGCCTCTTCATAGTACTGTGTGTAGACAGCTATTATTTTCGCCGCCTGCACCCGTTACCACTTCGCAGTTCAAAGCTGTCAAACGGGCTGCGAGGTTTCAGAGATTTCGGTAAGTCGACTTGACTATAAGAGTGTCCTAGTAGTAAAGAATAAATGTATTGAAAGTTCGTGTGTGATTCGGCATTTTTTCACGCATCTCAGTGTTCATGACGTCATAATGCCTGATATATGTGTCATGTAGTGATATAATTGTGTAGGTACATTCCGAGGTGCACGTGAATATTTTCTGAGAAATATATTGCGAATACAATCAGCAGCAAGGAATTATTAAATTTAAATGTCATGCATGACAAAGCAGTTTTTCACGCATCTCGGGGTTTTAACGTCATATCTGCTCAACTATGTGTGTTACCATGACATAAGTTTGTAGGTGTACTTGGAGGCATACGTGGATCCTTTCTGCGAAATTTATTGCGAATAGATTTAGTAGCACAGAAGTAATAAATTTAAACGTCATGCATGATGCGGCAGTTTTTCACGCATCTCATCGTTTATGACGTCATATCGCCACAACTGCTATAGGTAAGTGGTTCTTACCCCCAAAGTGAGGAACATGTGTACCAAGTTCGGTTGAAATCAGTCCAGTTGTACACGCACAAATGGTTCAAATGGCTCTGAGCACTATGGGACTTAACTTCTAAGGTCATCAGTCCCCTAGAACTTAGAACTACTTAAACCTAACTAACCTAAGGACATCACACACATCCATGCCCGAGGCAGGATTCGAACCTGCGACCGTAGCGGTCGCGCGGTTCCAGACTGTAGCGCCTAGAACCGCTCGGCCACCCCGGGCGGCCTGTACACGCACACACACACACATACATTTCTATAAGACGTATGGATTTCACATCTACTTAGTGCTGTCAGCAAACTGGAAATAGCGAGAAGGGAAAGTCACTATAATTGAATGCTCATCAAAATTCTGTTCTGGTGAAGGTGCGAGCGAGCAAGATGATGTGAAGCGCGTCTGGTGCGTGTGTTGCAGGTGCTGATGTGGCTGCTGGCCATCCTGTGCGGCATGATAGTCGGCAAGCTGCTCATCCACGGCTACCTGTGCGGCACCCTGCTCCGCCTCAAGATGTTCCGCGATGACCAGGTGAGGGAGGGCGCGCCTCAGTAATTGACACTCGTGTCTCCGGTCCACTTGCACATCTACATCCGTATCCTGCAGGCCACTTTAGAGTTCGCGCTGTGGATACTACCTGTCTTTTCTCCCCTTTCCTGTTCCATTCTCAAATGGTGAGCAGCCAGGATGACTGCCAGAAAGCTTTCCTATGAGCTCGAGTCTCACTCATTTTCACATTGCGGTCACTTCCCCAGCTGTATATAGGAGTAAGTAAGGTGTTGGCTAACCTGTCGGAACATCCGCGCTCAAAATTCTATAAAGGAAGAGAAACTACTTTGACGCAGATTGTGCGTCTTCGGCAAAGTTTTTCTTTATCCTTTCCTTCATCTACGTTTGCACAGACATTGTTGAAACAAGATAAGGGGATGGACGCTGAACTTTTGGAAAGCTGAAAAGAAAACAACCGCCTTTTCTTTGCAATATTTTCATTCCGCAGTACCAACTGCAAGCTACGTCTTCAATTATTTGTTTTTGATGTATTGCAATCTCAGGGTACCTTCACAGTTTCTACTCTCTAAAATTCCCTCTAGTACCATAAGAGTTAATTCTTAATGTCTTAATAGATGTCCTATCATCCTGCCCCTTCCCTGTGTTCCTTTCCTAGCTGATTCTGCGGAGAACCTCCTCCTTCCTTAATTTATTAGTTAACTTTATTTTCAACATTCTTCTGTAGCACCACATCTCAGATGCTTCGATTGTCTTCCGTTTCGGGTTTCCCGTAGTACGTACATGCTTCACTACCACACAATGTTGTCCTCCAAACGTACATTTTCAGAAATTTCTTCCTCAAATAGAGGCCTATCTTCGATACTAGAAGTCTTCTCTTGGCCAGGAATGCCTCTTCTGCCAGTGCTAGTCTGCTTTTTATGTCCTCCATGCCCCGTCGGTCGTGGGTTACTTTGCTGCCTAGGTAATAGAATTCCTTAACATCGTGTGCTTTGTTATCCCCATTTCTGATGTTAAGCTTCTCGCTGTTCTCATTTCCGCCACGTCTCATTACTTCGGGTTCTTCGATTTGTTCTCAGTCCATATTCTGTACTCATTAAACTGTTCATTCCATTCAGCAGATCATGTAATTCTTCCTCACATTCACTCAGGACTGTAATGTCATCAGCAAATCTTATCATTGATATCCTTTCACCCTGAATTTCAATCCCATTCTTGAAACTTCGTTTTATTTCCGTCATTGCTGTTTAGATGTATAGATTGAATAGTAGGCATACAAGTATTTTAACTGCACCATCACAATACATATATTCCGTAATGAAATTCGTCTTAAATAATCCACCACAATTTGAAAAGAACCGTAAAATCCATACCCACAACAGTAGAGGAAAAAATGGCCTTTATGACACATTATTGAAGCTGCCAGTGATTCAGAATAGAATTCAATATGCAGCAACAAAAATTTTTGATCATTTGGCCAATAACTTAAAACGTCTGACAGGTAGCAAAGCAAGTTTCAACAGTAACCTAAAATCGTATCTCCTGGATATCTCCTATTTCATCGATGGATTTTTATTTAAAAACCGGTAGCCTGTAAAAAACAAAAATAAAAATTAGTTTTTAAATGTGGTTGCGTGAATAGGACTAAAATAATATGTACATTAATGTAAACACTTACAGCTCATACATAACCTGTAAACTGAATCGTTCTATATGACTTTAATAAAGGAATCGTTCAAATGATCTATGGAATGTGTAACTATTTATGGAACTAGGAGAATTTCTAAATATGTGTAAATGCGCTCGTGAGCGCGTTTGTCCTAAATGGATTCCTTCGTTGTTTTTCTCTTGTAGTTCTAGGCCAGTATAAACAACTTAAGTTACAATATTACGAAAACAATGCTCACTACACAGCAGAGATACTGAATCGCAGATAGGCACAACAAAAAGACTGTCACAGAATGAGTTTTCAGCCAACAAGGCCTTTTTTCGAAAATAGACAAAACACACACACACACACACACACACACACACACACACACACACACATAGACATGAACAAAGTCTCTGGAAACTGAAGCCAGACTGTAGTATACGTTTGCGAGCGCGCGCGCGTGTGTGTGTGTATGTGTGTGTGTGTGTTGTCTATTTTCGAGAAAGACCTTGTCGGCCGAAAACTCATTTTTTGGCAGTCTCTTTGTGTTGTGCCTATTTGCGACTCAGTATCTCTGCTATGTGGTGAGTATGCTTTTCATAACTTTGCTACATTCCATCCTGGATTTTCCATTGTTTAAGTTAAGTGAACTAGACTTCCTCTCTGAAACCACAATATTACCACATTTTACGGCACTTGCGACCTCCGCCGTTATAATCATGTTTCTCGTGCCTTTAGATGAACCTGGATCTCGACATGTTTAGCCCGGACACGAGATGAGGAGTGGTCGCTGTTGCAGGGCTCCTGGATGACGATGTTCCTGACGGTGATCGTGTCGCTGTACGTGTTCTCGCACGGCTACAACCTGCTGCTGGCGCTCTGGTACGACAACTGCCTGCTGCACATCAACAGTGACATGGGCGTCACCAACGCCAGGTAACGCAACAAGTGGCACCTCGCAGTAGTGCGCCTTCGAGGCAACACCCGCCACTGCCTAGCTGTGTCGCGACGGAGTGAGAGACTAAGCAGCTCGGAGGACTGACGCTGAGAAACTAGTCGTTTACGACGTTCTTAGATCTCCGTGGCGGTTATACAGTTCACTTACACTCTCATGCCGATATGAGACTTTTAGCAATAATGAAGTATTTGTGCCGCTAGTGTAATTATTCTATACCACAACAGGGCTACAATAAAAAATCTTAAACATTTTACCCAGCTATTAATACTACACTAATGGCCATTAAAATTGCTACACCACGGAAATGACGTGCTACAGAAGCGAAATTTAACCGACAGGAAGAAGGTCTGTGATATGTAAATGATTAGATTTTCAGAGCATTCACACAAGGTTGCCTCCGATGGCGACACCTACAACGTGCAGACATGAGGAAAGTTTCTAACCGATTTCTCATACACAAACAGCAGTTGACCGGCGTTGCCTGGTGAAACGTTGTTATGATGCTCGTGTAAGGAGGAGAAATGTGTACCATCACGTTTCCGACTTTGATAAAGGTCGGATTGCAGCCTATCGCGGTTGCGGTTTATCGTAACGCGACATTGCTGCTCGCGTTGGTCGGGATCCAATGACTGTTAGCAGAAAATGGAATCGGTGGGTTCAGGAGGGTAATACGGAACGGCGTGCTGGATCCCAACGGTCTTGTATCACCAGCAGTCGAGATGACAGGCATCTTATATGCGCGTGGCTGTAAAGGATCATGCAGCCACGTCTCGATCCCTGAGTCAACAGGTGGGGACGTTTGCAAGACAACAAACATCTGCACGAACAGTTCTACGACGTTTGCAGCAGCATGGACTATCAGCTCGGAGACCATGAACGCGGTTACCCTTGACGCTGCATCACAGACAGGAACGCCTGCGATGGTGTACTCAACGACGAACCTCGGTGCACAAATGGCAAAACGTCATTTTTTCGGATGAATCCAGATTCTGTTTACAGCATCATGATGGTCACATCCGTGTTTGGCGACATCGCGGTGAACGCACATTGGAAGCATATGGTATGGGGTGCTATTGGCTACACGTCTCGGTCACCTCTTGTTCGCATTGACGGCACTTTGAACAGTGGACGTTACATTTCATATGTGTTACGACCCGTGGCTCTACCCTTCATTCGATCCCTGCGAAATCCTATATTTCATCAGGATAACGCACGACCGCATGTTGCAGGTCTTGTACGGGCCTTTCTGGATACAGAAAATGTTCGACTGCTGCCCTGGCCAGCACATTCTCCAGATCTCTCACCAATTGAAAACGTCTGGTCAATGATGGCCGAGCAACTGGCTCGTCACAATACACCAGTCACTACTCTTGATGAACTGTGGTATCGTGTTGAAGCTGCATGGGCAGCTGAACCTGTTCACGCCATCCAAGCTCTGTTTGACTCAATGCCCAGGCGTATCAAGGGCGTTATTACGGCCAGAGGTGGTTGTTCTGGGTACTGATTTCTCAGGATCTATGTACCCAAATTGCGTGAAAATGTAATCGCATGTCAGTTCTAGTATAATATATTTGTCCAATGAATACCAGTTTATCATCTGCATTTATTCTTTGTGTAGCAATTTTAATGGCCAGCAGTGTACTTTGTACTGTATGTTAACCGGGCGTCTAGAAACGACGGAGAGGCTCCGTCCCCACCGCAGCCCCAGTGGTCCGCAACCCCACGACGACTACCGCAGTCCACTTCATCCCTCCGCCGTACCACACCGAACCACTCTTTCAGGGTTCTTGCGCGGTTCGTCCCCCGGTAGACCCCCCAGGGAACGACAGACGAGTGTAACCCCTATGTTTGCGTGGTAGAGTAATGGTAGTGTACGCGTACGTGGACATAGTGTAGCTGAGGCAGAATAAGGGGAACCAGCCCGCATTCGCCGAGGTAGACGGAAAACCGCCTAAAAACCATCCACAGACTGGCCGGCTCACCGGACCTCAACACAAGTCCGCCGGACGGATTCGTGCCGGGGACCAGGCGTTCCTTCCCAATCCGGAAATACTACTTTAGTACTGCAGATTTTGTTCTGTGTATGTTCATTTCTTATGGTGCATCTAAACTGTTCATGTTTGTCTCCGCTGCTGGATCTGCCCTCATAATGCCCCGGTCAACAGCATTGTCTGCTAGATTCCTTGGGCTTCGGGCAGCGCAGTACGGAAGGGAAAAACCGACCGATTAAAACCGATACCGGTATTTTAGTTCTGAGTAACCGGTATTCTTCAGTATTTGTTTGGTCTCGATTATAACGGACCTTTTTTCTTGTTCATTAACAACCGAGTAAAAAACTGAAATATCAATTAGCCATAGCAACAGCGCTAAATTTTTTCGTTTTTAAATAAATCTTTCTTTAAAATAAGAAGTAATTTAATTCGTAAAATCTGCGTTGGTTTGAAACATTGCGTTATTACAGAAAATGAGGAACGTGATCAGTGCCATTTCAATAACAATGCCGACAGAAACAAAGAACAAACAGATGGCATAAGAATCGGTACAACGCTGTTAAAACAATAATGTCCCTGTTTATTTTCCCGTGTGTCGTATCTTAAGGTACCCGTGTACGTGGGTTGTGCACGACTTGTCCCCACCTGGTCTATACGGTAATTTCTCGCTATCGTCACTGGTCATCTCTTGTACTTCATAATGCCACCAACCATAGCCTAGAAATATTTTTATGAAGTGACGTAGCAATGAAGTACAATCTTAAAGATTTGTCTGCCATTTCTATGTAAGAAAAGGAGAAGGAAATTATGATAATAGTCATAAATTAAAAACTTTACAACAATTCATACGTAGATGTCGTTGTTGTTGTGGTCTTCAGTCCTGAGACTGGTTTGATGCAGCTCTCCATACGTAGTATACAATAAATATAGGAAGAAACTGATCTGCTGCCTGTGTCTAAGTAAAATGCCTTTACCTGCTTATAGCTCTTGAAAACAGACAAATTAACACGAAAAACAGAGTTCTTGAACAACACTTTTCACTCTTCAGCACTGGCAGTTCGAAATGGCTAAATATTGGAATGATACCCGATTATAATATGATTTTTGAGCAGAGATTCTAGAAGTTAGAATCAGTGGAAGAGTACTGGTGATTTTTTCTAGTATTCAGACATTCATCTCTTTTCGAGAATAACAATGAAAGGGTAGACGAACTAAGTTTTCTTTTCATAAATTTTGACAACATAGTCCACGGAGAGCAGCGACCTGATTCTATATTATAAATGAACAATCGAGATGGCAATAATATTTCTTTATTAACCGGTTTCGGCTTATGTACAAGCCATCTTCAGAATTTTTTTGGCCACCTACGGCTAGTGCTGGCGGCCCCTTAGATTTTTCGTGATACCACGATGGTGACTGAGTGTACGTATCACGAAAACTCCAAGGAGCCGCCAGCACCAACCATAGGGGACCAAAAAAATTCTGAAGATGGCTTGTAGATAAGCCGAAACCGGTTAATAAAGAAATATTATTGCGATCTCAACTGTTCACTTTTAAATAAGTTTTCTTTTATTTGCCTATTTAATTTATTAGTTTTATTCTATGTATGTTGAAACTAAGAGAGTCAAAATTTTTCAGTCTTTATTCGGTTTCTGCGTTTACTAAACGAAATAATAGGAATAAGAAACCGAAAATCTTTATTTCAGAAACAGGTTATTTTGAGCTGTTTTAACAGGTTAAATTAGCGTGGAAAAAAACGGTATAACCAAAAACCGATTGTTTCAACGATAACCGCCTTTACTAAGCGCCAGTAACGTTTCCACTTTACACGTATCACTGTAATGTCTTAGAATTCACTCTTTTATCAATTGCACCAACGCAATGTAGATTCTCGAAAAACCATTTCATTCAATGGCCACAGACCTCAGTTGTCTTCGCTCCA
Organism: Schistocerca americana; assembly: GCF_021461395.2. Lineage (NCBI taxonomy): Eukaryota > Metazoa > Arthropoda > Insecta > Orthoptera > Acrididae > Schistocerca > Schistocerca americana. Next base: position 424,199,047 of record NC_060121.1, on the reverse strand, counting down.
TCTGTAGAGTATCTCGTCTAGCCGGGATGGCAGCATCCTGCCGTGTGGCTTAGTGGCTTGTGAAGTCGTTCTTGACGCTACGGTCGCAGGTTCGAATCCTGCCTCGGGCATGGATGTGTGTGATGTCCTTAGGTTTAAGTAGTTCTAAGTTCTAGGGGACTAATGACCTCAGAAGTTAAGTCCCATAGTGCTCAGAACCATTTGAAGTCGTCCTTGACCTTCCTGCATAATACTGCGGCTGCAGTACCGTCCAAGATCCGCCATATTTAAAAGTTCCTCAGCGCTGCTCTGGGATCCAGCCATTAAGGAGCTGGATTCCAGAGCAGCACTGAGGAACGAGTCAACATGGCGCCACTTGGACGGTAATGCAGCCGTCCGAGGTGTGGGCACCCAACTTTACAGGAATGACGTTCAGACAATGCGCTGCAGAATTTGCGTTAGTAGTAGTGTTACTATCATGACTCGCCGTTACACGTCGGTACTGATTCGGCAACATAGGGTGAAACACAAGCATCAGTGTGTATCACGGTTGCAGAAAGTCAAAAGAGATGTGGAAGAAGGTTACCTTGGCTTTACTCGCAAACCTGTTTTATCAAAATAGCGAATACCGACGCAGTAAAGGGATACAAAGAGGTCCTCTTTCCCAAACGGGGTTGAAGAAGATGATTCGGAAGATGGAATTAACTGAAAATTTGGAACTGCTCCAGGGAGTGACCGACGAACAACTGCCCCAAAACTATTGGATTACTTACTGTTGCCAGAGCTGATTATGCCACACTCATTGTGCAAAAAATGGTGCAAATGGCTCTGAGCACTATGGAACTTAACATCTATGGTCATCAGTTCCCTAGAACGTAGAACTACTTAAACCTAACTAACCTAAGGACATAACACAACACCCAGTCATCACGAGGCAGAGAAAATTCCTGACCCCGCCGGGAATCGAGCCCGGGAACCCGAGCGTGGGAAGCGAGAACGCTACCGCACGACCACGAGCTGCGAACACTCATTATGCGATATTCAAGCAGTGCACCATCTGTTTCACGACTACTGAACATTCCATGATCCAACGATTGAAAAAGTACTGCGAACAGTTGTTAAATGGTATTATTATAGCGCTTCCAGGCTGTCGTGGATGCAGACGGCCGTCACATTGAGCAATGTTTGTACCTGGAACGTAAGCATGGTAAGCAGTAAACAAATGTTACTCTCTCATGTGGAAATCAAGACATGTTTCTTTCAGATCAGTGCCGTTGCAGACACTTTAAGCTGTTTGGCAAGGGACATTACCTTGATAAAAGCTATCATACTCTCCAGCTATGAGAATCGTCACGTGCCTGATCTTAGACAATAGATTAGTCGCTTCAGCGTGGATTAATGCTATACCACCTGGCACTGGTGCTCCTTCGTTGCTTTTTACGGTCTTCAGTTAGGTGGCAAGGAATCCAGCTGGCAATCGCCTTTGTGTAGCCCAACTGGTGGACAAGTGTGTCAGCAGTGCAAACAGAGACATCCTATTGAGCAGCGAGGTGTTTCATTCTGATCTGTTTATCAGCTCTAATGACAAAGTCCGCACGTTCCTACATTGCAGCAGTCACAGCCGGCCGCCGCGCGGGATATCTGACAGGTCTGCGTGACCTTGTTGCGATGACGACAGACGCCTCGCCCAACGACTTACCGTGCTTTTGTTCACTGTCAGATCTCCGTAGACATTCTGCAAGCGCCTACGAACATCTACCATGCTCTAGTTTTTCGCCAAAAGAAACCCAATGACAGATCTCTGTTAGGAACGCGCCTCCGTTACTGAAGCCATTTTGAAGACTATGTACAGCGCCGACACCTCTACATATACATCGACATGGATACTCTGCAAATCACATTCAAGTGCCTGGCAGAGGGTTCATCGAACCACCTTCACAATTCTCTATTATTCCAATCTCGTATAGCGCACAGAAAATGTGAACACATATATCTTTCCGTAAGAGCTCTGATTTCCTCCCTATGTAGGTCGGTGTCAACAAAATATTTTCGCATTCAGAGGAGAACGTTGGTGAATGGAATTTCGTGAAAAGATTCCGTCGCAACGAAAAAGGCCTTTCTTTCAATGATTTCCAGCCCAAATCCTGTACCATTTCTGTGACAGTCTCTCCCATATTTCGCGGTAATACAAAACGTGCTGCCTAATTTTGAACTTTTTCGATGTACTCCGTCAGTCCTATCTGGTAAGGATCCCACACCGCGCAGCAGTATTCTAAAAAAGGACGGACGAGCGTAGTGTAGGCAGTCTCCTTAGTAGGTCTGTTACATTTTCTAAGTGTCCTGCCAATAAAACGCACTCTTTGGTTACCTTCCCCACAACATTTTCTATGTGTTCCTTCCAATTTAAGTTGTTCGTAATTGTAATACATAGGTATTTAGTTGAATTTACGGCTTTTAGATCAGACTGATTCATCGTGTAACCCAAGTGTAACTCATGTGGATGGCCTCACACTTTTCGTTATTTAGGGCCAACTGCCACTTTTCTCACCATTCAGATATCTTTTCTAAATCGTTTTGCAGTTTGTTTTGATCTTCTGATGACGTTATTAGTCGACAAACGACAGAGTCATCTGCAAACAACCGAAGACGGCTGCTCTGATTGTCTCCAAAATCGTTTATATAGATAAGGAACAGCAAAGGGCCTATAACACTACCTTGGGGAACGCCAGAAATCACTTCTGTTTTACTCGATAACTTTCCGTCAATTACTAAGAGCTGTGACCTCTCTGACAGGGAATCACAAAAATGGTTCAAACGGCTCTCAGCACTATGGGACTTAATGGTTCAAATGGCTCTGAGCACTATGGGACTTAACATCTGAGGTCATCAGTCCCCTAGAACTTAGAACTACTTAAACCTAACTAACCTAGCACATCACACACATCCATGCCCGAGGCAGGATTCGAACCTGCGACCGTAGCAGTCGCGCGTTTCCGGACTGAAGCCCCTAGAACCGCTCGGCCGCCGCGGCCGGCAGGAAATCACAAATCCAGTCACATAACTGTGACGATATTCCATAAACACGCAATTTCACTACGAGCCGCTTGTGTGGTACAGTGTCAAAAGCCTTCCGGAAATCCATAAATACGAAATCGATCTGAAATCCCTTGTCAATAGCACTCAACACTTCATGTGAATAAAGAGCTAGTTGTGTTTCAGAGGAACGATGTTTTCTAAACCCATGTTGACAGTGTGTCAATAGACCGTTTTCTTCGCGGTAATTCGAAATGTTCGAACACAATATATGTTCTAAAATCCTGCTGCATATCGACGTTAACGATGTGGGCCTGTAATTTAGTGGATTACTCCTACTATCTTTCTTGAATATTGGTGTGACCTGTGCAACTTTCCAGTCTTTGGGTACGGATCTTTCGTCGAGCAAACGGTTGTGTATGATTGTTAAGTATGGAGCTAATGCATCAGCATACTCCGAAAGGAACTAATTGGTATACAGTCTGGACCAGAAGACTTGCTTTAATTTAGTGATTTAAGTTGCATCGCTACTCCGAGGATATTTACTTCTACGTTACTCATGTTGGCAGTTGTTCTCGATTCGAATTCTGCAATATTTACTTCATCTTCTTTTGTAAGGCATTTCGGAAGGCTGTGTTTAGTAACTCTGCTTTGGAAGCACTGTCTTCGATAGTATCTCCAGAGATAGTATCGCGCAGAGAAGGCATTGATTGTTTATTGCCGCTAACATGCTTCCCATACGACCAGAATCTCTTTGTATTTTCTGACAGGTTTCGTTGTGGAAACTGGTATAGGTATCTTACATTGAAGTCCGCACTAAACTTAGACCGTCTGTAAAAGATCGCCAATCTTAGGGATTTTGCGTCTGTTTAAATTTGGCATGTTTGTTTCGTTGTTTCTGCAACAGTGTTCTAACCCGTTTTGTGTAGCAAGGAGGATCAGCTCCGTCGTTTGTTACTGTATTTGGTATAAATGTTTCAATTGCTGCCGATACTATTTCTTTGAATTCAAGCCACATCTGGTCTACACTTCTATTATTAATTTGGAATGAGTGGAGATTGTCTCTTAGGAAAGCGTCAAGTGAAATTTTATCTGCTTTTTTGAATAGGTATATTTTTCGCTTATTTTTCGAGGATTTGGGGATTACAGAATTCAGTCTCGCTACGACAACTCTTTGTTCACTAATCCCTGAATGGTTTTGGTGCTCGTTATTAACTCAGGATTATTTGTTGCTAAGAGGTCAAGTGTGTTTTCACAACTGTTTACTATTCGCGTGGGCTCATGAGCTAACTGCTCGAAATAAATTTCAGAGAATGCGTTTAGCACAATTTCGGATGATATTTTATGCGTACCTCCGGAATTAAACATGTATTTTCGCCAAAATATCGACGCTAAATTAAAGTTACCACCAACTATTATTGTATGAGTCGGGTACGTGTTTGAAATCAAACTCAGGTTTTCTTTGAACCCTTCAGCAACTGAATCATCTGAATCGGGAGGTCGGTAAAAGGATCCAATTATTATTTTATTCCGGTTGCTAACAATGACGTCTGCCCATACTAACTCACAGGAAGTATCTACTTCAGTTTCACGACAAGATAAACTACTTCTGACAGCAACAAGCACGCCACCGCCAACCATGTTTAACCTATCCTCTCGCAGCTTGATGAAACTATAGGGGTCAAACAAGAATATTCCACGTTAGAGACGTAAAGACAGTCTGGCAATGACAATACAGACAGCAGTTAGATATCGATACATTAAAAATGGATAACAGAAAACTCACTTTAAAGAGCACATATTACATGCGTGTTCATGGGTTTATTAGCGTTGTAATGAATTCGTAATACAGTCACGGCCTAAATTAATAAATAAAACGACAAATGCCGGCCAGTTTGGCCGAGCGGTTCTAGGCGCTTCAGTCTGGAACCGCGCAACCACTACGGTCGCAGGTTCGAATCCTGCTTCGGGCATGGATGTGTGTGAAGTCCTTAGGTTAGTTAGGTTTAAGTAGTTCTAAGTTCTAGGGGACTGATGACCTCAGATGTTAAGTCTCATAGTGCTCAGAGCCATTTGAACCATTTTGAAAACGACAAATAACTGAAAAAAGTGCTGAAGGTTATCCTTTGTATATGTAGCTGTCTGATCACCAATAAAACCAATGGGCTTCCGACCTCCCTTCAAGAGTTCAGATCGGGACATCGCCAGTGGATGTAAACAACAACATATGTTCATATGTGTGTAAAATCTTATAGGACTTAACTGCTAAGGTCATCAGTCCCTAAGCTTACACACTACTTAACCAGAATTATCCTAAGGACAAAGACACACACACACACCCATGCCCGAGGGAGGACTCGGACCTCCGCCGGCATCAGCCGCGCGGCAAACAACAGACTTTCCGCATAAACACATGGCTCAAATGGCTCTGAGCCCTATGGGACTGAACACCTGAGGTCATCTAGAACTTAGAACTACTTAAACCTAACTAACCTAAGGATATCTCACACATCCATGCTCGAGGCAGGATTCGAACCTGCGACCGTAGCGGTCGCGCGGTTCCAGACTGAAGCGCCTAGAACCGCTCGGCCACAACGGCCGGCTAAACACATGACTACTTCGTGAAAAGCCATGCGACAAATCAACCAATTGGAACTAATGTGACTACGTATAGCACTCCGCCGAATTGGCGTTATAAGCACTGGCAGACTGGCAGTGTGTACCTACAGCTAGGACAGCTCCGGCCAATACTTAAGCCGGCTCTAGCCCAGAAGACACTCGCCGTAGTCTTCATTAGAAAGTCGTATCTTCGTAGTTGTGTAGAGTAGTATTTTGGTTATTATTTTCTTTTCATTGTCTTGTACTATTATCTGGTTTTGCTACCACAAGAACTGTTGTGCTTCTTGCTGTTCTTACGTTTGGAAATTAGTGTACGCCAAGAGGGCGTTTTAGTTATAATAAAGTGTGTCCAAACTTGATCGTTAGTTCTTACCCGCCAACCGCAGGACACTACAGTTCCATTACCATCCTGTTAAAAACGATGATCGCCTCTGAACTGACACCCTATTGTATTTAGTACACAATGCTGTAAAATGTCTTCATATCCTTCGGTATTTACCTTTTTCTAAAGTGGAATAAAGCAACCATACGCTATCCACAAGAAACGTCACCATACCATAACACCACCGTCTCTGTAATTCGCTGTTGGCATTGCACAAGATGGCATGTAACGTTATACAGCCACCATCCGTCGTACCCAATGGTCCCTATCTGTCAGCACAATAAGTCTGTCATTTCTTGATTTAGCTGTGGATGTTCCTTCGCGTTTCCAGTCCACAGTCCTGTCACCAACAGTCAACGTGGCAACTTTAGAAGGGTGGAAATGTCCCTTATCGATATGTTACTGAGGTGACATTCAATGACTGGTCCACTGACATCCAATGACTGGTCCACGTTCGAAGTGACTGGGCTCTCCTGGCCGACCCATTAAGCTGTTGCTGCTTCTCTACTGCCAATGCAATACGACTCGCCTCCTTTTATACTGTAAGGTCCGCCTTTCGTGACATTCAGTGGCCAACTGCTCAATACACAGCACTCCTGCATACTCTTGATCAACGAGTGTACGTGACGTGTTTCTGTATGTCGCGGTTTTCGCGCAGTCACATCCTGGAAACCTGGAGGCATTTACGAGTAGCCCTGCAGAAGATCAAGAGCAAGTAAAATAAGTAGAAAGAGTTATACGTTCAGAAAATATTAACAGACAAACAATAGTGTCATACCTCCATCAGAAACTTGAAACTTTTAGCCCAGGATAGGAGCAAGCACAGGAACTCGGCTCAAGTTTAAAAGAATAGTTGACCATGCACTGGATAGATATGCACCCAACAGGAAATCATAAAGGGAGAGATCCTCCATGGTAAAAAAATCTTCTTAAGACACAGACTGCTGCAGTATAGATATAAAGCAAAACATAGTGCCATAGAAAGATGCTGAATAAAACGGCTTTGGCAGTCAAAAGATCAATGCGTGAAGTTCTCAGTGACTGTCGTAGCAGAATACTGTCAAGTCATCTTTCACAAAATCCAAAGAAATTCTGGTCATATGGAAAGGCTATCAGTGGCACTCAGTCCGTCATGGACGAAGCAGGAACTGAAACTGAGAGTATCAAAGCAAAAACAGAAATGCTTAACTCTGTTTTCAATTGTTGCTTTTCAAAAGAAAAACCAAAAGTATTGTCCTAATTTAATTCTCGTAGCACCGAAAAGTTGAGTGAAATAGATATATCACTGTCTTTAAAAAAAAGCTCAAATCATTAAAACTGAAAAAAGCCCCAGGGCCGCATAAAATCTCTGTCAAAATCTATACACAATTCGCGGTTGAGTAAGCCCCTCTGGTAACTATAATCTATCGTAGATCTCACGAACAAAAGAAGTGAACCTGGTAGCTGGAAGAAAGCGCAGTCACACATGCCTACAAAATTGCTAGCAGAAGTGATCCACAAAACTACCATCCAATATCCTTGACATCAATTTTTTGTAGCATCTTAGAGCATATCCTGAGCTCAAACATAATGAGGAGCCTCGAACAGAACGACCACCTCCATGCCAGCCAGCATGGATTTCGAAACACAGATCACGTGTAACTCAACTCTCACTTTTCTCACATGACATCCTGAAAGCCATGGATCAAGTCAGGCAGGTAGATGTAGAATTTCTACATTTTCGAAAAGCATTTGACTCACCACCACACCTATGCTTATCATCAAGAGCACGATCATATGTGGTACCAGACGAAGTATGTGACTGGATTGAAGATGTCTTGGCAGGGAGGGCGCAGCGTGTTTCTTGGACAGAGAGTCATCGACAGATGTAGAAGTTACTTCGGGTGTACCCCAGGGAAGTGTGTTGGGTTTCCTGCTGTTCATGTTGTATATCAATAGTAATTAATGTATATTAATAGTAACCTCAGTTTTTGCATACGAAGCAGTTATCTATGACGAAATGCAATCTGAAAGAAGCTGTACAAATATTCAGTCAGATTCTGATAAGATTTTAAAGCTGAGAATTATTAGCAACTTACTTTAATTGTTCAAAAATGTAATATCGTACACATCACAAAACAAAACAAAAAAATATTTGTGAGTCGCAGTTGCAATCAGTAAACTCATACAAATACTTGGATGTAACAGCAAATGAAGTGGAACGCTCACATAGTCTCAATCGTGAGTAAAGCACGTAGTATACTTCAATTTATTGATAGAATACTGGGGTTCAAAAATGGCTCTGAGCACTATGGGACTTAACATCTATGGTCATCAGTCCCCTAGAACTTAGAACTACTTAAACCTAACTAACCTAAGGACATCACACAACACCCAGTCATCACGAGGAGAATACTGGGGAAATACAATCAGTCTACAAAGGAGACTTCTGACAAATCACTCGCGCAACTCATCCTGGAACGTTGCTCAAGTGTGTGGAACTCATACGAAGCAGAACTAGCAGGGTATATTGAAGGGCAGCAGGAATGATCGCAAGTTTGTTTGACCAGCGGGAGAGTATCACTGAGAAGGAAACATTCTCAAGTGTCAATAACGATCTTGATCAAACATGGCGCGTGCGTAAAGAGCGCAAAATGGTGCAATAAGTATTTTTTTTATGCCCGAGGTTTTCAAGAGGTAATTCGGTATTGTACGTATAGAAGGGATATCTTCGAAATGATGATATATAAAACACGTTTTCATAAAGAAGTTGAATTGTAATTAATGTCCTTGAAAACTGTATAATCAACTTTTATATTAATTTGAAATTTTGCAAAATACCCTTCCACCATTAACTAATTTTGAGAATTGAAAACTTTTGTTACAGCAATAAATAAAAATTCATTTCTATTCTAATTACTAATTTTATGTATATTTGTTTTTTGTTTTAAATTATTATTTCATGTTTGGCATTCATGGTTTTTTTAGTTTACCGTTTGTTGACTCAATACAATAAGTAACTCATTATTCTGATAGAAAATAATTACGATAATCTGCAAAGAAAAGCTTAAAACATATTTGTTGCATCGCGCACATAAAATGAACGAATTTTTTCCACGTAATATAGACAACGGAGAAGACAAATAAGACAAAATTCAGCAGTGTTTCAAATTGTCACGGGTGATCCTCTAAATATTCTGGTGCCTATCAGATATATTTCAGTACATTGGTAAGGCTTGGTTAAGAGAATTGCTTGTATGCTAGTGACCGCAGCTTGATTGTATCGTTTCTCAAATGCAGGCTGACATCATAATCATGCAACACAACTAGATCTGAAAATCTTCTCTTGAAAATCCTATGAGAAAGCTCTTCCAACATCGAAAGCCGTATACGTTCCACCGCTGTACTTATGCCATCTTCTTTTGTACTTGGGTACGACGCTCAAAACGGTTTTTCCACACAGGCCACCCTGCTTCTCACAGTTTTAAATGAAACTGATGGTGGGCTTGAACCTAGAATCTCTTTTTGAAGCCCCAAATGTCATTGTGATGGCATCAAAATCTGGTAAAAGAAGGTCTGACCAAGTCAAAAGACATCTGAAAGATATTGTTAGATTCTTCCGGTGGTCGGTGTGAAAGAAAAGTTTACAGAATCGTACCTAAGGACAAGGAATTTGTTCATCTGATGATACCAAAGGGCTCGGGAGTACAGATATAGCCAAGGGACGTAAACAGCATTACGCAGGGATGTACGTGGCTTGAAAGCTTCTTTAATTTATGCTGTAACAAAAGTTTTCATTTATCAATTAAGTAATGTGGTGGGGTGTTTTGTAAAGTTTCAAATTTTCACAAAAATTGATTATACAGTCTTCAAGAACATAAATTACGTATCAACTTTTATATGAAAAACATTTTATATAACATCTTTTGAAGACGTTACCTCTAACCCTAAAACGCCAGATTATCATTCGGGGTGTTTTTTACTCCTTAAGAGTGAAACTGGATACAAACAAAAAAATATATATCCCACTACTTTGCCCCTTCTACACATCCGACACGTTTCATCAAGATCGTTGTGAGATGTTGAAGGAACTGAACTCTCAGACTCTTGAAGACAGACAGAAACTATACAGAGAAACTGTAGTAACAAAGTTCCAAGAACCAGCTTTAAATGATAGTTCTAGGAACAGTCTGCAACATATCGCTCCCGCAGGAATCGTGAGGATAAAATCAGATTAATTACAGCACCCATAGAGGCATTTAATCAACAACTTCACTGTGCTCCATACCGGTAAAAAACCCTAATAACAGGTGCAATACCTTCTGCCATGCACTTCACAGTTGCTCAAAGCGTGTAGATGTAACTATACACTGGAGAGCCAGAGAAACTGGTATACATGCCTAATATTGTGTAGAGCCCCCGCGAGCACGCAGGAGTGCCGCGACACGACTTGGCATGGACTCGACTAATGTCTGAAGTAGTACTGGAGGGAACTGACACCATGAGTCTTGCAGGGCTGTCCATAAATCCGTAATAATACGAGAGGGTGGAGATCACTGCTGAACAGCATGTTGCAAGGCTTCCCAGATATGCTCAATAATGTTCATGTCTGGGGAGTTTGGTAACCAGCGAAAGTGTTTAAACTCAGAAGAATGTTCTTGGAGCCACTCTGTAGGAATTCTAAACGTGCGGGGTATCGAATTGTCCTGCTGGAATTGCTCAAGTTTGTCGAAATGCACAGTGGACATGAATGGATGCAGGTGATCAGACAGGATGCTTACGTAAGTGTCACCTGTCAAAGTCTTATTTAGATGTATCAGGGTCCCATATCACTCCAACTGCACACGCCCCACACCATTACAGAGTCTCTACCAGCTCGAACAGTCCCCTGCTAATATGCAGGGTCCATGGATTTATGAGGTTGTCTCCATACCTGCACACTTCCATCCGCTCGATACAATTTGAAACGAGACTCTACCGACCAGGCAACACGTTTCCAGTCATCAACAGTCCAATGTAGGTGTTGACGGCCCCAGGCGAGGCGTAAAGCTTTGTGTTGTGCAGTTATCAAGGGTACACGAGTGGGCCTTCGGCTCCGAAGCCCTTATCAATGAAGTTTCATTAACGGTTGGTACGCTGAAGCAATTTTCGGAAGGCTTGTACTCCTGTCGCGTTGAACGATTCTCTCTAGTCGTCGTTGGTCCCGTTGTTGCAGGATCTTTTTCCAGCCGCAGCGATGTCGGAGATTTGATGTTTTACCGGATTCCTGATATTCACGGTACGCTCGGGAAATGATCGTACGGGAAAATCCCCATTTCATCGCCACCTAGGAGATTCTGTGTCCCGTCGCTCATGCGCCGACTATAATACCACTTCAAACTCGCTTAAATCTACATAGCCTGCCACTGTAGCAGCAGTAGCCGATCTAACAACTGCGCCAGACACTTGTTGTCCCTTACAGGCGTTGCCAACCACAGTGCCGTATTCTGCCTGTTACATATCTCTGCTCCAGTGTCTGTGTGGTATGAGCGGTGCAGCAAAGGTGGCTGCTGGCGTGTTGCAGCGTGATGAAGGCGGCGGCGTGCGGCACGTGGCTGGGCGACCTGATCACGGCGCTGATGGTGACGGACATGATGCTGCAGGACAACCTGTACCCGCAGTGGGCGCGGCGCGCGCGCGCCGTCTGGCGCCGCTCCAACGTGCCGCGCATCCTGCTCTTCTGGGTCGGCTCCGTCGTCGCCACCGCCGTCGTCGTCACGCTCATCGTCAGCGACTGGATCAGCTGGGACCACCTCAACCAAGACTTCCTCTCCACCACCGGTCAGTCGCCACAGCAGCTCGCTCTCTGCCTCTGTCTACTTCATTCTGACTGCAGAATGGATGCATGATTTTCAACGGAAAATTATTTTTCTACGTTATCCTCATCCCTTCCTGTCAGAAAGGTCACAGTTCGTAATAATCGACAGGAAGTCATCTAATGACAACAAGGTGATATCCGGAGTTCCCCGCAGGGGTGTTACGAGGGGGGACCCAAAAGAAACGGGATTGTTGTCATAAAAAATGTATTGATGAACCTTGTTACAAAATTACTTCACTCACCTTCAAAATACTCTCCATTACATGCGATGCACGTGTCAAGTCTCTTTTCCCACTGTTGGAAGCATGTTTGGAACTCTTCAAGTTTGGCCGGCCGAAGTGGCCGTGTGGTTCTAGGCGCTGCAGTCTGGAACCGCCAGACCGCTACTGTCGCAGGTTCGAATCCTGCCTCGGGCATGGATGTGTGTGATGTCCTTAGGTTAGTTAGGTTTAACTAGTTCTAAGTTCTAGGGGACTAATGACCTCAGAAGTTGAGTGCCATTTTTTTCTTCAAGTTTGATATTGTCCAGTGCCCTTTGCGAAGCTGTTTTTACCGCCTCCACATCGTCATAACGCTTCCCTTTTAGCGTTTTTTTTTCATTCGTGGAAATAGGAAAAAGTCGCACGGGGCTAGGTGCGGCGAATACGGAGCGTGGGGAACGACAGACCACCTCTGAGATGCCAAATAGTGGGTCACTCGTAAGGCCGTGTGTGCTGGAGCGTTGACGTGATGCAGAAACCGGTCACCTGATCGCCAAAGTTCCGGGCGTTTTCTCTTCACATCCTCTCGCAGACGCCTTATATTGATGCAAATGGCTCTGAGCACTATGGGACTTAACTTCTGAGGTCATCAGTCCCCTAGAACTTAGAACTACTTACACCTAACTAACCTAACGACATCACACACATCCATGCCCGAGGCAGGATTCGAACCTGAGACCGTAGCGGCCGCGCGGTTCCAGACTGTAGCGCCTAGAACCGCTCGGCCACCCTGGCCGGCTGCAGACGCCTTAAAACATCCATGTAAAAGTGCTGCTTAACAGTCTGGCCAGGGGGTACGAATTCCCGATGCAAAATTCCACGAACATAAAAAAAGACAATGATCATCGTCTTCGCATTTGACTTCACTTGCCTTGCGTTTTTTTGTCTGGGAGAGTTGGGAGTCCTCCACTGGCTTGACGCTTGCTTGGTTTCTGGGTCATACACGTAACACCAACTCTCATCCCCTGTAATGACTTTGTTCAAGAAGTTTGGATCACGTGCAGTCTCTGTTTTCAAGTCCTGACACACATTCATGCGGATGGTTTTTTGCTCCTGTGTGAGAAGGTGCGGAACAAATTTAGCAGCAACACGTCCCATGTGCAAATCCTCACTCAAAATCCGCTGGCACGAGCTCCAACTGATTCATGTCTCTGCTGAAATTTGGTCGATCGTTTGGCGACGATCCTCGTTGATCTTTTGGCGGACCTTTTCAATGTTCTCTTCATTTCACGATGATGAAGGGCGTCCAGAACGAGCTTGGTCTTCAACACACATCTCACCACGTTTAAAGCGCCCAAACCACTCGAAAACCTGTGTGCGGCTCATAGCGTCCTCCTGGAAAGCTTCCTGAAGCACTTGGTGTGTCTCCGTTGCAGTTCTTTTAAACAGGAAACAAAATTTCACACACTCTCTTTGCTCTTTTAAAGTTGCCATAACGACTTCGCAGAGGTAACCCGCCAACAGTCAGAGAAACACAATACCACACTTACACGTTCAGCTCTACACTGGCGCCGTCTGCACAGCTGTTTCATGAAGGTCTCTACTAACACCATCTAACGTGAGAACCCTGCACTACGTCTACGAGTGGCAGCGCCCTCTTTGAGTCCGGTTTCTTTTGGGTCCCCCCCTCGTACAAACCCTCTGCTGTTCTTAACCCTACCAGTACCAAAGCGTTTTCCCTAAGGCACATTAGCAGGGTGGGGGAGGTGGGTACTTTACGCCGACCGCAAAAAGTTTTTAAAAAATTCTTTGATTGTTGTTGACCACTATTAACAACATACTTTTTACAGAGATACTGATGCGGACGACCCTGAAAACATCTTTTAGCACACTCTTATCAACATCGACGCATTTTCAATAACGTTTACTACTAACCTTTTGGTATTTTATGAGCACCACGAGAGTAATTTTAAAAGTGCGAAGTTCATTAATTTTTGTGGACTTTTACTTCCTTCTAAAGAGATGTTAACGTCTGAGTAAGGTCCTGAAACTGAAAGTTCTGAATATGACATTCGATCTGGAAAGTGACTACTAGGAATTAAATTTTTGGCTTAAGTTTAACCGAAAATTTTTAAACATTCATGGTATTTGGTAGAAGAATCCATTATAAGCAATAAACATTCTTTCCATAATTTTAAAATATATAGTAACTGAGTAAATTACGATATTTTCAAAATGGTTCAAATGGCTCTAAGCACTATGGGACTTAGCCGGCCGAGGTGGCCGAGCGGTTCTACGAACTACAGTCTGGAGCCGCGAGACTGCTACGGTCGCAGGTTCGAATCCTGCCTCGGGCATTGATGTGTGTCATGTCCTTAGGTTAGTTAGGTTTAAGTAGTTCTAAGTTTTAGGGGACTGATGACCTCCGATGTTAAGTCCCATAGTGCTCAGCGCCATTTGAACCATTTTGAACCACTATGGGGCTTAACATCTGCGGTCGTCAGTCCCCTAGACTTAGGACTACTTAAACCTAACTAACATAAGGGCCTCACACACATCCATGCCCGAGGCAGGATTCGAACCTGGGACCGTAGCAGCAGCGCGGTTCCAGACTGAAGCGCCTAGAACCGCTCGGCCACAACGGCCGGCACGATATTTTCAAAAGGAGGCCTTAGACTAACTGTTCACCCCCCCCCCCCTCCCCCAACTTGGTATTGGACGGTTAACTTATATTCTGGACACAATTTGAGCCGCCTTGTTAGACTGGTTAGAAATGATGCTGTCATTTGTCGTCGAGTAAAGTGATCGGAACATCAAAATCAATTGCGAAATGATTCAGTCAAGGTATCTGTTTAGTGCCAAAAGTGCGGAGTCCTTCATACGAGGACTAAAACAATTATGTTAAATTTCCTCTAAACGATAAATAACACGAATTTAAAGTACTACAAATTACCTATAGCTTACAATGTCAGATATCTTAAATTGGAACTAACATACAGAAAATACAGAGGGAAAGGCAAGCCAAACACTGCATGTTATTGGCAGAACTCCTGAAAGATGCAACAAGTCC
The DNA here is from genome assembly GCF_021461395.2 of Schistocerca americana. Lineage (NCBI taxonomy): Eukaryota > Metazoa > Arthropoda > Insecta > Orthoptera > Acrididae > Schistocerca > Schistocerca americana. The sequence goes on along the minus strand of NC_060121.1, from coordinate 424,183,928 downwards.
ACCAAAGAAAGTGCCTTCACTTCTCTTGTTCCCGCTCTTCTGGAATACTGCGGCGCGGTATGAACAAAAGACAAGCGTACGAAATATCAGACCAACTGCGTGATTGGACTAAAGAGTTTCTAGCAAACAGAAAACTGCAATGTCATTCTCAATAGAGATAAGTCTGCAGGCGTAAAAGCAACATCGAGAGTACCCCAAGGAAGGGTTATACGAGTGGGACTATCACTTTTCACAATATATGTAAATGACGTAATGGATAACGTCGGTAGTTCCATTCGGCTTTTCGTGGATGATGTATGTAGAGAAGTCACGACGCTGGAAAATTGTACCGACATGCAGGAAGACCCGAAGAAGTTCGACACTTGGTGCAGTGAGTGACAATTACCCTTCAATACAAACAAATGTAACCTACTGCAAATACACAGGCAGAAAGGCGCTTTCTTGTAAGATTACACAATTGGAGAATAATTACTGGGAGCAGTTACTTCCATAAAATATCTAGTAATATGCATGTGGAGTAATCTGAAGTAGAACGACTACATAAATCAATAGCAAGTAAGGCGGATGTCAGACTGAGTTTGATGGGAAAAATCCTCAGGAAGTGCACAAAGAATCTAGACCACAAAACCTTCGTTCGACCAATACCTGAATTTTGCTCGTCAGTGTTGAATCCATATCAGATAGGATTGTTAGATGAAATAGAGATCCAAAGGAGAGTAGCGCGTTTCGTTCCAGGTTCTTTTTGCAAGCACCAAAGCACCACGGCGATGCTCACCCAGCTCCAGTGGCAGGCGCTACGAGAGAGGCGCCCTGTTTCACGGTGTACTCTACTATTAGACTTCCGAGAGCACATGTTCTTAGAGGAATCATCCAAAATATTGCTTCGTCCTACGTATATCTTGCGAAAAGGCAATGAAAACGAAATTAAAAAGATTTGAGTCCATACATAGGTTTGCGAGCAATCGGTCTCCCCGAGAACCATGTTGTTGTTGTTGTTGTGGTCTTCAGTCCTGAGACTGGTTTGATGCAGCTCTCCATGCTACTCTATCCTGTGCAAGCTTCTTCATCTCCTAGTACCTACTGCAACCTACATCCTTCTGAATCTGCTTGGTGTTTTCATATCTTGGTCTCCCTCTACGATTTTTACCCTCCACGCTGCACACCAATACTAAATTGGTGATCCCTTGATGCCTCAGAATATGTCCTACCAACCGATCCCTTCTCCTAGTCAAGTTGTGCCACAAACTTCTCTTCTCCCCAATCCTATCCAAACCCCTCATTAGTTATGTGATCTACCCATCTAATCTTCAGCATTCTTCTGTAGCACCACATTTTGAAAGCTTCTATTCTCTTCTTGTCTAAACTATTTATTGCCCACGTTTCACGTCCATACATGGCTACACTCCATACAAATACTTTCAGAACCGACTTCCTGACACTTAAATCTATATTTCATGTTAACAAATTCCTCTTCTTCAGAAACGCTTTCCTTCCCATTGCCAGTCTATATTTTATATCCTCTCTACTTCGACCATCATCAGTTATTCTGCTCCCCAAATAGCAAAACTCCTTTACTACTTTAAGTGTCTCATTTCCTAATCCAATTCCCTTAGCATCACTGGACTTAATTCGAATACATTCCATTATCCTCGTTTTGCTTTTGTTGATGTTCATCTCGTATCCTCCTTTCAAGACACTGTCCATTCCGTTCAGTGCTCTTCCAAGTCCTTTGCTGTCTCTGACAGAATTACAATGTCATCGGCGAACCTCAAACTTTTTATTTCTTCTCCATGGACTTTAATACCTACTCCGAATTTTTCTTTTGTTTCCTTCACTGCTTGCTCAATATACAGATTGAATAATATCGGGGAGAGGCTACAACCCTGTCTCACTCCCTTCCCAAGCACTACTTCCCTTTCATGTCCCTCGAGTCTTATAACTGCCATCTGGTTTCTGTACAAATTGTAAATAGCCTGTCGCTCCCTATATTTTACCCCTGCCACATTCAGAATTTGAAAGAGAGTATTCCAGTCAACATTGTCAAAATCTTTCTCTAAGTCTACAAATGCTAGAAATGTAGGTTTGCCTTTCCTTAATCTAGCTTCTAAGGTAAGTCGTAGGGTCAGTATTGCCTCACGTGTTCCAATATTTCTACGGAATCCAAACTGATCTTCCCCAAGGTCGGCTTCTACTAGTTTTTCCATTCGTCTGTAAAGAATTCGCGTTAGTATTACGCAGCCGTGACTTATTAAACTGATAGTTCGGTAATTTTCACATCTGTCAACACCTGCTTTCTTTGGGATTGAAATTATTATGTTCTTCTTGAAGTCTGAGGGTATTTCGCCTGTCTCATACGTCTTGCTCACCAGGTGGTAGAGTTTTGTCAGGACTGGCTCTCCCAAGGCCGTCAATAGTTCTAATGGAATGTTGTCTACTCCCGGGGCCTTGTTTCGACTCAGGTCTTTCAGTGCTCTGTCAAGCTCTTCACGCAGTATCGTATCTCCCATTTCATTTTCATCTACATCCTCTTCCATTTCCATAATATTGTCCTCAAGTACATCGCCCTTGTATAGACCCTCTATATACTCCTTCCATCTTTCTGCTTTCCCTTCTTTGCTTAGAACTGGGTTTCCATCTGAGCTCTTGATATTCATACAAATGGTTCTCTTTTCTCCAAAGGTCCCTTTAATTTTCCTGTAGGCAGTATCTATCTTACCCCTAGTAAGATAAGCCTCTACATCCTTACATTTGTCCTCTAGCCATCCCTGCTTAGCCATTTTGCACTTCCTGTCGATCTCATTTTTGAGACGTTTGTATTCCTTTATGCCTGCTTCATTTACTGCATTTTTATATTTTCTCCTTTCATCAGTTAAATTCAATATTTCTTCTGTTACCCAAGGATTTCTACTAGCCCTCGTCTTTTTACCTACTTGATCCTCTGCTGCCTTCACTACTTCATCCCTCAAAGCTACCCATTCTTCTTCTACTGTAATTCTTTCCCCCATTCCTGCCATTTGTTCCCTTACGCTCTCCCTGAAACTCTGTACAACCTCTGGTTTAGTCAGTTTATTCAGGTCCCATCTCCTTAAATTCCCACCTTTTTGCAGTTTCTTCAGTTTTAATCTACAGTTTATAACCAATAGATTGTGGTCAGAGTCCACATCTGCCCCTGGAAATGTCTTGCCATTTAAAACCTGGTTCCTGAATCTCTGTCTTACCATTTTATAATCTATCTTAAATCTGTCAGTATCTCCAGGCTTCTTCCATGTATACAACCTTCTTTTGTGATTCTTGAACCAAGTGTTAGCTATGATTAAGTTGTGCTCTGTGCAAAATTCTACCAGGCGGCTTTCTCTTTCATTTCTTCCCCCCAATCCATATTCACCTACTACGTTTCCTTCTCTCCCTTTTCCTACTACCGAATTCCAGTCACCCATGACTATTAAATTTTCGCCTAACTTCACTATCTGAATAATTTCTTTTATTTCATCATACATTTCTTTAATTTCTTCGTCATCTGCAGAGCTAGGTGGCATATAAATTTGTACTACTGTAGTAGGTGTGGGCTTCGTGTCTATCTTGGCCACAATAATGCGTTCACTATGCTGTTTGTAGTAGCTTACCCGCATTCCTATTTTTTTATTCATTATTAAACCCACTCCTGCATTCCCCCATTTTGATTTTGTATTTATAACCCTGTATTCGCCTGACCAAAAGTCTTGTTCCTCCTGCCACCGAACTTCACTAATTCCTACTATATCTAACTATAACCTATCCATTTCCCTTTTTAAATTTTCTAACCTACCTGCCCGATTAAGGGATCTGACATTCCACGCTCCGATCCGTAGAACGCCAGTTTTCTTTCTCCTGATAACGACGTCCTCTTGAGTGGTGCCCGCCCGGAGATCCGAGTGGGGGACTATTTTACCTCCGGAATATTTTACCCAAGAGGACGCCATCATCATTGACCATACAGTAAAGCTGCATGCTCTCGGGAAGAATTACGGAAGTACCAGCGCAGCAAGGCCGTTTTGGTTAGTGTTACAAGGCCAGATCAGTCAATCATCCAGACTGTTGCCCCTGCAACTACTGAAAAGGCTGGTGCCCCTCTTCAGGAACTACACGTTTGTCTGACCTTTCAACAGATACCCCTCCGTTGTGGTTGCACCTACGGTACAGCTATCTGTATCGCTGAGGCACGCAAGCCTCCCCACCGAGAACCATATGCGACTGGAAAAGGGAAAGGGGGAAATGCCACTGGAACACAAAGTAGCCTCCACCAGACGCCGTAAGGTGGATTGCGCAGTATGGCTGTAGATGTAGGGATTCCTTATCAGATGGCACTGACGGAAGACAACGAGAATATTCACGGAGGGCAGCTTATTTTTTTATTATCACGAAATAGGGGAGAGTGTGTCACAGATAGGATCAACGAGTTGAGATGACAGTCGTTTAAAAAAGGCGGTTCTCGTTACGGTAAATTCCAAAAAAATTTGTTGTTCTCACCTACACAGGGGGAAGTAACTATCGCTATTAATTAAAAGGAATCAGAAATCGCACGGTAAGATTTAGGTGTTTATTTTTCTCAACGTGCTATTAGAGAGTGGAATGGTAGAGAGATAGAAATTTGTTCTGTGAATCCTCTACAAAACGTTTAAGGGTCAGTTGCGGAGTAATAATGCAGATGTAAGAACTCTGCGTATTTCGTCAGCCAGATTATAGTTTCGATTTTTCCTCAGAAAAGAAATTTTTATTCAGTCTTTATTTTTTACCAATGGGTTCAAGCTGGTGGATACAAAATCCTGAAACGTGAGGCAAAACTAAATTGACGTTGTTTTATATACAGCATGAGCCAGCTGTCACAGGCTACCACAGATTCGACCAGAACGAATACGTATATCGAGACGCGCTTTTAGCTAAGTTGTAGAGTGGTAAATTTTCCGAGCTAAGCAAGTAATTTGTGATGTTTCTGGCTGCCAAATTATGACGACGGCTTCATTTTTTAATTTCAGATCTGAATGACCGATTTTTTCTGGAATTTGTTTGGTCTCAATTAAGTTATAACAGTGTTTTTATTCATTTTTTGGTATTAACCGAGTAAAAAACCGAAATATCGATTAGCCATAGCAGCAGTACTGAATTTTTTCTTTTTTTTTTCGTAATATCTGCATTAGTTTGAAATTTCGCGACATTATAGAAACTGAGAAAAATGGTCAGTGGTATTTTAACAATAATTCCGACAGAAACGACCAACAAACACATGGCAGAAAAATTGGTACAACGTTGCAAAGACAATAATGTCCCTGACGCCGTGTGCTGCGGCTTAAGGTACGTACATACGTGCAGTGTGCAATACTCACCCCCGCGTGGTGTATGCGGTTGTTTCTCGCTGTCGTCGCCCTCGCCGTCGTCGCCGTACACCCTTTGTATTGCAGAATGCACGAACCCTAATGTGGAAATATTTTTAAGAAGTGATGTGGCAATGAAGTACCATGCTTTATTTGCTTTAAAAGATTAAGATGTGTCTGCCATTTTTATGAAATAATAAGAGGAAGAAATTGTGGTAGCAGCAGTAAATTAAAAAAGTTAACAACAATTCAGTTTCGGTATACAATAAAAATAAAAAGTAGCTGATCTGCCTTGTCTACATAATATGCCTTTACGTGCTTGTAACCCTTGGAAATGGACAAATTAACACGAAGAACAGAGTTCTTCAACCTCAGTTTTACCCTTTAGCACTGATAAATCGTAATGGCCAAATAGTGGTATGATCCCCGACTACAACATGATTTTCGAGCAGAGTTTCAAAAAATTAGACTCAATACTGGCGATTTTTTGTAGTATTCGAACACTGCTCACTTCTCGAGAAAAGCAGCGAACGGTGGACGGACTAAGGTTTCTTTTACGCGCCTATTTAATTTAATATTTTGGTTCTATGTGTCTTGAAAGTGAGAGAGTGAAAACTTTTCAATCTTCGTTTGATTTCTGCGTTTATTACAGGAAATAACAGGAATTAAGCGCCAAAAATCGTTTATTTCAGTAACCCGTTATTTTGAGCGATTTTAATTGTCAGGTTAAACTGGCGTGGGAAAAACGATGGAAAAAAAACGATGTAACCGAAAACCGGTTGTTTCAGGGATAACGTCATCCCTACTCAAACTACTGTGCCGTCATCACGTGAAGAGGTCCGACAACGTTTGCCCTAACGTACCAAATTTAAGCAAACACGTAACTCATGTATGGTTCGAGTATTGTGTTCCCCTCGACAGGACTTGAACATCCTGAAACTTTTAACATTTTTGTCCGTACGTTTTATTTTCATGAGTCTAAAGAAATAGAACATTGTGTCATTCAAAGTTTGTCTTACTACAGAACTAATCAGGCAACAAGCATGAACTTATATTACCATTAAAGATCTCCTTTACAAAGTCTAATGAACTTATGAACACATTTAGGGAATTTAGAACTTAGAACCCAGAGGAGTAAGCAGTAATTGATTTTTAGTTCCCTGTGTAGAATTTCGCTCTTTTTTCATATTTTACACATTAAAAAATGCAAGATGCCTTCTTCAACTGCACAGTAATCGCAGCTGAAGAGGATATTAACTTTAGGAACTGTTTCGATTTAAAGTCCTCAGAAAGCTCCTTCACGGCTACATATTACCTCTTTATTAAATGAAAAACTTATTGCCTGTAAATAAGTTTTCCTTTTACATTCTGAATCATTATAGCTATACTAGACTAAACCTGTGGACCATGGTGGGTGTTTTAGATAGACGAATAAGACCCAGCCGTTGTGTTGACGAGGGTGGATCACGTAGCCACGACGGACGGCACAGCTGGGCTTGTCAGGGGACTGACATGTCACTCAACCCTCACCACTCGCCATGAGTGGAGGTTGAGCGCTTATGGATTAGGGTGGCTCTCCAACGGTTTCTGCGTCAAGTAGAGTTCCTGACTTAACACCACCCACAATAGGGCGAAAAGGAGTGCTGCACGCTACTAAGGTAGCCGTGTCTCCAGCTCAGTTACTCGTCAACGTCTTTCCAAACAGATCTCTTGCTCTTTTGCTATCCCAACGGCGAATTTGTGAGTATAGGTATTGTTCTGGTCGAAGAAAACATTTGTCCGTACTCTTGGTTAGTTACTCTTCAGTTCACAACCCATATGATCCACGAAATTTTGTCACGCTTCCGAATATTTTTAACGTCAGCTGTATTTGGCATGGAAATCATACCTATTGCTGAGACTTGAAAATTTGTGTTGGAATGGGATTCAAACTTGGATTTCCCGCTTATCGCGAGCGGACGCCTTAACCATCTCGACTATCCGTGCGCTCTCCCGGGACCGACTCAAACCTCTCATATGACACGGAGTACTAATAAACATGTGGTCCCGCAACGGTGAAAATTAGGTGGGTAGACCATGTAACTAACAGAATTGAGAAGGAAAGAAATTTGTGGTACAACCTGACTATAAGAAGGGATCGGTTGGTACGACACATTCCGAGACATCACGAGATGATCAATTTAGTACTGTAGGGAAGTTTGGGGGGGGGGGGGGGGGGGAGCTGAGAGGTTTAACTGCAGCCATCATTCGTGAAAGCAACTGGATGTTTTGACCGAGTTGCACAATCTTTAGTATGCTGATTCCATTTGTGCATTAATGCGAACAGTGAACATTTTCAGCAACAACTCATTCTTCAGTGCCGTCTCTTGGCACGCCTTCTGGACCACTGCATCGGAAGAATAGTTGTCATTATTAGTATCGACCGCGACTGCTACGAGCTAATGGGTACCTCAGAGAAGCTGTACACGTAACATCTTACGTTTACATATTTAGACTGTCTTTAGTGTTACGTTCGCACAAGGCCATATCAAACTACATTATCCGTACAATACCTAGTCCTCGTTTGGCAAAAGTTGCTTTACTCTTTATCCTATTCGTTTCACCAAGGACGTTGTCAGATGAACGTATACTGCCTAAAAGTGAAATGTATTCGCAGTTGCGAATATGGACAAGCTTCAGCGCTATAATGTAATGACAAAAATAAAAATGTGTTCCGGACTGGAACTCGAACCCGGATTTCACCCTTATCGCGAGCAGTCACCATACCATTTGGCTACCCGAGCACAGCTCGCGGCGAGACCCTAACTTCCGTATTTCGTCAACAAGCAACATGTACGAAGGAACATTGCATCGAAATTTGAAACAACACAGGCACTGAAAACCTCTCATATGACACGGAGTACTAGTAAACGTGTGATCCCGTAACCGTGAAAATTAGGTGGGCAGATCATGTAACTAATGAGGAGGTACTGAACAGAACTGAGAAGTAAAGAAATTTGTGGTACAACCTGACTATAAGAAGGGATCCGTTGGTAGGACACATTCCGAGACATCACGGGATGATCAGTTTAGTACTGGAAGTAAGTTTTTTTTTGGGAGGGGGGGTTAAAAATCGTAGAGGCAGAACAAGAGATGAATACAGTAAGCAGATTCAGAAGGATGTAGGTTGCAGTAGGTACTCGGAGATGAAGAGGCTTGCACAGGACAGATTGGCATGGAGAGCTGCATCAAACCAGTCTTCGGACTGAAGACCACAACAACAACGCCGGAAGTAACAATCTGCCGCCTTTCTACCCATTCTCCTTCGGAGTAGGCTTCAACGATTCTAGACACGACTCTGAGATATTTCTCTCAGATCATTTAATGATCTGGAACCCTTAAACGCTCACTCAGATCAGTTTTTAAGAACAGTGCTTTTCCATTCCCATGCACTTGTTTCATTGCGATTTTGCCAACAATATTTAGCTGACAATGCACGTTTCAACCAGACGCAAAGTATGCCAGATCTACCAGACTAGATTTCAACATTCATATACACTATTTTGAAATGTTCACTTTCGAGCATTTAATGGCCTGGAGCCCACAAAAGCATACTTAGCTTCTTCGTGGACAGAATATCGTTCGTTACATTATGTAGCTGAACGTCTCAAATATCTACCACATCAACAATTCTACGAAACTTCATATGACGATCTTTATCGCGATACCATGAATTTTACTGGTCATCTCTTCAAAAGATATCCCAATAAGCGCCCGGATCGCACCAAATCTGGAGAACTCGATCGTACACACTAGATTAATGTAATCAGTTATCAATGGTTCAAATGGCTCTGAACACTATGGGACTTAACATCGGAGGTCATCAGTCCCCTAGAACTTAGAACTACTTAAACCTAACTAACCTAAGGACATCACACACATCCATGCCCGAGGCAGCATTCGAACCTGCGACCGTAGCAGTCGCACGGTTCCGGACTGAAGCGCCTAGAACCGCTCGGCCACCGCGGCCGGCTCAGTTATCAATGATTCTGACTGCTGTTAAAGAGTTCCAGCGAACGTGGCTCAATGCCTTTAATATCTATGCTACAGTATACAATTATAAGATGTTTTATCCCTTTCCTGAGATCGATCACTTAAGAACGGCGCCAGTAAACAACTGCGCTTGTCATCTGAAAATATCACCAAAGTTGTTACAAGAATCTCGCTTACGGAAATATCCTGCTGTTTCCGAGACCGAGAAGCCATCCGTGAACCGAATGCGTGCTGTTGATTTCGTACGTCGACTGACGTAATCTTACTTAACCTAATATGAGTAGGCTCGGGTTTCGTTTTGAGTCATTTCGCATAAGACTTCATGGCAACTGCCGGTCTAATTTTCTATCTTCGATTCGAGCACTCAATGAATTAAATATGAAAACATACAATACAATGTTTTCGTGTTTTGCAGTGTAAGTTTTGCGTTCCCATCCTCCTGCCCCCCCCCCCCCCCCCCCCCTCACAACCACATTTTCACATTTTACGATAACGTGACCCCATATCGTCAGTGAGGGCATCCACCACGCAATACGTATTATATCCTCCTCCTCTGCCTCTTATTTACTTCCTGCGTTACCTGCATCAGCAGTATTTCGTTCGAAAAATGTACTTATTACATAGGAAAACAATAGTTTCATTTTGTCTCGTCTCACAAGTGCTTGACACTATTACTGTAATCAGAAAATTGACTTTTTTCCTCCGCTAACCGTCAATTCTCAATACTTGATTAATTTCAGAAATAGATAAAGGAGTATGTTACCCCGGTATTGGTATTGATTATTTATGTTTTAGTTTAATTTTGTTGAGTTTTTGGATTTGTTCTTTAATACTTACTGCTAGAGGTTCAGTTTATTTAAGTTCCTATCGTTTTATTTTGTTTGTTTTTATAGTTTTGATTTTAATAATTATACTTTATTGTTCGTTTGCTAGATTAAGTCTTCTTTATATATATATATATATATATATATATATATATATATATATATATATATATATATATATATTAGGCTAGATTGGTTCCTACTTTGCTCTTGATTTTAGGTTGGGGTTATCAACCTGAGCTTTTGCAGGCTGGTGTTTATCAAATTTTTTATACTTTGGTTGCTAGATTGCCTTTGTTGTTAGTTTTATTTAGGGTTTATGATTTTTCTAATACTTTGTATTTTCCTTTATTGGTTGATTTTGGTTCTTATTATTTTATATTTTTATGATTTTGGACTTTTTAGTTAAGATGCCAATATTTTTGGTTCATTTATGACTTCCTAAGGCCCATGTAGAGGCCCCTATTTCTGATAGAATAATTCTTGCTGGTGTTTTATTAAAGCTAGGTGGTTATGGAGTATTTCGTGTAATAAAGGTTATTTGTTATTCGTGGTTGAAGTTTAATTATTTCTGGCTGTCTTTGGGTTTATCTGGTGGAGTTATTGTTAGATTTATTTGTTTTCGTCAGGTTGATTTAAAGTATTTAATTGCTTATTCTTCTGTCGCTCATATAAGAATCACTAGAAATTGATGGGGTTGTATAGTACTTCATTAAAAACACTTTTATAAACAAGGAAGTTACTGGTTTTGAGAGGCTTGGTAAAGTTAGTAACGTTTTTGTTGGTGCCATTTAGACAAATCCACCAGGGTAAATACTAATGCATCTCTATTTCATTCATTATAATTAGTAGCTGAGCTCCAAAAATTTCGGTAACTTAAGCACCTTCCGACTATCTTAACGATTAAGTTATTATATTTTAATGGCGCTGTTTTCGACGAATTCGAGACACTCTATACATTAAAACGCTGTCCACATGTCATCACCGAGCTATTTGATACAGTGGTGAGAAACTGAATTCATATTTGGGACGACTGCGATACAGATCGCCTATCGGTCATTTCCCTTGGCACCCCTAATCATTCAAGGGGAATATCAGGATGGTTCCTTTGAAAGGGCACGATCGATTTCCTTCCCTACCCTAGCACAAGCCGAGCTTCTGCTCCATCTCCAGTGACCCCACTGTAACCTTCTTTCGGTCGTGTGTCCATCGTATTCGTGGTGGCTCGCGTTATTTTAAGATACGGACTTGCAGACCGTCGCTTCCGAATACAATAACGACTTTTTGTGCGCTCATGCTGGGCCACGAATATACAGATTTGCAAAGGAGATCTGATATTGGCCTTGGGTGATTTAGAAAAACTACGAGATAACGCCTCCGAATTTTTTATGAGACAACTCTTAAAACGTTTTAAAATAAAAGTAACGTTATTAAAATACTTCATCCTTATTCTCCATATCTAGATACTTATTACTCACCGTAGTCAACCTGGCGATGAACACATTCCTCCTAAAGAAAGACCAGTTTGTTGATACCATTACAGTACAACGTTTCACTTTGTTGGTACCTCAACCCTCGCCTCTGCTTGCACCGCTTCATCACTATCAAAGTGAACTCCTGGAAGGTGATCTTTAAGTTTTGCAAATAAATGAAAATCGGATGGGACCAAGTCGGGACTGTACGGACGATGATTGATGACACTGAAACCATGGCGTCGGGTTGTTGCGGGTGTCGCGGCGCTCGTTTGTGTTCTGGCATTGTCGTACTGTAAGGAGAGGGTGCTGCCTGTGTGCACAAACTCTTCAAATTCGAAACTCGATTGCAGCACGCTTTTTCTCATGCACCGACGTCGTTACGTTACACACCGCCATGTTGCACGCTACAATTCGGAGCTCTCTAGCGGCAGAGGACTGAAGATATGTACACATGAAGAATAAAGATGCAGGCTGTTAATAACACCTCAACAGTTTTCACATTAAAAATTCGGGGACATTACTTTTCAGCATGCCATCGAACCTACAAAATTTATCTGGAGAGCTACACGAGAGTTTCAGCTCTGCTTTCTCCGAACACGAGTCCATTGTTGATTAAGAACCAGAGGAATTAGCCACGATTTTTTTGAAGAAGCGATTACGGAACCCACGTGAAGTGACTTAGGGAAGCGAAGACCACGGAACGCGTGGGAAGAGGCTGTGAACCTGGCTCGCTCGAAACCTATTTCGGGGCTATAATTTTTTTTAGATTTTTACATTTTTTACACATTTATTTTACTTTTATGAACAAGTAAAGCAGATCGTAAATATCTCTTGCACATAGTACATAGAAGTAACGGCATATTTATATATTTGATGTCAATGTTACTTACCTTTCACAAAAAAACAGAATGAAGAACATGTCATCGTTGCTCTGGTCTTCAGTCCAAGATTCTCCACGTTAGTCTATTCTGTACAAGCCTCTTAATCTCTGCATAACTAATGCACCCTACATCCACTTCAACCTGCTTACTGTATTCAATCCCTAGTCTCAGTCTACAACGTCGTCCACCCACATTTTGCTCCTTTACAAAATTGACGACTCCTCATTCCTCAGGCTACGTCCTGTGAACCGAGCCCGTCTTTTGATAAGGTCGTTTCGTAAATTTCTTTTTTCACCATTGCGATTCAGTACCACGAGTGTAGCGCTCTGTGAGCCCGGGCAGGCGGCAGGCCTGTAGCGACAGCAGGCACCGTAGCGAGTCGATCACGCCGTATAGCACATATGCATGACCAGCGCACAGCCCGGGGCGGGGCAAGTGCAGGGAACCTCGAGTGTGACGGCGAACGAAGGGCACCAGCGTAAGATACAGCGTCATCAGCCCCGCGAAAACGAGTATGCGGTAGTAAAGCACGCAGAGTGGGCGGTGGCTCGGCAACCAGTCAGGCGCAGGTGCAATGCACGAACCCTCGCGGAAGACACTCCGAACTCGATAGAAGTCAACCAACCGTATGGCCTCCAACTGGAACGCACCAGTTGTCCCGCAAGGCAAAGAGGCGACGTCTAGAAGCAGTTGGCTGGATGACTCATATCAGGTCAACGACCGTCGTGGAGTAGCTTCTCGGAGCTCGCTGCATATGATGACAGATAACTGCATAGCTGGGACGGATGGTATTTATGGTCGCTCGACTCTGCCCTGTCAGTGTCAAATTTCGATCACGTAGGTCCAGGAAGTAGCGCAGCGCCAGGTTCGGACTGTGCGTAATCCAGGTCACCAATGTTACGGTCTGGCTCCCATATTGAACTGCATAAACGATGTTCCGGACCGCGGAAGCTGCTGACAGTAGGGCTAGTCGTGTGGCAGTTAGATTCGTTTGCCAGGGCAGAGACCACCGCCATGTCAGCTCGGCCGCTCTGTAGCTTCCTGCGTCAAAATTAGCTAGGTCGCAAGTTCCAGACGCTATGAAAGGCCGTGGCGCAGCACTTTGTTCTCCTTCAGCTGCTGTTCTCTTCCAGAGTTCTCTTTTATTTCCATTGCTGCTTGTTCAGTGTACAGATTGAACAACCTCTGCAATAGGCTACAAAGTGGTCCCATTCACTTTCCACCTAATGCTTCATTTTCATGTCTTCAGCCCTTACAACTGCAGTGTGGTTTTTGTACAAGTTGTGAAAAACCTTCTGCGTCCTTTATTTTATCATTGTATCCTTCAGAGTTTCAGAGAGTGTATTCAGGACAGCATTATCGTAAGCTGCTTCTAAGTCGACATATAATACAAATCGTAAGTTTGTCTTTCTTCAAACTATCTCCTATGATAGGTCGTGGGGTCAATATTGCTTCACGTGTTCCTACATTCACCGGAAACCAGGCTGACGAGGTTGGCTTCTACCAGTTCTTACATTCTTATGTAAATAATTCGTGTCAGTACTTTACAACCAAAACTAATTAAACTAATGCTTCGGTAACATTCACACCTGTCAGTATCTATCTTATTTGGAACTGGATTTCTGTCATTCTTCTCGAAGTCTGACGTATTTCGCCTGTCTCGCAAGGATCCCAGTTATCCGGAGAAAATTTCTCTGCCCAGGTGTGTTATGTCGTATTAGGTCTTTCAATGCTCTGTCGAATTATTCTCTCAGTATCCTATCTACCAGCTCATCTTCATCTACTTCCTCTTTCCTTCCTGTAACAATCCCTTCAAGTTCATTTCCCTTCTATAGCTCATCTATACATTGTTTCTGCCTTTCAGCTTTCCCTTCGTTGCTTAGTGTTGGCTCTTGATATCAGTTTTATCGCTTTTCTCCAAAGGCACATATCTTTCCACTATTCATACATGCTTCTACAGCCTTGCATTCGTCCTCTAGCAATTCCTGCTTAGACATTATGCTGAATTTTTATATTTTCTCCTGTCGTTAATCACATTCAATATCTCCGGTGTTATCCAAATATTTCTCTAGGTCTTGTCTTTTACTTGTTTTTTGCTCTGCTGCCTATACTATTTCATCTCTCATAGTTACCCGTTAGTCATGCATCGTATTCCTTCCCACTGTTTCAATTACTCTTTGTTTAACGCTCCCTTTGAAAAACTCAACGACTTCTGGGTCTTTCAGCTTATCCCCGTCTCACCTTCTTAATCTCCTACCTTTCTCCAATTTCTTCAGTTTAATTTACAATTTGCACTTGGAAATGTTCTGCACTTTATAATTTTATTTCGAAATACTTGTCTTACCACTATACGAGTATAATCTATCTCAAACCTTCGGATGCCTCTAGGTCTGTTCCACATGTACAATCTTCTTTCATGGCTGTAAAAACAAGTGCACTCGTGGTCTAGGGGTAGTGTTTTTGACAAGCAATCAAAACATCTTGTGTCACGGGTACGTACCTCCTCTGCAGAGGAGCGGACAGAGGTTCAGGGCACTCTCTTCTTCTTGGGGGTGGGAAACTGCCCCTAAAAGTTGAAAAAAATTAGCAAAGATCGACGGCTTGAGAATGCAGAAGGCATTACAGATACATAATGTGTATCCATAGGACATGTGGCCAGTAAAAAAAAAAAGTGTCATGATGATCTCTCCATTGGCAAAGGATTCAGGAATAGTCCCTCAATCGGATCTTCGGGAGGCGACTGCCAAGGGGGAGGTAACCATGAAAAAAAGACCGAATAACCAACGAATGGATAACGTTCTACAAGTCGACGTGTGGATTGTTAGAAGTTCTAACGTGGTAAGACAGCTAGAAAATCCGAAAAGGAAAACGCAAAGGCTGAATCGACATACAGAGGGTGTCAGTGAATTGAAACGGAAAGCAGGTAAGGATTTATGGTCAGATGAACATAAGGTAACATCAGCAGCAGCAGAAAATGGTATAACTGAAATAAGATTCGTTATAAATAGGAAAGTAGGACAGAGAATGAATTTCTGTTAACAGTTCAGTGATAGGGTTGTTCTCATCAGAATCGACACCGACAACAATAGTTGAAGTATACATGCCGACGTCGCAAGCAGAGGATGAAGAGATAGAGAAAGTATAAGAGGATATTGAACGGGTAATTCAGTACATAAAGGGGGATGAAAATCTAGTGGTCAAGGAGATTGAAATGCGGTTGTAGGGGAAGGAGTAGAACAATGGGGTACGGGAGAATATGAGCTTGATAGCAGGAACGAGAGAGCAGAAAGACTAACTGCGTTCTGTAATACGTATCAATTAGTAATAGCGAATACTCTGTTCAAGAATCACAAGAGGAGGAGGAATACTGGAAAAGACCGGGAGATCGGGAAGATTTCACTTGGATTACATCATGGTCAGTCAGAGATTCCAAAATCATATATTTGATCGTAAGGCGCACCCAGGAGCAGATATAAACTCAGATAACAATTCAGTAATGATGAAGAGTAGCCTAAAGTTTAAAGAGGTTACTCAGGAAGGATTAGTGCGCAAAGAAGTGGAGTAAGGAAGTAGTGAGGAATGTAGAGATACGCTTGAAATTCTCGGAGGCTATAGGTACTGCAATAACGAATAGTTCAGTAGGCATTACGATTGAAGAGGAATGAACATCTCCGAATAGCACCATAACAATAAAATTTAAATGCCTCTGAGTGCGCCGGTCAACAACACACATTTACGACCGCTTACTCGTATCTCGTTCACAATACGAAGGGGCGCGTTGCACAGCTTCACCGCTTCACTTCAAATTTTGTTCCAAGCGAAGTCACAGAACTTGTATCTCCAAGCTGCCCATGCCGCCAAAACGCCCGACCAACTTCACACCACAACATATAGCGGTCATCACGCTCGTTCGGCAGCGATTGACACTCGTCTCCCAGCGAAACGCCACGAGATCTCGAGGGTACCCGTGGAAGGCTCACAAAATCGCTTCGCCTGGCAACCCGGAAGATAAGACACGCGAAAAGCAAAGATAGCTTAGCTCAACCACAATCGATCTCAACGATACATGAAGAAAATAACACTGGCGCCAGCTCGCTACGGCTCAAGAGATGAAAGATAAAGGAAAAATTAAAAACTGAAGCTATATCACCTCATTCGAGGCGATTTTGAAAAGTGAAATTCTAAAACCTTCACACCAATGTTTCCGAAGCGAATGATTAATTCCTTAGTCCACCTGAAACATTGAACGTATGTGTTCAAATCATTGTCCAGTTGGACATAAGGATTTACCATCGTACCCAGAAGGAGGTAGTATCGTACGTTCATGTTCCGCTTTTCATTCAGCAGCAAACAATGGCACATTTGATGTCGGACAACAGAGTGGGAGTAGGGATTTTTGTTCAGCGGCGCCAGCGAATCACTCAGCACCAATCGCGAGTACGGCAAATAAATGAAAAGCTTTCGGATGAGTATCACGATAACGCATTTATCAGCAAGAATTGAAAACATTAACACGGCCATTGTTTCCTGAAGAGAAAATGAGTTAGTGTGTTATGTGACAGGCAGTCGCTAATGTCAGTTTGACTGTGCGCCGCCTGCAGAGCGCGTCAGGAATTAGCTCGAATTTATTTCAGGGAAATTGCAGTATCGCAGCGAGTACATTATTGCGTCAACGCATTTCAGTTGTCTATTTGACAGCCTGCTCCGGACAGCAGTATAAAATGTCAGCCCGTTGGAGGCAAAATGTCAGACTACAGAGAGACGTTAAATTTTTTGGATGCCAGTAGACGAACCGCGTGGACTACGTGATACATACACCCACATGTACAACAAATGAAATGAGTCCTTCTGTAGCGTTCGATAACGCTGATAGAAATTGGACAGTAACACTAATACAATTATAGTTTCTTCACGTGGTTAAACTTTATCATAATTCAATCGAAGGAGCCAAGAAAACTAACAGAGCGTCTGAGGCTTGAGACAGTAAACTGATAGTGAAGCGCTGATTCAAAAACTTCCGATCTCTCAGTTTGACGCCTGAACACCGGAAGCTTTACCGCCTACGTGTTCCATACATCGTAGGATTGAGATTACGACGCAAAAACATAGTTACACACTGATTCTTTAAAGAATCGAACTCACGTACATAAAACTGCATCAAATGTCTGATTGCTTTACAATTTAATTAATGTATTAAATATTTGACGTTCAGTGTGTAAGCGAGAAAAAGTTTGAAAAAGGTTGGAAATTGTGCTTAATGTTTGTTGGAAGTTGCTAAGTGTTCTCATTATGAAAAACTCGATGAATATAGAGTGGGAAATTTGCGTTCCGTTTCAAGTAAAAACTAGTTCTACACGCATCGCAGTGTTTATGAAGTCTTATCTCCTGTGTCGTACAATGATATAATTTTGCAGGTATGTTCAATGATATCTATACGTACCGTCTGTAAAATGTGCTGGTACAGAGTTAGTAGTAAAGAAGTAATAAATCAGGGAAGAAAGAAGGAAGATTAGGTTTTAACGTCCCGTCACCATCGAGGTCATTACAGACTGAGCACACGCTCCGAAGGTTTCGAGGATGGGAAAGGAAATCAGCCGTGCCCTTTCAAAGGTGACAACCTAGCATTTGTCTGAAGCGATATAGGGAAATCACAGAAAACCTAAATGTGGATTTGAAACGTCATCCTACCGAATGCCAATAATAAAGTAAAACATTGTGCCTGCTGATGAGGTTTTATTGCACGAGCAACGAAAATGTAGAAAGCGACCATCTTCTTTGCTTTCAGCATTTTGTGGAGGATTTTAGCGAGAAAGTGTTTCGTAAAGGCTTGAAATTATGTGTAAAGTTTGTTGGAAGTCGCTGGGCGCTCTCACTCATGCCGGATGAGTAAAGTGTTTGTAGTAGAGCGCCGTCGGTTAGGGTTCCTCATTAAAAACACACAGCTTCTAACTGTAATACTTGTCTTATTGTGTTACACTTTTAGCTTAAGTGTGTACCTGTTAATGAATAGATTATGACAGCATTTTAAATTTTTAATTTGGGTCAATACTGACGCAAAAGTTTAAAAATTCTATTTTTGTTGCTCCTGCAAGCCGGTATGTAGACAATCTGCGACAGAGACGGGATCCGCATTCCAAGATAGTTGTTATCTATATATGGCCTTTATCATTGTACCGGTTGAGACTTGACTTGGTCCTGAAGAAAGCTCGATTTTTATTTTTCACTCCTGACAAGGTTTAGTACTCGTGCGGTGTTGGATTGCACTGCAATAGTGCAGGTGTGCCAGTTTATATTCCACATTCTGTGGAAATGCCTTCCAAAATTCTTGTATGGGATGGAGACAAACGAGTGTTCCTGCATTTTGGCGGCAACGTTTTCTGCCCAGCTCAGATGCTCGTTCAAAATTTTGTATACAAGTTCGTTAGCGTTTTCTGATGCAGTATTGGGGAACTGTCAAGAAGAACAGGAAGAAAATGGTCGCGGAATTCAGTAATAATTAGTTTTTGATTTTTTCCGGATTTAGTATTACATCCAGATTTTGGGCTTCTTTTAAAAGTGAAAACAGGTCGTTATTCATTTTGAGATATTCTGGTCTGGCGCTCAAGTAAAGCTGAAGGTCATCAGCAAAGAATTGTTGTTTACAGAAGCGCTGGCGAGATGTTGTTGACATAGGAGGAGAACAAAAGCGGGCAAATAACTGAATCCGTTGGCACACTTGGCAGAACTCGATTCCCAGACTTTCTTCACTCCGACAGAAATACGCTGCTGTCTCTCTCGTAAACAGCTTTCAAACGACGTCAAGGCATTGCTTTAAGGTTTCATTTGTCTCATTTACGTGAGCAGCATCTCAGATATTTTGCTGAAATCTGGTGACGTCAATACCGTGGCCTCGCTTTTGTTTAATGAAAACTTCGGGTCCCAAAAAGCGACGTGTTTGTGCTTTGGCGATTACTGAAACAGTTCTGCTAGTTACTTTATTACGGAAGCAGTACTGCCAGTTATTATAAAAGCAGTACTCCATGAACTACATCGGGCGATATTATAGTCACTAATTCCCGTAAAGGCAGCAAAACCACCTCCCGTGTTCCAGTAACGAGTGGACCAGGGGACCCAGCCCATTCCATCCAAACACAGCTCACACCATATGGAGCCACCACCGGCTTGCTCAATGCCTTGTTGACATCTTGGGCCCATGGCTTCGCGGAGGCCTGCACTACACTCGAACCCTGCCATCAGGTCTTACCAACTGAAATCGGGGCACATCTGACCAGGACACAGTTTTCCTGTCGTCTAGTGTCCAACGGATATGGCCACGAGCACAGAAGAGGCGTGGCAGGCGATGTCGTCTTGTTAGCAAAGGCACTCGCGTCGGTAGTCTGCTGCTGCAGCCCACTAACACCAAATTTCACCGCACGGTGCTAACGGATACTTTCGTCGTACGTCCCACACTGATTTCTGCGGCTATGTCACGCAGTGTTACTTGTCTGTTTGGGCTGACCTCTCTACGCAAACGCCGCTGCTCTCGGACGTTAATTGATGGCCGTCTACAACTGCATCGTCCATGGTGAGAGGTAATGCCTGAAGTGTGGTATCCTCGGAACACTCTTGACACTGTGGATCTCAGAATATTAAAGTTCCTAACGATTTCCGAAATGGAATGTCCCATGCATCAAGCTCCAACCACCATCCGCGTTCAAAGTCAGTTAATTCCCCTCGTGCGGCAATAATCACGTCGGAAACGTTTTCACATGAATCATCTGAACACAAATAATCGGTCCGCCAACACACTGACCTTCTATGCCTCGTGTACGCGATACTACCACCATCTGTACATGTGCATGACTTTTGTCGTCTCGGTGTACAGCAGCATTGTTGTCCATGCCTATCGCGATCCGAAGGAAAACCCTGGCCTCAACATTTTGTTACGCCTGGCAATACAATGTATTCAAATCAACTCCTAAAGTCAGCACCACACCCAGCAATTTACAGGATTTGAACTTTAAAAAAAATGGTTCAAATGGCTCTGAGCATTATGGGACTTAACTTCTAAGGTCATCAGTCCCCTAGAACTTAGAACTACTTAAACCTAACTAACCTAAGGACATCACACACATCCATGCCCGAGCCAGGATTCGAACCTCCGACCGTAGCGGTCACGCGGTTCCAGACTGTAGCGCCTAGGACCGCACGGCCACCCCGGCCGGCTGAACTTAAAAATCCAGGAATCCACCGTACGGTGATTCTCCTGAAAAGTGCTAACAAACCCATTAGTAATACTGACGACAGCGTAACTAGATACCTCTACGCGTCCTTTCACTACGAAATTGATCCATCGCTCCCTACATGGTTCGCTGCTAGGTTGGGTTGCTTGGAGGAAGAGACCAAACAGTGAGGTCATCGGTTTCATCGGATTAGGGAAGGATGGGGAAGGAAATGGGCCGTGACCTTTCAAAGGAACCATCCTGGCATTTGCCTGGAGCGATTTAGGAAAACCACGGAAAACATAAATCAGGATGGCCGGGATTGAACCGCCGTCCTCCCGAATGCGAGTCCAGTGTGCTAACCACTGCGCCACCTCGCTCGGAAATCGCTGCTAATGCTGCACCAGTAATAGGTTGCAACCTACTACAAAGCCCTGAGTAAACGGACGAGGAAGTACTTCGCAACTCATGTGATGCACATACAATACTTTGCTTATCCCTCTTTCTCCGCATCCTCTATCAACCGAGTTTCCACAGCTCCATTTTCCCAGGTTATGGAGCAGCGCCTTTCTTCGAATGATACCCAGTTTCGTACAGGCAATGTGGTATCGAGCGGTCACCAACGCAGTGTCTGTGCGTGAGAAGTTGAACCCAGCAACCCTGTACAGAGAGTGCTCCGCAACCATTGTCAAACTGCCGATACCATCGTACATCGAGTCCTATGTCGGGACCAAAATGTCATTTGGAACTGGAATCAAGAAAGGAGAGGAAGAAATGAAGCTGTATGCTTTACTCCAGGAAATTAAGGCCAAAAAAGCAAAAAAATTCTAAAGTGTTGGTGTCAACAAAGTAGTCTCTTGTCGAGAGAAATGTGTTCGTGGCCAGCGTGACTATGCTGAGAATTAAATATGTAATCGTGAATAATAAAGATGTGGAGTGCTAATAAAGTTTGTTTTGTTTAGCAAGACTTAAGAATTTTCACATAAGAAGTTCGGAGACATTACTTTTCAGCACTCCCCCTTATTAATGGACGTCACAGTGAATCTTAAAAGAACACAGGATGCAAATGTGGTATACGAGGGGACACCAAAAAAAACAATTATTTTTTAAAAGCTACATATTTTGAAACAGTTTACAAAACAACCTCATTCCATTCATAATACTCTCCGTTACAACTAATACATTAGTCCCACCGGTGCTTCCACTGTTCGAAACATTTTTTATAGTCATCTTTAGAAATGGCTGACAACTCATCCCTCGTTTTTTTCTTGACTTCTTCAATGTTGTCAAATCGGTGTCCTTTCATGCCCCTTTTCAAGCGTGGAAATACGAAAAAGTCGCACGGACCCGGTGCGTGGAGCAGCGGAACCATGCCATTTTTAGCCAAAAGCTGTCTAACAGAGACGACTGTATGTGCAGGTGCGTTGTCGTGGTGGAAGAGCCGGTCTCCTGTCTGCCATAAATCGGATGTTTTTTGAGGAACACTGTTATGCAGTCTTCTTAAAACTACCAAATAAAAGGTTTGGTTGAGGGTCTGACGTGGAGGAACAAACTTTGAATGAACTACGCCCTTGGCAACAGAAAGCAAATCATTATTGTTTTGATGTTTGATTTGACTTCACGACACTTATTTGGACTGGGTGAAGATGACGTCTTCCATTGGCTTGACTGTTGCTTTATTTCTGGGTCGTAACCATAGCACCACGACTCATCACCAGCAACGACCTTTGACAGAAAGTCTGGGTTTCAAGCTGTTGTTTCAAAGCACGACATGTTTCAACCCAACGTTCCTTTTGACTGTCAGTCACAACCCGAGGCAAAAACTTGGCAGTAACCCTTTTCATTCCCAAATCTTCCGTTAAAATTCGCTGAACCGAGCTCCAAGATAACCCACATGTCTGAAAGTTGATCAATTGCCTGTCGACGGTCTGTGAGCACAAGCTCTCGAATTTTTTCAATATTTTCGTCGATTCGGGTAGTTGGTGGACGTCCAGAACGAGGTTTGTTATCAATCGACATGTAATTTTTAAATCGAGCAAACCGCTCGTACTCCTGAGTTTTTCCCATAGCGTCATTTTGGTAATCTGTTTTCAACATTACAACAGTTTCAGCAATATTTTTGCCTACTAGAAATCAAAATTTCACAGCTGTATGTTGTTCACTTAAACTTGCCATCATAAAAAACGAAAGAAGAGCAAAATAGCGCTAGCAAAAGCAATCACTGCAGATGAACAGAACAATCCAGGTCGACAACAGGTGGCACTCAACTCGCAAAGAGTTGCGATATACACGCTTAACGACGGAAATGCGTACTACAAAAGTTCCGCCCACAGCGCTGTGCCATTCTCTTCCTCTCAGAATAGTACTTACACCCATCATCCTCAATTATTTGCTGGATATACAGCGTGTTTGTAAATGAATATCGTGGTTTTGACGCTTTATAATATTTATTACATTAAACTTACAATTATAAATGATATGTCAAATGAAAGAGCAATTCAAACAGTTGTACCAAGATCCTCACAAATGTTCATTGCGAGCACCATTTGTCACATGGCACACAGCAAGTCTATAGCCCAAGCGCTGAATAGGCCGCAAGGGGCCCAATGACAGGGCTTGCTTTGCATGGCCTCCACGTTCACCCGCCCTAACGCCATGTCATTTTTTTCCTTTGAGGCTTCATTAAGGATCGTGTGTACGTGCCTCCGCTACCAGCAGACCTCCCTGAATTAAGAAACCGGACTGAAGCAGCTGGCCGGCCGCAGTGACCGTGCGGTTCTAGGCGCTACAGTCTGGATCCGCGAGACCGCTACGGTCGCTGGTTCGAATCCTGCCTTGGGCATGGATGTGTGTGATGTCCTTAGGTTAGTTAGGTCTAAGTAGTTCTAAGTTCTAGGGGACTGATGACCTCAGAACTTGAGTCCCATAGTGCTCAGAGCCATTTGAACCATTTGAAGCAGCTGTTGCTACAATCACTTATCAACGTTTGGGAAGAACTCGGCTATAGACTTGATGTGTGCTGTGTGACAAACGGTGTTCAAATTGAACATTTATAAGGTTCTTGGTAAAACTGTTTGAGTTGCTCTTTCATTTGACATATCATTTATAACTGTAAGTTTAATGTAATAAATATTAAAGTAAGTTCAATGTAATCAATATTATAAAGCGTTAAAACCCAGATATTCATTTATAAACAACCTGTACTCTTCGTCCAGTTTCTGTCTTCTTCGATAGTCTTGCTCTCTGCGGCTCCCTGTGGTACCATTGGAATTATTCCCTGATGTCATAAAGACATGTCGTATCACTCCTGTCCTTTCTTACCTTTCTTATAGCGAGTGTTTTTCACATACAGCTTTCGTCAAAAATGGCTCTGAGCACTATGGGACTCAACTGCTGTGGTCATCAGTCCCCTAGAACTTAGAACTACTTAAACCTAACTAACCTAAGGACATCACACACACCCATGCCCGAGGCAGGATTTGAACCTGCGACCGTAGCAGCAGCGCGGCTCCGGACTGGAGCGCCTTTAACCGCATGGCCACCGCGGCCGGCCAGCTTTCGTCTCCCATTCTGTGTAGAACCTCCTCATCTGTTATCTTAGCAGTCCATTTAATTTCAGCACCTGTCTGTAGCGCTACACCTCAAATGCTACGACTCACTTCATTTCTGGTTTTCCCACTGTCCGTATAGTTTTCGATCAGAAAATCGTTCAAATGGCTCTGAGCACTATGGGACTTAACATCGGAGGTCATCAGTCCCCTAGAACTTAGAACTACTTAAACCTAACTAACCTAAGGACATGACAAACATCCATGCCCGAGGCAGGATTCGAACCTGCGACCGTAGCGGCCGCGCGGCACGAGTCTGTAGCGCCTAGAACCGTTTCGATCACATCTACATAGCATCATCTTAATTCCTTGTTCAACAACGTACTTCATGTGCACTTGGACAAGGACTCAGAACTAGATCAGTTATGGACTGTTCAAGGGAACCATACGCCATTCGGCGGGAATGATTTAAGGAAATGGCAGAAGATCTGACTGGAAACTGAATACCGATTTTCCAGACTGCGAGCCCAGGGCCGTAACCACTTCTCTTAGTGTTGTTTTATTTATGGATGGCGGTTATTGAGGTGCAGGTACACTGATGAAACCGTTGGTGGAGGAATGTGAATGGCTCTTGCAATAGAGTTTAGCCCGTGTAAACTGTAAGCTTGTGCTATATTTCACCATCTCCCTTCCTTACATTCCCATAATCGTTCATACGAACTCTAACTTAATACTGAACTACACAAGGACGTCTCATGACCGCCCATAAGCCAGGAGTACACTAAAAAAATAGAAGTGCTTTAGAACTCCTTTGAAAATAAGCCACGTGCTTCGAGCTCAAAATTATTGCTAGTTGCACAACATTACCTGTGCTGTAAACGGCCATTCTACTCTGAACAGCTTCATCAAGAGATAAGAAGCGGCGCCAACGAGCGCTGGCGGTATAAGTCATTTCCATCATGGACTATCCTTATTGTCTTCCAGCCAAAAATGTTTCGGTGTAACTATGTAATTAATGTTCGAAAGCCTTGTTTCTCAAAACAAGTGTAGAGCTGTGCAAGATTTCAGATTAGCTGCAGACTGCTTCGTGGTGCTGTCGTACTGACTAAACATATCCCCGTTTACGCTGTGCAAACCGCTCTGAAGTGCACAGTAAATAGAACTTTCTATTGTACCGCTAACTAGGGCTTCTTCCAGTTGCATTCACGTAAAGCCGCGCCGACAACGGACGTTCCGCGCAAAACCAAAGAAAAGGGTTCGGTGCAGCGCGGTCTGTTTGAACGTCAAGCCGCGTCGCTCTGCGCAACAACACAAAAGTTCCGCGCAGTGTCGGTTCTAGGACTGCCGATAAAATGTCGATATATCGATATGTGTACATTATCTCCAGAAAATAGCGATATACATTGGCGATATTTTATCCCCCAATATGTAGGTACATCAGCGTCAAAATAGCAGTGTCGAGTGGCGATAATTTTATTTTATATTCAATTTTTTCACAATTTTCGGAAAATATTTGAAGTTGTTCTTTTGAAATTGTAGTGGGACATAATTTCACTATCACTGTGTGAAGGAGTCAAAATACTTTTTGAGCTTTCATCATGTCCAATCTTTCTCTTTGACTGTGTAAAGTAGTTATATGTGGCACAAAAAAAGAACTTCAGCTGCACTGGAGGGCGTGGTGGTGTGAATGGAATAACAAGATTTCCGATATGAGGAAACAGCACACCAGTTGCGTTAACAATCAAGTTTTAAGATACCTAGCTTATTATTTCTTCACATCGACATTCTTCATAAACAGATGCTGAAAATGATGAAAAAATCTAAATGACAAGACAGATCGCTGGGGTGGCTGGAGACGTGTGAGGGGAAATGTTGACTTAATCGGCCCTCGGCGCTACCAGGAGAAACTGCAACGTTTAACTTCAACTCGCAATTTTGACACTACAACTGCTATATCACTGGCGTTTGCAAAAATAAAAAAACAGATAATTCAACACGAAGTGTTCCGGACAAGTTCGATATGTGACGAAACCGAACGATGAACCCATCAGACACCTTTTATTGCGCCACTGTTACCTTCGTTAGCAAGATGGTTATCGCCAAGCTTGACCGTGCATCTTTTCCTTTCAATTCTTGCTCTAAGGGGAATGGGCAGGCAGCTAGCTTGTTGATTTATAGAATATCTAATAGTAAATCAGTACTTTAATACACAGATCTATAACCGGCGGTATATTTGCAATGTGCAGCCGATATTTTTATAGGCAGGTACGTTGATATTTCCTTTTCCGATATATCGACACCTTTTGGATTTATCGAGAGCGGATAGTGATATCCTTTTAAATATCGATGTATCGGATTCCCAATATTTTTAAAAATATCAACAATCCTACTCGGTACGGCAAAGTAAAATTGTTCATTCGTGGGCGGCTCTGTTTGGACGGCGTTTCTCGTTTTCCACTGTTTTTGACGTGCATGTGCGCACATTGGAACACTGATGCGCACCTACGAATTATCTGCTCCATTTGACGCAGCTCTGTGCTACTCCGCGCCGCCCGTTTTCCGCGGAACTAAGGGTTCGCCGCGTTCACGGTGAACGCGCTGAAAGGACGCGAGAGGAACAATTCCTTACACGCCTCTGCTCACGCTGTAATCAGTGGCCCGTTTGGTAGCTATACGTATGGGGTTACTGCGCATACCTAGAGTCCTTATTTAATTCTTATTCTTGAAACTTTGCACGTAGGCTTTTGCGGTATAGTTGGTGCTGTCTTCATGTGTCTGTTAGTTCAGGTGTTTTAACATCTCCGCCGCATCGAACAAACTTGAAGACATTCGTGCTATCCTTCTCTGTAAACGTTCAGAATACGCTACCAGTACTAACTGGTATGGTTTCCACACATTTGAGGAGTGTTGTAAGAAGGTCTCACCAAGTGTTTTCTGATCAACAAATGGTTCAAATGGCTCTGAGCACTATGGGACTTAACATCTGAGGTCATCAGTCCCCTAGAATTTAGAACTACTTAAACATAACTAACCTAAGGACATCACACACATGCATGCCCCAGGCAGGATTCGAACCTGCGACCGTAGCGGTCGCGCGGTTCCAGACTGAAGCGCCTAGAACCGCTCGGCCACTTCGGCCGGCTCTGATCAACATCCTTTGTAGGATGATTGTATTTACACAGTATCTTACCAATGAAACAAAGTCTGACACCTATTTTACCTGAGACTGAGTCTATATCAACATACCATTTCATATCCTTACAAATTGTTACGACAAGTTATTTAAGGACACTAGGGGTCATGTTGTTGTTTTTTTCGGCCATCCCCACTGCATTTTAAAAATGCATAATCAACCAAATTTCGACTGTAAACCAAATACATTTGTCTGAAGGGTGATACCACACACCTGAAATTGAATTCATAGCTGAAACTGTACAGTAGTGGAGAATCCAAAATGAAAGGATATTTTAATGCAGGCAACAACTGCTAGTGCGACAGATTATTTCATTTAGGAAACATTGAAATCTTATAAAGATGAGACGAAATAGTAGCGCAGCTTTTTTTTCAGGCAGTGGAAGTGAGTGTTGTACCTTGGTACACTTTTCAGGCATTCGTCTCTAGCCAACCCGGTCGCAGATGTTTAATCCTGCAGGGGGTACTGAAAAGTAATGTCTCCGAATTTTTAATGTGAAAACTCTTAAATATTTTTTAAATAAAACAAACGTTATTAACATTTCCAACTTTATTCTTCATGTCTACATATTTCCAACTCTCTGCCCGTAGTGGGCTCCAAATTGTGGCGTACAACATGCCGTTGTATAACGTAACTACGTCGATGCGTGAGAAACAGCGTGCTGTAATCGAGTTTCGAATTCGAAGAGTTCCTCCACATTCCTCCATGTGTTTCTTAAATTATTCATTATGCTGGAGTATCGACCAAACAACAATGTGTGTTCCTGGTTACACTATCCTGCAGAAAAAAACTCTCATCTTCCACATATACATCTACATGGATACTCTGCAAATCACATTTAAGTGCCTGGCAGAGGGTTCATCGAACCACCTTCACAATTCTCTATTATTCCAATCTCGTATAGCACGCGGAAAGAATGAACACCTATATCTTTCCGTACGAGCTCTGATTTCTCTTATTTTATCGTGGTGATCGTTCCGCCCTATGTAGGTCGGTGTCAACAAATTTTTTTCGCATTCGGAGGAGAAAGTTGGTGACTGGAATTTCGTGAGAAGATTCTGTCGCAGCGAAAAACGCCTTTTTTGTAATGATTTCCAACCCAAATCCTGTAACATTTATGTCACACTCTCTCCCATATTTCGCGATAATACAAAACGTGCTGCCTTTCTTTGAATTTTTTCGATGTACTCCGTCAGTCCTATCTGGTAAGGATCCCACACCGCGCAGGACGGACAAGCGTAATGTAGGCAGTCTCCTTAGTACGTCTGCTACATTTTCTAAGTGTCCTGCCAATAAAACGCAGTCTTTGGTTAGCCTTCCCCACATTTTCTAAGTGTTCTTTACAATTTAAGTTGTTCGTAATCGTAATACCTAGGTATTTAGTTGAATTTACGGCTTTTAGATTTGGCTCATTAATCGTGTAACCGAAGTTTAATGAGTTCCTTTTATCACTCATGTGGATGACCTCACACTTTTCATTGTTTAAGGTTAACTGCCACTTTTCGCACCATTCAGATATTTTTTCTAAATCGTTTTGCCGTTTGTTTTGATCTTCTGATGACTTTATTAGTCGATAAACAACAGCGTCATCTGCAAAAAACCGAAGACTGCTGCTCAGATTGTTCAAAAATGGTTCAAATAGCTCTGAGCACTATGGGACTTAACATCTGTGGTCATCAGTCCTCTAGAATTTAGAACTACTTAAACCTAACTAACCTAAGGACATCACACACATCCATGCCCGAGGCAGGATTCGAACCTGCGACCGTAGCGGTCACGCGATTCCAGACTATAGCTGCTCAGATTGTCTCCCAAATCGTTTATATAGATAAGGAACAGCAAAGGGCCTATAACACTACCTTGGGGAATGCCTGAAATCAATCTCTGTTTTACTCGATGACTTTCCGTCATTTACTACGAACTGTGACCTCTCTGACAGAAAAACGCAAATCCAGTCACATAACTGAGACGATATTGCATAAGCACGCAATTTCACTACGAGCCGCTTATGTGGTACAGTGTCAAAAGTCTTCCGGAAATCCAGGAATACGGAATCGATCTGAAATCCCTTGTCAATAGCACTCAGCACTTCGTGTGAATAAAGAGCAAATTGGCGTTCATAAGAAGAAGAACAACACCAAAAACGCAACAGGAGCATAATATGTAAGAAATTGTCCACGCAACCTGCAACTGATAATGCCTTGCAGAAAATAAAGGCGAAACGCGTATGGCACTAAAATTGTGTTTTATTCAGTTGCTGTCAGACGGTCCAGAAGTAAAAATTATCAGTGAACCAAAGTCTACCACCTGTTTTACCTAAAACTGATCATTTCATTTCGTATCCTTACAAACTGTTAAACCAGTTATTCAAGAAACACCTAGTGTCACGTTGTTTATTTAAACGTCCGGCCATTCCGGTGCGTTTTAACAGTTTATGACCAAGGTAAATTTTGACTGCAACCGAGTTAAGTTAATTTTGCGTGTTACAATATGCACTTAAAAATGCATGCACACCTATAATTCTGTACCAGTAAAGCATACAAAAGAAAAGCGTATGTTAATGCAAGTAACAATAGCCTGAACGGTAGATTATGGTCATTCAGAAAACTTTGAATAAGATCTGATAGAATAGTTGTGCAGCTCTTTACAGGATTTAAAGATAACTGCATCCTCTGTTGAAAGTATAAGGTTATTAATAATATTGTTTCCCAGGTCATTAAAAAGAAACGTGAACAGCAACGGTCCCATCGCACTTCCATGGGGCCTACCGGAAGTAGCTTATTCATGTGTCGATGGTTCTCCACCCGAGATAGCATGCTACGTTCTCCCTATCGAGACGTCCTCAATCCAGGTACAAATTTCATTTGATACCCCATAAGACCATACATTCGTAAATAAGCTTTGGTGTGAACAGCAGGGATCTCAAAACACTTCCCTGGGCATACTGTAAGTTACTTAAGCAGCTGACGATGACTCTTCTTCCAAGATAACATGCTGCGTCTTCCCAGCCAAGGAATGCTCAATTCAGTTACAAATTTCGAATGATATCTCACATGGCGGTATTTTCATCAATAAGTTTCGATGTGATAAAGAGTCAAATGCTTTTCGAAAGTCACGAAACACTGCATCTACTTGACACATGACTTTCAAGGTATCATAAGGAAAAACCGCGAGTTGAGATTCGCTTGACTAATGTTTTCAGAATGCATGTTGGTTGCATGGAGATCATCCTGTCCAAGATTTCTCATTATGTTTGAGTTCAGAATATGTCCTAACAAGTGGGAGGTCTGACATGCGGGTCATCGCTTTTGGTAAAATTTTTAAACGACGTTCCGTATTGAAAACAAAGAGACACATGTTTCAGCTTTTTGCAACACACCGCCTAGTTTTTGAAAAAAATTGGGTCAAAGTAGACGACGAAAAATCATATTTTCAGTGCTATACATCAAAATATCGCCTAAAAATAAATGTTTTTATTAACAATATGGGGTCCAAAGTTCATAATGTTCGGGGTATTAACGTTTTTGCGTTTTCATGCTTTAGTTTGGGTACCCGTCGTACTGAGGATATAGCAGAGCGAGGTCGGTGGTCGAGCGGATAGCAGCCGTCACGTTACCTCAGCGTGTTCAGTCGGAGGACATGTAGCCCTCTATAATAATAATAACTGCTGAGCCGTGTTCGATTCTTGGTCGTGGCTTTTTTTCATTCGAAATTTTTTTCGTCGTACCTGATAATGTTCTGACTACGGGAATACCTTTCTTTCCTTTTCTTGAAATAAATCATCCGGAGGTGTGATTAATAATCAAATAATTACACATCAAGTGCTACGATATGACTTTCGTAGATGATGGTGCTCAACCGACCGGCACCATGAAAGTTACACCAGCGAAATATACCTATTTTTGTCAGCTGTGTGACGTTTACTTCTTCCCACATGTCATTGCTCGACTTCAGAATCATGCAACATCACAGCAGAGCAGAGAATTACAAGATAGGGCGAATTGATATCCGATATATCTATTTTTAGCAATGTGAATCAGAAATGTTTTGCACGAACAGTGAACCGAAAAACATGCCAGTGTGGCGAGATTTCGTTCATGTGTTGCGTATGGTGCGAGAAACATTTATGTTCTCCCTATTTTTATGGTAAGTTTCATCCCACTGATTGCGAGAACGCTCACGAATAGAAGATAAGTTAGAATTACGGAATAATATACTTTGAGTGTATTTTCGTACTATGTATCACGATGAAAATAATTGTCAACACATTATATGTACTTATTTGATTACTAATCACACCTTCCTTTTTTTTTTTTTTTTACAAAAAAAAAAGGCAAAGAAAAGTAGTCCGAGTGTCAGAATATAATCAGATACACGAAAAGAAACATGAATTACAAAAAAATATCACGACAAAGAATAGAACACGGCCCAGCGGTTTGGTAATCTAATGCCTTGATCGCTCAACCACCGACTTCAGTCTGCTAAACATACTGAATGACAAGTACCCAACCTACAGCTTGGAAACACATAAACGTCAATAACTCGAACATTATTGACTTTAGACCCCATGTTATATTAATAAAAATATTTTTAGACGATCTTTCGATAAATACCATTGAAAATATGATTTTTCGTCATCAACTTTGACCTCGATTTTTTCAAAAACTAGGGAGTGTTCAGCAAAAAGCCAAAAAAGGTGTCTCTTTATTTTCAATATAGAACGTCCTTGCAAAACTTGATCGAAATCGGTGACTCATATTTCAGACCCTCCCCTTGTAAGATGCTACAACAGATTGATGTCAAAGATACTGGACTATAGCTTTAAGGATTTCTTTTGCTATCCTTGTTTGAGTGGATCAAGGGCAGTAGTGAGTTTCCGAGGGGTCACGCCAGAAAAGTTCGAGAGTGAGACGAATATAAAACAAGGGGATGCTCTGTCATGTGTTCTGTTCAATTTCATCTCTGAAAATGTAATAAGGGAATGTAGGCAACAGGGATGGGCTGGAGTACAGATAGACGTATTTTTAGTTGTCGCGTATAAAGAGATGATATAGTACTGCTCAGTACAATCAAGCCATGAGCTGAAATAAGTTTTTGCGTTTTCATGCTTTAGTTTGGGTACCCGTCGTACTGAGGATATAGCAGAGCGAGGTCGGTGGTCGAGCGGATGGCAGCCGTCACGGTACCTCAGCGTGTTCAGTCGGAGGACATGTAGCCCTCAATGGACAAATAAGCACAGAAGGTTGCGCTAAAGGTGAATCAAGACAAAACTGAGTTCATGCAGTTAGGAAGAAGACAAGAGAGGCAAGAATTTTTTGACATGGATGGCATGAGGTTCAACTGAGTTCACCAGTTCAAATACTTAGAACCTTGGTTTGCCAGCAACAACAACGTAGAAATGGAGATCAAGGAAAGAACTGTAGTGGAAACGAAATGCATGTATTCCCTTAGGGATGCGCTCAGCTCTAAATCTATATCTGCAAATACTAAGATGAGATTCTATAGCACAGTGATATCTGTGACACGCCCAGCAGTCATGTACGGTTCAGAAACATGGAGCATGACAAAACCCAAAGAGGAAAAATTATTAATATTTGAAAGGAAAGTAATGAGGAAGACAAGTGGGTCAATCTAGGATAAAGGATGATGGAGAGGAATGAGGAGGAATGAGCAAATCTACCTCTCCATGCAACAACCAAAAATACTAAAAAAGCAGACGAGCAAAAGAATGTAGTGGGCAGCCTATGTAGCCTGTATGCCAGAAGATAGACAGGTGAAGAAATCTGAACACCAGAGGCCCCAAAGGACGACCAAGCGACCAAGACAGCCCTGAATGGACGACCTGGCGAAAGGCCTGGCAGCCCTGGAGATTGAAGACGCCTGGAGGATCCGAGCACAAAAAGTAAGGGCATAGAGGCAAATTGTGGAAGCAGTGCCGGCCGCAGTAGCCGAGCGGTTCTAGGCGCTACAGTCTGGAACCGCGCTGCCGTTACCGTCGCAGGTTCGAATCCTGCCTCGGGCATGGATGTGTGTGATGTCCTTAAGTTAGTTAGGTTTAATTAGTTTTATGTTCTAGGGGACTGATGACCAAAGGAGTTAAGTTCCATAGTGCTCAGAGCCATTTGAACCATTTGAAGCAGCGCTTGGTCTACAGGTCCTGTGACCGCTGGATATGTATGTATGTACGCAACCTCCTTGTAGAAGGGTGTGCCATGCGCTTCCTTTCTAATATGGGTCACAGTTTTTGTTCGAGCGATTCATAGTCAATTTTTGTCAAAAAAGGAGTTAAACTCAGCAGCAAAATCTGTGCGTATCATACGATAGGTTCCTGTGATCACGAGAGCTTCACTGCTGCCGGTGTTACCTGGGAGTTGAACAGTGTTCAAGAATGCGTCCCCAGAGGCGCGCTGCTTGGGGAAACAAAGAATTGGCGAGAAGCGGCCGGAGCGGCCCTTCAGCCGGCACCTGAGCGCGCCTCATTAGAGACGGCCGGATCCAGGTCAGGCCGTGCGCTCTCTAAAAACAACCTGTTGCCAGGCAACGCGCCGCTGCTGCTGGAGCTGGCTGCTCCACGGATCGATGCGAGCTGGCCGGAGCCGCGTGCACCTCTGGGTTTAGGGCAGGCCACGGCCGCCCCTCCACGACCCTGCATGTTGCCTTCCAGTGTTTCCAAACGATGGATAACTTGGCGGAGATCTTCGCAGTAGAGGACTGCGGTTTGGCTATTCACGAAACATTGTTCCATTCCATTGTGGCAAGGTGCTACAGGAACAAGTTTTGAATAAATCCAGGGTGAAAAAGTCTTTGTTGCGGAATTACTTAAAATCGTATTGAGGGAGCCAGTCCTGACAAAACTCTACCATCTGGTGAGCAAGATATATGAGACAGGCGAAATTCCCTCAGACTTCAAGAAGAATATAATAATTCCAATCCCAAACAAAGCAGGTGTTGACAGATGTGAAAGTTACCGAACTATCAGTTTAATAAGTCACAGCTGCAAAATACTAACGCGAATTCTTTACAGACGAATGGAAAAACTGGTAGAAGCCGACCTCGGGGAGGATCAGTTTGCATTCCGTAGAAATATTGGAACACGTGAGGCAATACTGACCCTACGATTTATCTTAGAAGAAAGATTAAGGAAAGGCAAACCTACGTTTCTAGCATTTGTAGACGTAGAGAAAGCTTTTGACAATGTAGACTGGAATACTCTCTTTCAAATTCTGAAGGTGGCAGGGGTAAAATACAGGGAGCGAAAGGCTATTTACAATTTGTACAGAAACCAGATGGCAGTTATAAGAGTCGAGGGACATGAAAGGGAAGCAGTGGTTGGGAGAGGAGTGAGACAGGGTTGTAGCCTCTCCCCGATGCTATTCAATCTGTATATTGAGCAAGCAGTAAAGGAAACAAAGGAAAAGTTCGGAGTAGGTATTAAAATCCATGGAGAAGAAATAAAAAGTTTGAGGTTCGCCGATGACATTGTAATTCTGTCAGAGACAGCAAAGGACTTGGAAGAGCAGTTGAACGGAATGGACAGTGTCTTGAAAGGAGGGTATAAGATGAACATAAACAAAAGCAAAACGAGGATAATGGAATGTAGTCGAATTAAGTCGGTGGTGCTGAGGGAATTAGATTAGGAAATGAGACGCTTAAAGTAGTACAGGAGTTTTGATGTTTGGGGAGCAAAATAACTGATGATGGTCGAAGTAGACAGGATACAAAATGTAGAGTGGCAATGACAAGGAAAGCGTTTCTGAAGAAGAGAAATTTGTAAACATCGAGTATTGATTTAAGTGTCAGGAAGTCGTTTCTGAAAGTATTTGTATGGAGTGTAGCCACGTAAGGAAGTGAAACATGGACGATAAATAGTTTAGACAAGAAGATAATAGAAGCTTGAGATATGTGGTGCTACAGAAGAATGCTGAAGATTAGATGGGTAGATTACAAAACTAATGATGAGGTATTGAATAGAATTGGGGAGAAGAGGAGTTTGTGGCACAACTTGACTAGAAGAAGGGATCGGTTGGTAGGACATGTTCTGGGGCATCGAGGGATCACCAATTTAGTACTGGAGGGCAGCGTGGAGGGTAAAAATCGTAGAGGGAGACCAAGAGATGAATACACTAAGCAGATTCAGAAGGATGTAGGCTGCAGTAGGTACTGGGAGATGAAGAAGCTTTCACAGGATAGAGTAGCATGGAGAGCTGCTTCAAAACAGTCTCAGGACTGAAGACCACAACAACAACAATCCATTGGTTACAAAAACATATTAAGTGCAAGGTGGATCTTGAGCTGACTCCCCCATAGCAGTACAAAATAGGACTACACTTGCAAAATAAACGCGCTATGGGCCGCACTCAGCACACTGTATACTACAGAAGGTAATTGAAAGAAACAGGCAATGAGACGAACAGATATGACACTTTCATTCAAAGACAATAAATACATTGAAGTCACCACGATTTATGTCGGTCGGCGTGGAATGACATGGACTGGAATAGAATTGTCTTCAGTGATGAGCACCGCATTGAATTGAGCCACGATGGCCAGCGAAGACGTGTCTGGAGAAGCCACGGACCTGACTGTCGCCCGTCATATCGTCCGGCAAGCAGGAGTGGTGGTCTGTGGTACCATTTTCTTTGATAGCAGGACCGTTTTGGTTGTCATCCGCGCCACCCTTACAGCGCAGCGGTACTTCGACGGTATTCTACGCCACGATTTTTGCCCTTCATGGCAAGTCATGCTGGGCTTATATTTCAGAAAGATAACGTCCGCCCGCACACGGGAGATTTCCCACTGCTTTTCTTAGTGCAGATCTCTCCCTGACTGACAACATTTTGGGCAGGGTCCACCGGAGATTTTGACGATCTAACGCGCCACCTGGATAGAATTTGGCACGATATCCCTCAGGAGGACATCCAACAACTGAATCAAGCCGTATAACAGCTTGCAGAAGGTTCTGAGGTGGACCAACGCGTTATTGACTTGCTCAATTTACGAAGCTCTCTCTCTTGATTAAAACATCTAATTTTTCTGAAATTGTAATCATTTGTTTGTCTGTACATGTACATCAAATCTACCGATTTCTGTCCCATTCAGATAATTTATTCGTGGTACGCATTTTTTTATAGTGAATTTTTGTGAATCACAATAATTTTAAGTCTTATTTTGTCTCAGAACAAGACACTGACCACCAACATAAACTTTCCATTCATAAAAACCTAACCTCAAGACTAAGGAGGTTAACAATGCGGATCGGTGTGCCGGTCAGCCTGAATGTGGTTTTTAGACCGTTTCCCACAACCTACTACGTGAATACCTGGCTGGCATCCCAGTCCTGTCTCAGTTACACGATTCGCAAACATCTGGAAAACTTTCGCTCAATTTCATATGAATAACATTACACGCAGACAGTTGCGGTACACATATTCCGTCCCAGGTGGTAACAGGATGGCGATAGGAAGTGCATCCGGCCACTCCCTGAATTAAGCAGGCAAAATCCGTTACTAACCATGCCGACCCTGCGCCTGATGCGGGACAAAGGCACAAAAAAAAAAAAAAAGGAGAGAGAGAGAGAGAAAGAAAGAAAGATTCCCTGTCCGGAACTATACTCCTGATTCACACCAGTCCCTCCAGGTACTTGAATTCCATCCACTTCGCTTCATACGCTCATAGGCTTTCAGCTCTTAGAACTCATTCACCCTATCTATCTATTATTTCAATTCAAAAGAAATATTATATCGCTTTCATTCTGTTCACCAACCCTTTCCTGCTGCCATAGCGTATCAAACAGTTCATCGTTTTGACTGTCAGCACTTTTATCCTTTACTCCATAGTATCAATCTTCATATCTCATTGTAAGGCCACTTTAACAGTTTACATCCCCTCGGTCTTTGCTCCATCCCTCTCGTGTGCAATACAGCATTTTCGTCCCCATGCATTCCTCTTATAAACGAATGTTTAGAACTCATACAACAATCTCGTGCATCTTTCCTTTCTTTCATATCCAAATCTCAAAATCCATCCACTTTGTGCCTGTTGACTGGAAGCTATATTGTATGTCTTCAAGTCCCAGTGCTATATCTTACATGCAGCTATACATCATCCTTGTACTGTCATTCTCCTTCACGTGATCAGTTACTGTACGGACATTCCATCAGTCTTCCCTCACTAACATGAGAAGTGTCATTCTCTCTCTCCACATCGCCATTAACTGCTCTGTGGACACCAGAACCTTCGACATCAGAATCTCCATTCCTCAGACTATAATCAGTTCACCACATCAGCTAATATATAACCATGTCTTCACCTCGATTTTGATAATATTTCCTGACAATTCCAATATGTTGTGTTTTAAATAATCACCGCTTTCTGCTAATTATAGGGTTTCTGTTATAAATCCCGCTGAGGAGGTTGAGGGTGATTCACCAAAGCTAGTGCATATATACTTATGAGAATCTGTATTGGTCACCCGCATGCTCTTGTGGTGCTGATTCCACAAGACACAAAAAAATGGTTCAAATGGCTCTGAGCACTATGGGACTTAACATCTGAGGGCATCAGTCCCCTAGAACTTAGAACTACTTAAACCTGACTAACCTAAGGACATCACACACATCCATGCCCGAGGCAGGATTCGAACCTGCGACCATAGCGGTCTCGCGGTTCCAGACTTTAGCGCCTAGAACCGCGGGGCCACACAGGCCGGCACAAAAAAAACATTGATAGACCTCTGGTTACTGCTCCCCACTCACTGTGAATGGTCAGAGATGGGTCCAAGTGCTGCACATCTCACTAGATAACGTCACAGATATAATGAACAGAGTTGAGGGCAAATGACGTGAGAGACTACCCAACAACTCTCATCTCCGTGAGGTTTTCTTGAGGCATTTGACATATTTCGGGGCGATGATGAGGTGCTTTTTGCTGAACGTGCAGATCACTGCAGCGCACTGTCGGCAAACAGATCCATATGACCTAACACTAGGGTCCGGTATGCTTAGCCCATAAAATACGATGGCAGATCCATCAGGAGACCGATTTCAATCCGTGTATACATCCCTCACACTCGAATACCTCGATCACCTTCCCGAACAGTACCCTATTGCAAGGAGAGTGGGTGCTTGGCGTAGTTTTCGTCGTGCTCGCATCGTCCCCCCCCCCCCCCCCCCCCCCCCCGCCCCCAGAGCAGTATCAATGTCAATGTTACCCGCGACCCGTCGGAAAGATGACCTACTTCCATGTTTCTAACGTCCAACGATGGTGTTCCTGCACCAGTGCCGGCCTCTGTGGCCGAGCGGTTCTAAGCGCTTCAGTCCGGAATCGCGCTGCTGCTACGGTCACAAGTTCGAATCCTGCCTCGAGCATCGATGTGTGATGTCCTTAGGTTAGTTAGGGCTGGGGCCTCAGATGTTAATTCCCATAGTGCTTAGAGCCATTTGAACCATTTCAACGTGCACCAGTGCTAATCTCTGTCCCTTTAAGTGCGGTGAGCAGAGGTACATTTGTGGGGCAGTGAGAAGCTGATTCTGTGGTTCTGCATGGTATAGCTGCTCACCGACTCTTGTTATTCGGCACTGAACTGTCTAATGATTTACTGCCAATGGGCGTGTCTGCATACTATTATCATCCTCGACAGTCGCAGCAACACTTATCATCCAAACGTTATTGCACTTGGTAGTTGACCCTGAAGGCGGCTGTTTTCCCTGAATTTAGGTAATCGAGTACATGCTTGACATCGTGACATGTGAGAAGCCTTGTGCAAGCATTACATCGGGGATGAAGTTTCCATTGATTTTTTGTGCCTCGAGAACCCATGTTAAGTGCGGTTTGGCTTTCATGCAGGGAACTTTTTTTTTTTTTTTTGCAGCTACTGAGAGAAACATTATCTCGAGCTGTTCATGAAGATATTATTGTTGGTTGATTAGATGCATGAAAAGAAGATAAACAGCCCCCACGTAATGGCGTATATTGGTAAATTCCTAGCTTCTAAATTTGACTAAAAATATCAAGGAAGATGTATTTCGATACTTCATTGACATCGAGCAGTAAGTAGCAGTAGGACAGTATGTTTAGTAACAAACAAGGCGGATTCGGCCTATCACATAGAGAAAACGTTCTTACAGAGGTTTGCATTTTTGGAACTGAAGTACAGCCGCTTCCAGTCATCAGCCTCAATCTCACTTAGGAAAGCAGAGTTCTTGATGTTGTATGAAGTTAATGTGATGAAAGTATTCCTACATTTTGTAGACTACATTTGATGGAAAAGTTCTCCATTATTTAGTAGGGCTGTGACTGGTGTTTGTCTGCCTTTACCAGAGGTACTCCCGACCGACTCCTATACTGTTGTGGTTTTTGTGAAACGATTGATGGAATTCTGTAACACCTGGGACGATTTGTTTTACTTACTTCTATTACTTGTGCAATAGCGTAGCTTTTATGTGGCACGGTTTAACATGTCTACTGCTCTTATTGTTCGGTAAGAAGCAGCTTTCCGGAACGCAAATTTCCTAAGGTTAATTTAGTTTGGTTCTACGTACGATATTTTGAACCTTATTGTCGTATAAGTATCGGCTTGGAACTGTACCTCGTTGTTCCGCGCTCGCCAGGATGTTCTAACTTTGGTATTTGCGTGCACATTTCACTTTAACACCCCATTTCGCTGACTCTATGTGCGTGTTTAGGTGTGTTTGGTGTTTATATTGTTGCCAACTGTGTGCTTTCGATTCCGTTGTAGTATCTGTAAGTAGTCTGATATTAGTTTGTTAGTTATAAGGGATAATATGAATAGAGCGGAACGCCAATATTTGGTGCTTTTTCTCTTTTTTGATTTTTTAATGTCAAAAAAATGTAAGTGTCATTTGAGATTTAGTTACAATTTATATAGACTGGTTATGTTCTGCATTTCCGTTTGTTATTCTTTTGGAGGTGACATGATCAGTTAGTTGCTAATTGAATTAATTTGGTCATTACTACTTTCTTGTTCACTGTAAGAGCTTTTCGCATGTGAAACTTTCTCCTTTAATGTTAGGACTTTTCTGTTTCAGTTGTATATTCTAATAAATTCCGTATCTTGTCCTATGTTAAGTGGTTCACACCCAGCAGGAATTAGTTGATCCAGGAAACTTGCGCCATCGAAGAGAAGGATCCTTTACGTAACCCAGAAAACACTGGTCATAAACCTCGTAACAGATGAAAACGACATTATCCATTTTGGTACATAGCCACCAGCTTACACCCATTACATCGATTTCTGTTTTGTGCCTAGCATGAAACACCTCTCGCCAAATATTATTATTTTCGATTATTCCCTTTTAAGAGAGCGATTGAACATGAGTAGTCATGATTTCTTCTTCTTTCTTCCCAAATTCTCTTCATACGTTAACTGTGTTCTCTCTTGCGTTCTTCAGGCCAGCTTTTTCCCGTTCTGTTCTCCGTGTGTTCTTGTTTAAGTGTGTGTTTCTTTATGATATTTCTAAACTGTGCTCTATTGTTATGTTGCCTTGTGTGATCCCCAGTTCTTTAATGTCTTCTTCTGTTTCAGTGATCCACTTTGTCTTGTTTTTGCTCTTGTCTACTATCTCAAAGATTTGCCTTGTGAACATGCTTTGGGGGACATTCCATCTCCTTGGTGAACACCAGTATGGATATGAAATGCTTCTGATGTTTCTCCCATGAGTTTAACTTTGGAGGTTGTATCTGTTAATGCCTGTTGAATAATTGACCTTGTTTTCCGGTCAATTCTGAACTCCTCTAAAGTGTGGAATAATGTTTGTCTATCTACTGAGTCGTAAGCCTTTTTAAAATCGACAAAAGTTACCACAGTATTTCTACATCTTCTCATTTGCAAAACTGTTTTTAAGTTCCATATCTGTTCGATGCAAGATCGACCTTTGCGAAACCCTGCCTGATACTCTACTATTAACTGGTCCGCTTGTTCTTCTAGTCTGTTTAACAGGGCCTCCCCATATATATGTGCTTCCTTTTTTTTTTTTTTTAACCCTTCTAGCGTGCCACCAGATGAACACTATTTTAATAACAGTAATAATAATAATCGTTGTGTTTGGTCGTTGCGGACGTCACATGACACCCGTTCAAGTTCGTTTGTTGATCCTTCCATGCAGTTTTTTTTATTACAGAGGCCAACCGGCTCTCTGACCGAACACGCTGAGGTACCATGCCGGCAAAATGGTTCAAATAGACCATCTGAGCTACCCAAACACGACTCACGCCTCGTCCTCACAGCTTTACTTCTGCCAGTACCTCGTCTCTTACCTTCCAAACTACACAGAAGCTCTTCTGCGAACCTTGCAGAACTAGCACTCCTGGAAGAAAGGATATTGCGGAGACATGGCTTAGCCACAGCCAGGGTATGTTTCCAGAATGAGATTTTCACTCTGCAGCGGAGTGTGCACTAATATGAAACTTCCTGGCAGATCAAAACTGTATGCCGGACCGAGACTCGAACTCGGGGCCTTTGCCTTTTGCGGGCAAGTGCTCTACCATCTGAGCTACCCAAGCACGACTCTGTTCTGCTTCTCACAGCTGTACTTCTGACAGTACCTCGTCTCCTACCTTTTAATAAACTAACTGATTGCAATAAAATATAAATCACGGTTTAATGTAATAACAACGATAATTTGCTTCGTACATCGCTTTGGCATAACTCCCAAGAGAAATATAGCATTTGAAAAGCACTCGTTCGAAAATTTGAGACGAAACATGATATGCAATTCGTTTTTACAACTGCAACAAAATCTCCCAATTTTGACAACGTGATGTTTTACGCTATAGAAAGTCCTAGCGTGCGTTTGCTGTTACCAGTATTTCGCTTAGCACTGAGTTCCTGATTGCAGCAGGTCTGCTGCAGACTGTAGGTATGCGAGCCCATGAATGAGTGGAATGTTTTTCTTCCAATCGTTTTCACTCATGTTCATGAAGTCAATCTTTGTATTTTTTTCTTAGTGGAAGGTCCCCCATTCTGTCCTGCTCTATTCGACTCATCATTGTACAGTTGCGCCGGTTATACATGTGGACTCACAAACCATATCGGATGTATTGTTGACAGCAGGTACCATCAGCCTATGATGGCCTCCTTTTCCTGGCTGAGATGTTCTATGCAGACAGCCAGGCCACAAGCCCATCGACATGATAGGACCACACGCAAGCTACTGAAAAGTATCAAGTAATTTCTAGAATCCATTGCCATTTTCGAGATTCTTGGTTTTCGTGATACTTTATACTCTGAAAGGTAGCTGAAAAAACGGAAATAAGTACATGTAAGATCATAAAGGCTTTTACTAAAACCTTTTTTTGTGGGGGTTTGGGATCGTAATCA
This sequence comes from Schistocerca americana, assembly GCF_021461395.2. Lineage (NCBI taxonomy): Eukaryota > Metazoa > Arthropoda > Insecta > Orthoptera > Acrididae > Schistocerca > Schistocerca americana. Next base: position 424,141,089 of record NC_060121.1, on the reverse strand, counting down.
TCCCCATGACTCTCTCCGCCCCCTCCCCAGACCAATACCTGATTCTACTAGCCAGAGAGCAGACTTCTTATAAGCCGTCACCACCTAAAGAAGAATTTTCGTTGACGATTAGCTGCCCTAAAGAAAGGCTTTCATGACGGTGTGGATTCCAGTTCCGCAATTTTAGTGAGACACACACAGTATGACTTCTTTCATGAGCCGTATAAACGAAACTACTCCCCAAACAAGCTCTGCTTTATTTACATTGTTGCGTGACATGTGTCGACATAGCGGAACATGAATTCCAGTTATATCAACGGTTATTCTACTGCTGCTGCCAACAGAAGCACCTGCATGCAGCAGCAATAGCAGCGGAGAACCGTCCATATCTCTACTGCTGGAATTGCGATCTCTTGACGTCAGAAGTAAACATATGACAAGATGAATTACCAATGCGTACTAAGCAGAGTAAATAAAATAACTGCAACACAAGTACTCCAGCCAACTGACAGTTTGAAGTAACTGCGTTGATCAGCAAACTTGCAATCGCTCTGGACGCATACATTTATGCTTAGGATTTGACGACAAGCTCAAATCTCAGCTAGAAATGCCACAGATATCGACAGTTCTATCCCAAAAATGGTTCAAATGGCTCTGAGCACTATGGGACTCAACTGCTGAGGCCATCAGTCCCCTAGAACTTAGAACTACTTAAACCTAACTAACCTAAGGACATCACACACATCCATGCCCGAGGCAGGATTCGAAACTGCGACCGTAGCGGTCGCGCGGTTCCAGACTGCAGCGCCTAGAACCGCTCGGCCACTCCGGCCGGCTTCTATCCTAAAGATTCTATAATAAATTTGTCGTCAAAAACGCGTGTCTCAGGCCAAAGACTTCTGATTAATGAAGGAAATTTCATATGCTATAGCAATGAACAACTTATGATTGCAGCGGCGTCGGTGTCTTTGTATCGCAGTCACTTGACCACTACCCAGCCCTCTTCCTTCCACTGTAAAGATGACACACAACGTTGTCAAATTCCAAAATGGATTCGCAAACTGCGAAAATGGTTTGATGTCAGCTGCACATTTTATTAGTGCCACGAGAAAATTTGTGCTGGACCAGGACTCAAACCCGGATTTCCTGCTTATCGCGAGCGGTCGTCTTAAACACATTGGCCATCCGTGCACTCCTTCCGGACCCATCCAAACGTCCACATGCCATCTTGTCTATATACCCTATGCTCGCGTTTTGTTATTTCCGAACAGGGAGAGGCAAACTATTATTACCGTCATGTTTAGCACGTCAAGGCATATATACCAATGATTTACACGATGTCTGCGGTTATACAGTGTCTGTATGTTACTTCAGAATGTCCTTCACACATGCATGCACGTCTGAAGGAACAGACACTGTTTTTTGATGATTCATAGCTGTTGTAAATTTTACGAAATGGATTTGCTAATTGTGAATTCGGTTGGTTCAAATGGCTCTGAGCACTATGGGACTTAACTTCTGAGGTCATCAGTCCCCTAGAACTTAGAACTACTTAAACCTAACTAACCTAACGACATCACACACATCCATTCCCGAGGCAGGATTCGAACCCGCGACCGTAGCGGTCGCGCGGTTCCAGACTGTAGCGCCTAGAACCACTCGGCCAACCCCTTCGGCTAAGGAACGTGGTTTGAAATCAGTATTTGCAACTCCCTCGCGCCGCCACTAGATATTTCTCCGATATTTGTAATACATTTTGTCTCGATGCCATGTCAGAGGTTCAGTGATATATCGACTAGGTTATAGGCGATGGTTGATTGAGAAGGATCACAAACAGTAGATGGTGTGCAGATTGAAGACGTAAGAAATGTACACTAGCTTTCCAGATCTCTAGTGCCACGCTTTCCAGTAGAAATGATGTCTATGATATGGATTCAAGTCTTTCCATTCAACCACATACCTGCTTTGTATCCAATGGAGAATTACTTTAATAATTACAGTCATTAGTGAATCATATTTCTGGCACACTCATATCTCGAAACGAGTCACCCTTTTCGAACCTATCTGCTACAGTAAAATTTTAGATAGTCCCTATGCCTCTTGCAAACTGCGACCGCAGCGGTCGTGCGGTTCCAGACTGTAGCGCCTAGAAGCGCTCGGCCACAAAAGGCCGGCAATTCGGTTGGACGTCAATTGTACATATTATTAGTGACACATAAAAATTTGGGCATTACCGCGAATCATATTTGGATATCCCGCTTATCGTGAATAGTTTTCTTTATAACTTAATGCGTAAATGTTTTCATCAGTTTTTGTTAAACAGTTTCTTCTCACCGTTTACAGCTTCATTAAATAAGACAGAAAATAAGAACCTTCGCGCACTGGTTTGCAACGCAATCCGAACTGAGAACTTAACTTATCGCAAGACATGTGGAACAACTCCCAGCCCCTGCCCCCTCCCTCCAAAGCGCGGTTTACCGCACGCTTATTTACTTTTATTTAGTTTTTAGTTTTTAAATTTCCCGATTTCTCGGGAAAAAGCAAGGCCACAAAAACGAAATAAACCGTGAAACAACACATCTGGAAAGGGGCCATTACAGGAATACAACTAGGACCTCATAATTCAACCGATACCTTGACGATGAAATACAAGGTTCAACATATTGGCGAACAAACACTTGCAATATGCATAGGCTAGGACATGTATTGGTGGATTAGATTAGATTAGTACTTGTTCCACAGATCATGAATACGACACTTCATAATGGTGTGGAACGTGTCAGGTTAATAAAAGGTGTCTATACAATATATTACATTACACAAAATATTACATGACACTTTTTCAGTGGGGTTGGGGAAATTACCCACTTACTATATCCAAGAAGTCATCTAATGAGTATAAGGAGTTGCCATTAAGAAATTCTTTTAATTTACTTTTAAATGCTATATGGCTATCTGTCAGACTTTTGATGCTATTAGGTAAGTGACCAAAGACTTTTGTGGCAGCATAATTTACCCCCTTCTGAGCCAAAGTTAGATTTAACCTTGAGTAGTGAAGATCATCCTTTCTCCTAGTATTGTAGCCTTGTACACTGCTATTACTTTTAAATTCGTTCGGTTTGTTAATAACAAATTTCATTAGTGAATATATATATTGTGAATCTACAGTGAAGATCTCTAGCTCTTTAAAAAAGTGTCTGCAGGATGATCTTGCATAAGCTCCAGCAATTATTCTGATTACACGCTTTTGTGCAATGAACACTCTTTCACTCTATGATGAGTTACCCCAGAATATACGAAAGCAGAGAATGGAAATAGGCATGGTAAGCTAATTTACTCAGATGTATATTGCCAAAATTTGCAATGACCCTAATAGCATAAGTAGCTGAACTCAAACATTTCAGCAGATCTTCAGTGTGTTTTTTTTTTTCAGTTCAACCCCTCATCAATGCATACACCTAGAAATTTTGAATATTCTACCTTACCTACTGATATCTGATCGAAGTCTATATTTATTAATGGTGTCATTCCATTTACTGTATGGAACTGTATGTACTGTGTTTTGTCAAAGTTTAATGAGAGCCCATTTGCAGAGAACCACTGAATGATTTTCTGAAAGATATCGTTTACAATTTCATCAGTTAATTCCTGTCTGTTGGCTGTGATAGCTATACTTGTATCATCAGCAAAAAGTACCAGCTTTGCATCTTCGTGAATATAGAATGGCAAGTCATTAATATATATTAAGAACAGCAGAGGACCCAAGACCGAATCTTGCAGCACCCCATTCTTGATTGTTCCCCAGTATGAGAAATCACCAGTTTTTTGCATATTATGTGAACTGCTTATTTCAACTTTCTGCACTCTTCCAGTTAGGTATGATTTAAACCATTTGAGTGCTGTCCCATTCATACCACAGCACTTGAGCTTATCTAGAAGTATTCCATGATTTACACAGACAAAAGGCTTTGAGGGATCACAAAAAATCTCAACGGGTGCCTTTCGGTTAATCAGAGCATTTAATATTTCATTAGTGAAAGTATATATAGCATTTTCCATTGAAAAACCTTTCTGGAAACCAAACTGACATTTTGTTAAAACTTTATTTTTACAAAGGTGTGAAGCTACTCTACAATACATTACTTTTTCAAGAATTTTGGATAAGGCAGTCAGAAGAGAGATTGGGCGGTAGTTGTTGACATCAGACATATCCCCTTTTTTATGCAGTGATTTAACAATGGCATACTTCAGTCTATCTGGGAAAATACCCTGCTTCAGAGAGCTATTACCTATGTGGCTAAGAACCCCACTTATCTCTAGGGAACAAGCTTTTATTATCCTACTGGAAATGCCATCAATTCCATGTGAGCTTTTATTCTTGACAGAGTCTATTATCTTCCTAATTTCAGAAGGAGAGGTGGGTGGAATTTCAGTTGTATCAAATGGTGTGGGTAAGGCCTCTTCCATTAACTGCCTTGCTTCTTCTAATGAACATTTAGATCCTATTTTCTCTACAATATTTAAAAAATGATTACTCAAAATGTTTTCAACTTCCGGGTTGTGGTTTGTCAAGTTTCCATTCGCTTTGATGGTAATGCCATCATTCTGTACTCTTGGTTGCCCTGTCTCCCTTGTAATAATATTCCAAATTGTTTTGATTTTGTTATCAGAGGTATTAATCTCAGACATGATGCACATGCTTCTGGACTTTTTAATGTAGCACAGTAGTTTTTATAATATTTGGCTGTTTCTGGGTCATTACTCTTTCTTGTTATTGGATACAGTTCCCTTTTGTGGTTACAAGATATTTTTATTCCTTTAGTAAGCCAAGATTTTTTGCATGGTTTCTTGTAATTAGATTTACCTCCTTTCTTGAGGAAAAAGTTTTCAAATTCTCTTAGAAGTGTACCATGAAATAAGTTATATTTTAAATTAGCATCAGGTTCCTTGTACACCTCATCCCAGATTTTCTCTGAAATTTCTAATTGTTGAGTCATTAATTGAACGCACAACTTTGGAGGGTAGTTTTGAATTACTGAATGGAGCTATGTCATATACTGTAACTAGCTTAGCACCATGATCAGAAAGGCCATTCTCAACAGGACAAGAATTTATGTTTTTAAACTTATCTTGGTCTATTCAAGTGTTATCTATGAATGTGCTGCTGTCCTGTACTACCCGAGTAGGAAAATTAATGACAGATGTCAAAGTGAAAGAACCGAGCAAGACTTCCGGGTCATTCTTCCCATTATCCTCTTTCAGTGAATCAACATTGAAGTCCCCACAAATAATAATTTGCTTTCCCCTGTCTGACAGATAGCACAACATGGCATCCAAGTTTTCCAGGAATAAATGAAAGTTTCCTGAAGGGGACCTATATACTGTTACAATTATAAAAGAGCCCTCCTTCAGTTTAAGATGACAGGCACATGCTTCTATATGTTGCTCTAGACAAAACTTTTTTGTATCTAAGCTTTTTACACAGTGATAACTTTTGACACATATGGCAACTCCCCCTCTCACCTCATTCTCTCTACTCATATGTACAGCTAGTTTATAACCACTGATATTTACCTTTTCCATATTAGACACAATGTGATGCTCAGACAGGCATAGTATATCTATTACATTATCAGATTCAATGTCATCTAAACAAACCAGGAGCTCATATACTTTATTTCTCAAACCCAGAATATTTTGGTGAAAAATGGTAACATTATTTTTTACTTTACTTTTGTGAGAATCTACTTCTTTCTTTAATCAACCAATATTTTGGTTAAATATGGTAACATTATTATTCACTTTTCTGTTGTGAGAATCTTGAGAGTTTTGGACTTCTTTAGCACCTGCCTGCCTGAACTTCTCATTGGACACTAATATTAGTCTAAAAAAGAGGTACCTCCATGAGTACTAGTGTCCCCCCTTATGGATTTCGCTAACAACCCTGCCAGTTTACTTTCCCTTTCCTATTGAGGCATAAGCCATGCCTTGCAAAATCCACCCCTATCAGTAGCCTCGACAGGAACCAATCCAATGTCTGACAGAGTGGCCGCCCTACACAACTGATCCAACTCCATATTTACCTTCCTGATAGAGCGGTTCAACTGGGGCTGATCATGCTGCTCGAAAGCGGGCACCAGCCCAACACCGGTATGGGTTGTTGCAGAGGCTATTTTCAACAGGTCACACTCGTTACTGTAGCCCTGATCCCTATCAATACTGTTTCCCACTCCACCCACTATCATCACATGATCCTGCTTTGTGAAACCCTTGCACAAGGAACCTATATCCTCTACCTCCTGGCTAAGACATGCATTTGGCTTAAAAAAGTTTGTGACCTGGTACCCGTCACTTAATTTTTCCTGCAAAATCTGGCCCACACCTCTTCCATGGCTACTACCTAGAAACAGAACTTTCCTCTTACTTTCTACGTTTTTTGAAACAGTGGTTTCCTAGTGAGATTCTGTTGCATCTTAACTACATCTACTTCTACTGGAGCCTCTTCCTTACTTAACTGTGGTAGCAAGGCAAATCTATTGGTTGTGCCAATTGGGAAACTGTCAGACACTGTTCTCTTTCTGTTGCCCCCGTTCCCAGCTATGAGTTGGTCCGTGTTGCCCCTCCATGTACAATATAACAATGTAAGCTATGTAATTGCATTTGACTTTAACTTCAGTAAGTATGACTAGTCTAGATGAAACAGGATATTAGCCGAAATGGGAATCTCAACAGGTCGAGTTAGAGATGCTCATTCTTTTTCGAGCCAGTGCCAGTTCGCTTTGTGACCTTGACAGGTAAATGTAAGTTGTTGCGTACCTATGGTGAGACAGTGACTACTCTGATTGGTGGGACTAAATCCAATAAGAAACAGGTACTCGTTGGATAACAGATTGTGTACCAATTAATACCACGACGACGTCACTGCCATTGGTAGAATAAACGGCGATGCCCGTTCAACAGACGCCGTATATTCAACCCCTCCCCCACACATTAACAAAAATGTGGTAGTGAGATGCTGACTCTGAAGAATATCAGCCCCCAGATAACTAACAGCAATATGAAATTCACAGACACATTTTAACTGGAAATTATATTGACTAACATCGACAGGTGGATCATGACTGCCCTCCCGCAGACAGTAAAATAGCAGACACATTAACAGGGAGATTGTGTGAGAGGTAGTCAACACGGTGCACTGAACACAAACACAGAATGTTTCCTTTGAATATCGGAAAGTCTAATTAAGTGTAGCCATTTGGAATAGAGAACGATCAGTTATGATTGCCAAAGATTTATGTCTATCGACCTCCATCGCCCATGAAATGACAGCATTATTAATAATTTCATCAACTGATGTTTGCCTTCATTGATGTGGGCACCAGATGCAAGGCAAAAGGTATCCACAATAGCCTTGAGCAATGGAATTGCTGTAGGAGAATGGAGTAACACCATCACATTGTCCACATGTGCATGCACTGAGGTCATCTCGTCCAACAGTGTCCATCCTTTGAAGTGAGTGACAATCCTTCGAAGAAGGGGCTCAGGTGATAGAACAAACAACGACTTTGAAAGTGGACTTCCCCGAGGAAAACCCCTAAGGATGGTAATTGGGGGGTCAGTTGGCCAATTGACAGCCTCCAAAGCTTGGATACCTATAAACAAATTAGACAAGACCTTGCATTCGCGAATTATGAACCCAATGGTTTCCAGTACCTGCAATAGGAAGCCATGGCTGACCTTGCCAAATGCCTTGTCAAAATTCAATAAAGTCAGAGCACTAGGAGCAGAGGCAACAGCAGCCACCGATATGAGATCACGACAATCAACTACCGGCTGGCCAGGAATAGAACTTTGATGGTCAGCAACAACTTCTCCCAGCAACGCAGACAGCTGGCTATTCATGATTATGGCCACAGTTTTATAATCAGAATTTAATAAGGTAACCAGGAGAAATCAATCACTTGCTGCTTGATCAGAACTTTCAAAACCTAACACAATTTTGCCAACTTTAAAGGAATTGGGGACAAACTCCCTTCTTAACAATTCTTTCAAAAACAGGGTAAAAGTAGTACTTGACAAAGACCAATAACACACATAAAACTACTTTGGCAGACCTTTCAAACCTGGTGACTTGACAGGAAGGAGATCTGACAATAAGGTCATAGACATTGTTACATTCAAAAGTATCTAAAAACACAGCATTATGGGCAGGTGTAAGTCCACGATCCAGAGCCCAAACAGACAAATCAGATGACATATCAGCAGGAATGTATACCTCATACAGCCCAAAATAAAACTGATGTAGAGCATGCAATATGTCCTCATATGCCGTCACAACATTGCCATCCTCAGTCTTAAGAGACACACAATGCACGCACGTTGACGACGAGTCTCATACCGAATCAAATCATGTAGAGAAATTATCATCCACTACCAGGGGCAGTAGCTACAGGGGCTACAGCCCCCCCCCCCCCCAATGGAGTCTCATATTACACTGGATGAAATTACTTCAGAAACCAGCAAATATATTACTCCAACAGATTCAATTATTTTTTAAATAATTGTGTAGCAATATAGGTTACTATGTATTTCAAACAAATTTTAACAAAAGAATAAGAGTGGGAAATAGCTTACTATCTAAACCAATAAATATCATTTAACCTAAAATAGGCATCTTATTATTTATTAAAACACATTTTTTATCATGAACTCCAAAACAGTTATGAAAATCTACTTTAAGCAACACTAAAATTTACCACTCTGTCAGTAGAGGACCCAAACTCTCCTTTTGTTAGGCGATATTCCGTTCTCCCAAACCCCTTCCCTCCCCCTCATTAGACCCCCCCCCCCCCCTCGACTGACTTCTAGAATCGCTCCTGTCCACTACCAAGGAACGTTACATAAGAGAGAGTGGTAAGATTTTCACGTCTCGCCAAATTCCTGCACTCCATCACTGCGGAATCATGTCAACATTTGTCAGAGTCACAGTTTTGCCAGTTGAACACACTGTTTCAAAATGGAGGCACAAAGCGCAGTTGAACTGGAGCAAAGGACCCCCACTTCATCTAGAGCTGGGTCCTCCAAGTGCGCCACATTCAGCATCGAAACAATGTCACCATCTGTTGTGTATAATTTAAAGTAACAGTCACTGAACAGTGTCCCATGAAGCTGGTGGGGATGACATTGACAGCCAAAATCCTATTACATATCCAATCAGATGAATAAAATCTGTCAAACCTACTGCTACAACTAGCAGTAAAATAGGTAAATTTGACAAGAGTCTGATATTTACAGACCCAAACATATTGTACTTTCAAGGAACAAACTATATCTTGCAATTCTTGACAGAAATTAAGATTGGAAGACTGATCAACAAGATGCAACACAAGCTAAAATCATCATCTATCAAAATACTCGGCGGACTTTTCTGCAACAAGTACACCCCTCTTCTTATAAAATTGGGAGCGGTCCAAAGTGCTTGTGGTACCGGATGTTGCATAAAGGAGAATCAAGTTCAGGTAAAGAGAAGTACTTTCTATTCTTTTACCATTGTCGAGAATTTCAGTCTCTTCAGTGGGAATACTATCTCTAAAAGCAAGGAAGTCCCAGTGGAACATTCATGAGCCACATTAAACACAGTGCAAAAATCAGGGAGAGAAAAACGAACGAATTGAACCTCTTGTAGGAATATAACTTCCGCACAGGAGTCATAGATGAACTGACGCCATGAAGCGAGCCACAGGTCTGATTCTAGCCTGTTAAAGTTCGAAGAAGGAAACATGTAAGCTTGCAAACTTAAACAACAAGAAACAAAATTCGATCTGCTGGCTTATTTACGTCATGAGTGAGTGTCAAGGTTCAATTATGAGTCAGAGGGTGGGGAGCTGCCTCTCCTACCTCTGGAATCTTTGTGTTCCTTCTTTTTATGGGCCACCACATGCTCGGGTTGGGCTCGTTTACAGCAACTACAAGCCAATACACCATCTGCAGTTGGGGATGTAGGCTGTTCTTGGACACTAACCAAAGTAGGTGACAAACAAGGAGCCTCAGAGACCCACTCCGGAAGATGGGATCTTTGCAACTCAGATCGACGCACAAGAGAAGGTAAATTTAGTGGTGCCTCAGTTTAATGCTGTTGATTCATTGGAACACCAGAAGGCTCAATGACTTCCCACACTTAGATGGTTCCAGAAAAGTTACACCAATTGTGGGAATAATACTAGGAGAAACACTAGAGATCTCAGTACTCTTTTCGCATGATTGACCCCATCAGGAATGCACGACTCAACACTACAAGATACATTAACCAATGTACTTCAGGGAGGAGTAGGTGAGGAGTAGACTTTTCACCATCATATGTAAAATGCCACTTGTATTATACTGCAGACACTGTTGACTTGGCAGCAACAATTTCAGGACCATGCTGCAAGGGTGAAGGTGAAAAGTTGGGAGCAGTAAGCTGCATTCCCCCCTGTTGTTCCAATGCACTCAGGGAAGACGTGGCACCAGCATTGTGAGATTAGCTAATATCAATTTTCAACACTGGGGACTTCAATACAAACATCCAATTCAGGCAGTTAGATCTGAGGTTGTCATTTTCATTGCTCGGAAAGAACGTCCCCAATTGCCTTTTCAGTCCTGCATGGCATGGTTAGAAAATGTGTGTCACTTGCTCCAGAGTGTAAATTGAACCACAGAGAAATGAACACATGTTCCTATAAGTCTGTAATAGACTGAGTTCACAAAGTGAATGAAGCACTAAGAAGTCTGGAATGTAGTGAAATTGGTGTAGCAATACAACAGTTTCAGATCAGTAACCACTCGAGACCTTAAACAAACTAAGTCAACATGACTGTGCAGTGTCATGATACAAACAGGTGCAAGTACAGCAATGACTGAGTCACACCACCAGTTGATGCCACATGACCTGCATGTCTCGGCAATGGTTCCCATTACAACAGTGGCCTACAGTCACTGCTAGCAGCCTTAGTGCCTATGACAAGTCCATGTCTCTGCTAGGCGGGGAATCCAAGTCACTGTCAGCCCACTATACATTATATGAGCGTGGTAAATACAGATCTGTAGAGGAGGACCAGTGTTGAGCAGACTAGCATCCCCAATATATACCCCTTGTACCACCATAAGGGAACAAAACCTTCTTAAGTAGACTGTCGTCAACTTCTGGTAGGAACTGAACACTCAGACATTCATATAATTCAGTTTTGCATTAGCAAGAAGCACCATACTTATAGAACCATCAAAACGCTTGTAGGGAAGTTGAGAATCATGATGCAAAAGTCACCTATCTACTTGTAGTGGATGCAAAAACTTAGCGAAAAAGACATAGTTATCAGAACAAAAATAGGCAGTATGAATCTGATCGGATGTTACATGAATGGTATCAATGAGCCAGTCATGGATCTTTGGAGATTCAAAGATCAGGCCTGCACAGAATGCATAAATTTGTTGAAACTAAAGCTGATTGTACCCTTTTTCCGAACACACTTGGAACCTGTGGCTGACATTATGATTGGACTATGCTGCTACCAATGGACACACACAAAAACGAATGCTATGGATCAAACAATGATGGGACACACATGATGACACAAACAACACTAAGGAAAAACTGTCCAGATGCATGCAACACTGCAGTGCAGTGGTAAAGCAGCAACCTTTTGACTCGGCACTCAAGGCAGAACTTACACTTTGGCTAGGCATCCATCCCTCCAAGACCAATCCGAACTTCCATAAGTAATGTTGTCCATATCCCCTGTCCTCACACTTTATGATTTCCACACACAGAGAGACAAATTTTTATTATCGTCATTTTCCCATCAAGGCATATATAGAATGTCCATGTTTATATGGCATCTAACAATAGAAAACTCAGGATAGAATGTAACAATATTATGAAAAAGATAGTTGCTACTCACCATACAGTGAGATGCTGAGTTGCAGATAGGCACAACAAAAAGGCTTTCACAAAGAGCATTCAGATGATAAGGCTTTCGTCAAAAATAGACAACTAAACTATTGGCATATATGCCTTTATGGTCTAAAAACGATGATAATAAAAAATTTTCTCTCCCTATGCAAGCATCACTAAGTGTGAGTATAGGGGATATGAACAACATGGCATATGGAAGTCCAGGTTAGTCTGGAAGGTGAGCACACATAGCTGAAGTTGTTAAAGGGACTGCTCACAGTAAGTGGAAAATCCAGGTTCCAGTCTGGTTTGACACAAATTTTCATGTGTCACTAATAAAATATACAACTGACATCAAACCGTATTCTCAATTTGTGAATCAGTTTTGTCTGATTTACAATAGCTGCGAATCATCAAAAAACCAGTGCCTGAAGGAACAGACACAAGTATATCTGACTGACTTCCCAAACGTAAGTGCAAATGACAGAAAGAAAGAGCATTTCCCTCATTTAAATCCTCACATAGCCATAGTCTTCAGATCATGTTCAAGTTATAGTGTTAAATGACACACTGATAATGGTGAATGCTCTCTTAGATTTCATTTTGTGTAAATTATGGTGCTGAAATTCAAAGAGTTTATTACTATAATAGTTCCTGAATAAATAATGTGACACACGTTCTTCTCAAATTTTTGGACTAATGCTTTTCAAATTTCCTTAATTACAATTTTTTGGGTGATACGCTTAAAGTGATAAACTAAGTACTGATGCAAACACATCATTAGGCTCTATTATTATATTAAAACACTGCATAAATTTTATTGTTATTAATATTAAAATCATAGACATCTGCCACACTTTAAAAATGTGGGTTAGGGAAAATGGTATATGCAGGGAAGAGGGGAAGAGTAACAAATTGTGACACATCCCTTCTTCCAGGGTGGAAACCTGGGTCAGTACCTGATTACAAATGAGTGTGTTAGCATCTTACATCAGCTTCTTCCTATGGACAGAAGAATAATAGTGATGACTTCTCTTACTGTTTACTTCTTACATACTGTTTTGAATCAGATGACCAACCATTATACGTAGGAAGTTTCAGTAAGATTGAGTGCTTGTTTTTGTATTCGCTGTTCCATGTGTTTGGCCATTTTTGTCTCATCTCCAATATTTATTGCCTCCACAGGCCAGATCATTAACTCATGCTTGTGTAGTTGCATTCAACTTGGAGGTAGCTGATTTGAGCCCCGATGGTGGAAGAAATTTTCACTGCCGGTATTTGGCTGACAAGGGGAGAAAAAGTGGCACAAAGTTCATGTTTGTCAGGGTTGGTGCCAGTATTCTGGATTAAATTGCAAACCTCGGTGTTTCATGGAGTGAGGACATATGACATAGAAACTGTTGATGATGATCCACGTTTGGATGGGGACACCAGGATCAGCAGACACTCTGGTGCACTTTGAGAGGGACAATCTATGAACTGATACCAGTGTACAAGCACATGACACAGATGCACACCAGACACCCAGCAGTAAGTTGGGAAGACTGCGACAGCAAACTACTTCCATTAGGACCTCCCACCTACCCCCACCACCCACCCTGACTCCCTGCCTCCACACACACAACAAAGTGGGATTCTTGCATCAGTCGCCAAGGCTCAATTCCTGAGTACAGGTCCAAATGTTTGTAGCTTACCTATGTCCTGTGAATGTTTCTCTTTTATGCCATTTTTTATTCTAGAACACAGAAAAATGTTGCTGGGAGCTAATTCTGTTGAGTAGTGTCATTGAAAATACACTGATGATTTGTTTATGGCCAAACACTGTCTGACACTATGCTATGTGATGAGGCAAGATGTCATCACAGAGACAATCCTTGATCTCCACGCATGGAAGCACTTTTTCCAGTGTCTCACAAAATTCTTTTAGGACCAGAATGTTGTAATATGGTATAATACCATCTTCTTCTTTGTTCCTACATGTCACATTTTTTCCACTGAGTTTTGAGTCTGTTCATCTTCTTCTTTGTTCCTACATGTCACATTTTTTCCACTGAGTTTTGAGTTTGTTTCATAAGATTTCACATTCAGAGCTTGATTACAGCAAGTGTTTTCATTGTAAAACCTATGTGTCAGAGAACATTTTTATTGAACTTGTTATCTATAATTTGTGTATCTGAAAAAGTCAAATAGTATTTATGAAAATAACCTAAATGACAGTAGTATATCTATCAGGCCTCTGGCAGTATATCTATCAGGCCTCTGGCCTTGGTATAAGCGCTTGTGACATCACATGCATGGGCAGGTGATGGCAAGGAGAATGTCAGTGGGACACTTTTGTCGGCATTTGCAGAACCCACACAGCTTTGTCAGCACACCTACACATTTTGACCTCTCAATCATAGCCCAATATTTTACAACCATAACAAAGGAAACAGATGTTCAGTATATACCACAGAGCCATAATCTTGTTCTCTGTTACCCTGTGGTGCCCCCCCTCCCCCCCCCCCCCGCCCCCCACATACACACTTGGCACTTAACCATGACAGTAGATTGACCTTTTCACCTGCTTTGGCACAATGGACCCTCAAATTACGTTCCGTAATGTTGTTTTCATGTCTAAATTGTCTGCATTATTGTCCTGTATCAGTAAAAAACATGTGGCTCACTTTATGGATGTTACTAGTGTAACTTACAGGTTAAGGTACGCTTGAAGGCTAAAGCATTATTGCAGATCCTCAAATATTACTTCCATGTCTAATCTGTATGGCTTCTTCAAACTTTTCTGTGAAAGAGTGAATACTGCCTCTATGGAGTGGCACATTGGACTGCACATGTACTGATCTTATTATTAATTGGTAACCTACATAAATTAGTTTATTATGAACTCCCAATAGCCTAGCTACAGTAAGGATTACATTAGATTAGATTAATACTTGTTCCATAGATCATGAATACGACACTTCGTAATGATGTGGAATGTGTCAGGTTAATGAACGATGTCTGTACAAGATATTACATTACACAAAATACTGCACTAATGTTCAAGTTCCCCCCCCCCCCCCCTGCCCGCTTAATTTATATCTAAAAATTCAGCCAATGAGTAGAAGGAGTTGTCATCCAGAAATTCTTTTAATTTATTTTTAAATGTTAGTTGGCTATCTGTCAGGGTTTTGATGCTGTTTGGTAGGTGACCAAAGACTTTTGTAGCAGCATAATTTACCCCTTTCTGTGCCAAAGTCAGATTTAACCCTGCATAGTGAAGATCATCCTTTCTCCTGGTGTTATAGCTCTGCACACTGCTATTACTTTTGAACTGGGTTGGATTATTAACAACAAATTTCATAAGTGAATATATATACTGTGAGGTTACTGTGAGGATCCCTAGATCCTTAAATAGATGTCTGCAGGATGACCGTGGGTGGGCTCCAGCAATTATTCTGATTACACGTTTTTGAGCAATGAATACTTTTCTACTCAATGATGAATTACCCCAGAATATGATGCCGTACAAAAGCAGTGAATGAAAGTAGGCATAGTAAGCTAATTTACTGAGATTCTTATCGCCAAAATTTGCAATAACCCTAATAGCATACGTAGCTGAACTCAGGCGTTTCAGCAGACCATCAATGTGTTGCTTCCAGTTTAACCTCTCATCAATGGACACACCTAAAAATTTTGAAAATTCTACCTCAGCTACAGACTTCTGTTCAAAGTCTATATTTATTATTGGAGTTGTGCCATTTACTGTACAGAACTGTATATACCGTGTTTTATCAAAATTTAAAGAGAGTCCATTTGCTGAGAACCACTTAATAATTTTGTGAAAAACACCATTTACAATTACATCACTTAGTTCTCAGTTTTTGGATGTTATTACTATACTTGTATCATCAGCAAAAAGAACTAACTTTGCATCTTCATCATTGTGGAATGGTTAGTCATTAATGTATATCAAGAACAGTAAAGGACCTAAGACTGAACCCTGTGGGACCCTGTACTTGATAGCCCCCCAGTTTGATGAATCAGCTGTTGTTTTAACATTACATGAACCACTTATTTCAGCTTTCTGCATTCTTCCAGTTAAGTATGAATTAAACCATTTGTGCACTGCCCCACTCAAACCATAATGATTTAGCTTATCTAAAAGAATTCCATGATTTACACAATCAAAGGCCTTTGAGAGATCACAGAAAATACCAATGGGTGATGTCTGGTTATTCAGAGCATTTAATATTTGATCAGTGAAAGCGTATATAGCATTTTCTGTTAAAAGCCTTTCTGAAAACCAAACTGACATTTTGTTAGTACTTTATTTTTACAAATATGGGAGGCTACTCTTGAATACATTACTTTCTCAAACATTTCTGATAGAGCTGTCAGAAGAGAGATTGGGCGGTAGTTGTTGACATCCGACGTATCCCCCTTTTTATGCAATGGTTTTACAATGGCATATTTCAGTCTATCGGGGAAAACACCCTGCTCCAAAGACCTATTACATACGTGGCTGAGAATCCTACTTATCTGTGGGGAACAAGCTTTAAGTACCTTGCTGGAAATGCCATCAATTCCATAAGAGCTTTTACTTTTCAGTGAGTTTATTATTTTACTGATTTCAGAGGGAGAGGTTGGTGGAATTACAGTTGTTTCAAACTGCACAGGTATGGCCTCTTCTATTAGTAGGCTTGCCTCTTCTAGTGAAGATCTAGATCCTATTTTCTCCACAACATTTAAAAAATGATTATTGAAAATATTTTCAATTTCTGATTGTTTGTTAGTACACTTGTCATTCAGTTTTATGGCACTAAAGTCTTCCTGTGCTCTTGGTTGCCCTGTTTCCCTTTCAATAATATTCCAAATTGCTTTACTTTTATTATCAGAGTTACTGATCTCAGACATGATACACATGCTTCTGGACTTTTTAATAACTTTTCTTAGAACCGCACAATAGTTTTTATAATATTGAACAATTTCGGGGTCAGTACTCCCTCTTGCTGTTAGATATAGTTCACTTTTACAGTTGCAAGATATTCTTATTCCTTTAGTTAGCCAAGGTTTTCTATTTTTTTTCTTGGAATTACGTTTAACTATTTTCTTGGGAAAACAATTTTCTAATACCCTTAAAAATGTATCGTGAAATAAGTTATATTTCAAGTTTGCATCAGGTTCCTTATACACTTCATCCCAATCTAGCTGCTATACGCTTTCGCTAAAGTTTGCAATATTTATATTGTTAATTGAAAGCACTGCTTTGAAAGTCTGATTTGATATACTGCATGGAGCTATGTCTTGTACTGTAACTAGTTGTGCACCATGATCTGAAAGACCATTCTCAACAGGATAAGCATTACATCCTTAAACTTATCTTGGTCTATAAAAAAGTTATCTATCAATGTACTGCTGTTCTTTGTTATCTGAGTAGGAAAATCAATGACGGAGCTCAAATTGAAAGAACTGAGTAATACTACAAGGTCATTCTTCCTATTACACTCTTTCAGGGAGTCAACATTGAAATCCCCACAAATGATAATTTGCTTCCCCCTGTCTGACAGATAGCACAACAAAGCATCCAAGTTTTCTAGACATAGCTGGAAATTCCCTGAGGGGGACCTATGCACTGTTACAATTATGAAAGTGCCATCATTTAGTTTAAGTTCAGTGGCACATGCTTTCATATGTTGCTCTACACAAAATTTTTTAGTTTCTAAATTTTGTACACTGTGGAAGCTTTTGACATATATGGCAACTCCTCCTATCATCATATTATCTCTACTAACATGTACAGCTAATTTGTACCCATTGATGCTAACCTTTTGCATATCGGTGACAACGTGATGCTCAGACGGGCATAGTACATCTATTACATTCTCAGTTTCTAAATCTTCTAAACAAGGCAGAAGCTCATCAATTTTATTCTTCAATCCCCCAGTATTTTGATGAAATATACTAACATTATTTTTCACTTTACTTTTGTGAGTTTCTTGAACTTTTTTAGCATCTTTAGTACTTGCCTGGCTGAGTTTCCCACTGGACACTGACCTCACACTAAAAAAAGAGTTTCCACTATGAGATGTATTTTCTCCCCCCGTTAAATTTCCTGCTATCAGCCCAGCCAGTTTACCCTTCCCTTTCTTGTTGAGGTGTTGGCCATGTCTAGTGTAGTCCCACCTACAGAGTGAATCAACAGGAACCACACCAATGTGTGACCCTGCACCAGATCCAAGTAGCCTTTCCAACTCCAATTTAACTCTCCTGACAGAAGAGCTCAAATGAGGTTGGTCGTGGCGCTCCAGAACCGACACAAACCCAACACTGGTATGGGTTGAAGTTGATGCAATCTTTGCCAGGTCACACTCTATGCTGTACCCCGGATCTCGGTCAATACTGTTGCTCGGCCCACCCACAATAATCACGGTATCTTCCTTAGTAAAGCCTCTACATAGTGAACCTAAATCCGCTGTAACCTGCCCCAGTCCAGCACTAGGTTTAAAAAACTTGTGACCTGGTATTCTGACCCTAATTCATCCTGCTGAAGTTGGCCCACACCCCTAGCATGCGAACTACCTAGCAACAAGACTTTCTTTCTCTTTGCAGACTTCCCTACATTCTTATTCAATTTGCTGCTGAAAGCTTGTTGAGCCCTGTCTATAACTACTTCTGTGAGAGGCTCATCAGTTTCTGACTGAGGCAACAGGTCAAACCTATTTTGTACATTAATAACAAAGCTGTCAGAAGAATTTCTTGGCCTGTTCCTTATGCCTATTGCCACTTCCCACCCCTGTTTACCCTTCTCCCCCCTTAACCCGCCCAGTTCTCGCTTAGCCTCATTTAACTCAGCCTGAAGGGCAGCAATTTTCCCCTCCTGTTCCACAATCTTTCTATCTCTACTGCATAGCCTACAGAACCACTGATGAGTCTCGCTCATTTTCCCAATTCCCACGCCACTACAATCGCCCCAATGAAAAAAATTACTACATCCATCACACCAGATCTCGGAGCTAATGATTCTATGGCACATCAGGCACTTTACACTCATGGTACAAATCGATTTTAGTGACAGAAAGACAATTAAGTTACCGGAAAACAATGAAAATACGTGTACGAAAAATTAGGCCTACTGGCGACTATATAAACAGTGGTTCAGAAGTTTTTTATTGGAAATTTCTTAAGAGATGACGATACTCTACAGATATAAAGGGGCAGCAAACGTATTTAGCACACTAAACTATCAGTAAATGCACTTAAAATTGCGGTATGAAGTTTGATCTGAAAGCTCAAAAGTTCAGCCTGGCCGCGATATGTAAACAAAACGAACTTTACGTGATTACTGTGAAAATACGTGAGTAAGACAAAAACCTTTAATGGTACGCTTGAAGAGCACTATAATTAATGTAATAAATTAGTTTAAAGTGTTAAAAACAGTTTACTACTATTTAAATTACTTATCTTGTACAAGAGCTGTGACTCAGACGTCCGTAAGGGCATGATAAATCGGCTGCTGGCCTCCAAATACTAATCCTTAAAAGTCAACACCATTCAGAACACTTTGTGTTGACTTTCCTCTGTTTTAGATTGTTGCCACAATCAGTGACCCCAACATTGTGACAAAGTGTTGTTAGGACTGATGACCTAGCCATTTAGTCTGATATCCCCCTCAATCAATCAATCAAAGTGTTGTTGTACCATCTGCTTGAGCAGATGATTAGTAACAGTAACTGTACTTACACTTAAATGCATTATGCAGATGAGACATGTTCACAAATGTTTACTAAATGTTCTAAATGTCATTTTTCTTCTACTTATTGTGTGGTATTACAACAGCCTTAATTTAATTTCATGTATCTTCCTAGAAATATGTACTACATCTGAAGATGATTGTCTCTGTAATGCACATTCACAGATCTATAGCACTTCTGCGCCAAAATTTATTCCATGGCAGCTGATCAGTATGAGTCATGTACACCCATGAGTTGTCACTATTGGGAGACAATAAAACATTTTTCTTGTCACACTCCCTAATCCCTCATACCTGACAAAATCATTCTGCCCCTGAGGTAAGCAACCAGCTTTACAAAGCTCACAGCCAAATTCAGTAACATCGATTACAATTAACCACATCTTAAAATATTACTGTCTCTGTAAGTATTTTTGTTTGTTGCTGATCATGAAAACTATACGCTTAAGAAGCCCTTAACATTATTTGACATTTTTCATTCAGTTGTTGGTTCCTAGTTGCGTATTATTATAAAATATGTCTGAGAACTGGGGACTGCATGAATACTTGCTTTAATTTGCAATAAATCTAGTTCAGTTTTTGAGCCCTGCTAGATAAAAGTCACAGTGGACCCTTGAATTAAGTGTCCCAATGTTATTGCCACATCCAAATTACCTGTAAAGTGTGGCTCATATAGGTACGAAACAAGTGTTGCCATGCTTTCATCCATTTTTCAAAAGCATTCAGGGACTATAATTTTGTATTTTATTTCCCACATAACACTACTGTTAGAGCAATCAACATCTTCTCATGTGTCCATTGCAACTCTTCTGCTCCACATTCTTGTAGAATTTCTGTATAAAACATAAGTTTACAGTTTTTGCAAATAAATTGTCATTGAATGACATTCTATCCTCAGTTTTAAACTCCACAAATGGTTTTTCTATTGCTACATGCACAACGCCCAGCTCACCAAATTTAGATACAATGTAACCATCCTTTTTAAGCAGATGCAAATGGAAATGAAATTTTATAAATGGATTTATTGGGTGTCCTTTAAAATAGAAAACATCCTTGACTCAATCATTTTCTGTGAGTACACCAATGTATGGCCAATTTTGAATTATATTCACAGTAAATGCTGATATTTTTATTTCCCAGTTGTATCCAGATTTTTCCAGTTAGTGTGGTTAAAGTAATTTGTATGCCTTCCTTGCAGACCTACAATGGCTTATTGTTTTCCCAATAGCAGTTTACACTCTTACTTTGTAGCAATTATTTTTGCCATATGCTCCAGTCTGAGTGTTTTGATTTCGATCTCTTCCATTTTCAGTTTTTTTTCATATGATAATATTAATTGCACTTAAAAGGAGTAAATTTCATTAATAGGGAATGGTTTAAGTCTGCACAAAACATTTGTTCATTTTCTTAAGATCTGTTGGGTAACATTATATTTGGGGACCAATACTAA
Organism: Schistocerca americana; assembly: GCF_021461395.2. NCBI lineage: Eukaryota > Metazoa > Arthropoda > Insecta > Orthoptera > Acrididae > Schistocerca > Schistocerca americana. Next base: position 424,119,999 of record NC_060121.1, on the reverse strand, counting down.
TTCAGCAATATCTATATTCAGCAGTATTATGGAGAACAGTGACCTAGATTGAGAAAAATATGTCTCTCCAGCTTTAATATAAATCTTCTGTATAATATTGATGTCATCTTGTTGGAGTCTGTGTTAACAATTGTCATGTGATTTATAATCTTCCCCCGGTCTTGATTGGTTTTCTTGCAACCAGTCAACTTTCATGTATTCTTATTGCCCCATTACACAAATTGTAAAACACTGTTGAACACAATGCAACAACTGTTCTGTCCAGTAGTTTAGACCACACAAAAGCAACTGGCACAGAATATAGTGGAACATACTGTAAATACTGTTTGTTGGTATTTAATACACATAAACTGTCTTCCACAGGGTCAAACACACCACCCATTCTGTAGTTACAAACTGTAGCTACTTAACCCATGTTAGTGTCCCAGTCTGTATGAGACTGATTGAGACCCTTTTTTCACAGCCACAATTCTAACCTGGCTGCAATAACATGTTTTGTGTCAAAAACGTTCTTGTAGTAAATAAAATGTTCTGGACAACTCAAGCTCCTTTATTTTCATTAATGGCTCAAATTTCTACGTTAGGTGATTCAGTTCAGAATTTCCTGACAAGAACATGGCCTTTTGTCTTTTGAAGTTGGAAATTTAATTAACCGTAAAATATAACTGCAATTGTCAGTGGTAACCATCTCACCCTTCTTGTTGTTCATTAAATGTTGGAAAAGCCATGAACACAGGTGGTTTGGGAGACATTCCTGCTACACCTGCACTCTCAATGTATAACAAAGATGTTCAAGTTCTGATTTGCAAGTGTCATGGGTCCCAAGGTGCTGCCACTTTTTTAAAAAGACAACCTACAAGCACAACCAACAGTGGCTTGCCCTGTTCTGTTCACAAGAGGTATACACAGAACACACTTCAGAAGCAGTACAAGTTATCATTAAGTCCATAAACAAAAGCAAATTAAATATCAAAGTACTAACTATGACAAATAGAGTCTACAAAGTAAACATCCTAGCCAAACCAATAGCACACTCACTGCACACTCCACAGGTCATTCCACAACTGACTGAGATTGGTCCTAGGCTAGCTTATATGCTGAATTCTGGCATATTCTCATCAGAGGGCACTCCTGATAAACACTCAATAAGGGGTGGTTGGCAGTGCTTGATGGTAATGTTGTGCTGAACATTCCATTTCCATAGTGACACTGGGTGGTGCCATTACGCCTTTCTTAATCTGTCTGCTAAAACAAGTCATATGGTCAGTACTGTCTTGTAAGTTTCCCAATCTACATAATACATACAGTAGTCTTAAAATTAGTGTAGTACATGTTTTTCTTTGGGTCATCATGGCAGTGAGGCATTGTTTTTATTGAAGGCACACTTTTAATTTTTATTTTACAGAGCTTTCGCGTGCATTTCTGGCTTCTTTCATCCTAGTCATGGACTTACTGATTGTCATGCAAGACTGGGACTTCCCACATTTCACAACAACATTGCACGTCAACCTTCCGGGTTTCAGTGTAGCTACACTGCAGTGGAAGTACGCCGAAGTAGACATAACAGGTACAGCTATTTATTTAAAATGAGTAGTGTTTCAAATTACAACACAGTATGAGGGAAGACAACCACTCAAAACATACGGAATTGTTGAGAACAGTTGAGTATTTTAGATTAGCTGTTATCTTTACTTTATTGTGCAATGGAAATGTGTGCACAAAAAATGTAGCTGAGCGACCTTTTTTTATGTCTGTCTGCTGTTAACATGTATTCCATGTGCGAGTGGTTCTTTCCTGGTTAGACTTTTTGCCTGCTTTGAAGAGATACGTAACACATTTTCACTATAACTTTTATACATTTTTTCTTTATTTTTCTTGTATATGTTTCACTTAAAATTTTCAATGTAAGGAATTGTTATCACCCTTTATTAATATTTTTTGAAAGATAATATTCATTTTCATTTACAGAATAAGGTTAAATTTTTGTTACTCAGATTTTTTATACACCTTATTTTCATCATAGGAAAATGGTTCAACTATGGCATAATTTTTCTTGTCATGTTGCTGGACCTGAATATGTGGAAAAACCAAATATTTTATGATCCAAAGGACTTTGGCCAGTACACAGGTTAGTCTCTAATTTGTATTTTTACTGTAATTTTGTGATTATCATAGAAAATATAGTACTGTAACAAAAGAAAATTTCCATTTCATTCATAAATTGTTTACTAAATAAGCTGTGAATGGTAAAAATGCTTTCACACCCTAATTTTTAGAATTTAGGGCTGTTTCTATATCAATATTTTTAAGATTTAGAGGCAAAATTCCTGTTACCTTAATGGATAACTCCAATTATAAATTAAAACTTTAAAATTATTAAAGAGCAAGATCTGAGCAGAGTGGGTGGTTTATTAAAAGTTCATTTTCTGTGAGTTGCTATCTTCATCAGTTTGTGTCTCACAATTTCAGTGCCCTGTATGCCACTATACTTTGATCAAAACAAAAAAGAAAGTGATTAGTGGTCAAGTATAGTTGAGGTCGGGAGGCGGCAACATCCCTGGTTTTCCATTACCCACATGCAAAGCATGGATGTGACAGAAAAACTACTAGCAGCATTTGTCATTGACATCTGAATGTGGTTACTGGCTCCTGCTGTAACAAGTGTTATGATAATAATAGTCATAATGCATGAGATGAGCTCAAACTTTGCTTTGTTGTTGCCATCAGGGCTTAATTTTGGCCAGAATGGCATTCTGGCACCTCCCAGAGAAATTTTTTTGAACTCGCTGGAATAAGTTGGCAGTGAAGATTTAAAATAGTACACATGCATTCAATTGCAAAGGAACTATAATTTAGGTTAAATCAACAGTCAAGATCATAACAACATTTGCTTATTTTATCAATTTTACCTTATGTTATAGTCATCCTCTGATTTTTTGGACCAGAACAAGAGAAAAAGCAGTGTTACCTATTGGTGTGAATGACAAACACAATATAAACACCAAAGAATTTAGAATACTGTATTCTATTTCATTTACTGATTACCCTCACACAATATTTTTAATGATGTGATCAGACCTAGAGCAATACATTGTGTTTTATCTAAAAATGACCTTGTAATCCTCCAATCTTCAGGATGCCAGTTTACACCCACTTTAAAGTAACCCCTATAAAAGGATTTAGGTCGTTATGCTTCCATATTTTAAGAAAAGTCTAGGCCAAAGGTCATGGTTTAGGATCCATTTGAGAAAAAGTTGAATCATTAAAACACTCAAAAATAATAAATTTTACTTATCCATATCAGGCTCACAACCTAACAGTTTTTGAGATTTTCATGAGGGAGATCATTCTCCAGCAAAGGCTGTTTATATTTTTGCAACAGATACTTTATTTCATGCTTTTTTTATTCTCTAATTTCGCCCCCCACTGCAATTTAAGTTACCTCTGTTATTCGTGTCACAGTGCAAAACTGATCATATAATATCTTATCTTCCACATGTGTTTTTAGTGGTAGCTCCTTCTAATGATGTCCATAATAAGGGTTTCTTGTGATCATGGTGGTAATGCATGCAACTATCACAGATGTGTATTCCATGTGCAAAATGAGAAAAATGCAACCCTTAAGTGGGTCAGTCACTGTGTCAGTGTAAAATGCATAAAATACATCAGTTCCACATTTCAAATCAAACTGCACATGATATGGCCAGTGTCTTACAATCAAATGACACCTAGTGAATTTTCACTCTGCAGTGGATTGTTCCCTGATTTAAAGCTCCCTGACAGATGAAAACTGTGTGCCACACTGGGCCTCAAACCTGAGACATTTACTTTTTATAGGAGAATCTTCTACAAATTAAGTAATTCAATCACAACTCACAACACATTATCACAGCTTTAGTGCCACTAGTACCTGCTCTGTATCAGTGGAGCACTTGGACATGAAAGACAAAGGTCCCAACACAGTCTTAATCTGCCAGAAAGTTTCAAATCAGTGCACGCTCTGCTGCAAAGTGCAGATTCATTCTGGAAACAATATCCTAGGCTGTGGGTAAGCCTTTTCTCTGATATATCCTTTCTTGCAGAAATGCTAGGCCCATAAGGTATACAAGGAGAACTTTTATGAAGTTTGAAAGGCTGAGAAGGAGGCACTGATGGAAATAAACTGTGAGGGTGGGTTGTGGGTCATTCTGAAACAATTCAGTTGGTAGAGCAGTTACCTGCAAAAATGCAAAGGTCCCAGCACGGAGTCATGATTGTGCACATAGTTTTAACTTTCCAGAAAGTTACAAAACCACTGGATCTCTACTCACCAATCCTTCTAGTATGATAGGTACACTAGGAATTTATCATACTGTGGAAAAAATTAAATGTTACTGAATTACACAAATTCTCTCAGAAGATATTGTGTTTGTTATTAAATTAAAAATCCTCAGGTATTTTATATTTATTACTCAGTATTTTTTCATAGAGCCTATTGAAGTACAACATATGAAGGATTCATAATTATTTATGAAATTCTATTGTCTGTATATACAGTTAAAAGTGATTTTATGAACTGGATGAGTGAATATATAGTCATTCAATCTCTGTTTTTTTGTGAGTTCTGTGTGCAAATCTCCATTAGATGGTCACAAAAGAAAAGACCATCATTATAAAAGAATGAGCCTGGTTAGTAAAACGCTAGGAAGTCAGCAAGTTTGGTTTGTTTTGGCAAGCATTTGTCACTTGGCAATCTATAACAAATTGTTTTCTATTTTAGCTTCAGTTTCACACGAAGAAGTAGTGTTTGAAAAAATTTAATAGCATTTTAAGTTCACTTAGATCTTCCCCTCTTAAAATTCAAATGGTCAGTAATGCTGTAACTCATCAGGGTTAAATCCATTACACACTTGACAGGGAGCAGTTCATGCACTCCATTAGAACAATGCTGTAACTCTCAGGGTTAAATCGACTACCCACGTGACAGCTTATTGAGCTTTATGAATGATTAATCTTGTATTTGACATAACATTTTAGATCACATTTGCTGTTCCTCTGAATTTTAAAAAAGAAATCTCCAATAGGGCTGAAAATATTGTTAAACTTTTCACACTCTTCCATCTGGATTTCTTAATCACTCATGCTGAAACTGCAACATGAGCAAATTTACACAGACTAGGCAAACTGCCTAGGATGAACACAGTGGCTGTCTTGTAAATAAAATTCTTTTATGTAATTTTTCACCTTTGGGTCACAAAATTGGTATCATAGCTGGTTTAGAATTTTTAGAAAGCCATCAGCAGATGATAAGCTCACTGGCCAAAATATTAGTAATCCCTTAAAATAACACGTTGTTTGCTTTGGTGTGTGTTGATGTTGTAGAACTAGCACCAGCCAGGCCTGTGACATTCCATTACTGATGTAAGTCATGGTAGTGAAATAGTCTATAGAGCCATGGATCTATGGAATCAGTGCACTAAGATGGGTCAAGGTTGAAGTGTGACGAAATGGTAGAGAGGAGCTATTGCGTTTGAACATTTTCATGAGAACACTGAAAATAAAGCCATCAATTTGTTAGTGTATGAATGCAGATTATCCAAAGTGTCTACAACAAATAATGCACCATTTGCAACCATGTAACACAGAGTATGGACAGTAGTCATAAATATTGCTCAACCAACATATCCAGAGATCACATCTTGTCATGAGAATCAGTTTGAAACCTGACAGGAATAGCTGCTGGCAGTGAAGGCAGCTCCATCTTGACCAGTTTCTGAGTGAATATTATGAAGGGAACTGCATCAATGGACAGTTGGTGTTGGATGTCTTGCATAAGGCCATTGGTCACAGCAGCGTATGATGCTGTAGGTCTTCAGTGGGCCAAACAACACAGAAACATCATTTGTTCACTGAGTTCTTATTCTTTGAGATTGTAAGGGACCCTGTAGGTCTTCCTTCTCACCTCTTCAGTAGCATCAGAGGGGAGCCCATGAAACACTGCTGCTGATCTCATATTTAGGTAATGTTTTCAGAACTGGTGCAAAATTCAGATCTTTAGACAGCAAGGATGTTGTTGCCTTGTCCAGTTTGTTTCCACTCAAGCTGATGACAGTCCTTGAATCACTATTGTCAACTTTCTACAGGCAAGTCCCAATAAGTTGGTAAAAGTTGCTGAATTCTTTCACAGTGGCTTCCCACATGCAGAGTTCACTGGTTAAGAAGGTGTTTCCAGCTGCCCATTCCCATATGCAGAGTCAGCAATTGGCTGCACAGTGCAGGTGACAGCTGAGCAGATTTGGTGCAATTTTGTCCAGCTCTAGTGACACAGATGTGTTCCCGCACTGGGGCTGACCTCATATGCTGCATTTTGCCCTCATTGTGTTGATGGGATGTTATAAGTGGATAAATTGCATCATCATCATCTTGTCCTGACACTCCTGTAAGGAAAAGAATCTTCTGAGCAGATTCCCCTCTTGATTCACATCTTTTGCAGCATCTTGAAGCTGTGCAGAATCTCCTAACCTTGCTATATGGCACATTTCATTGATGAAATCTATTGGGTCACCAGCTGAGTCGTGTTTCTAAAACATTTCAACAAATTTCCTACTCTTCATCTTCAGGCAAAGTGTTGGATTCATGTCCTTTGCTGAGGGGCCAATGGGAGTGCCAATTGCATACCTCCAGAAGAGAGGTTGTGGCCAACGATGAGATGGGCCTCCTGACAGGTGGAGGGGGGACCCAGATGTCAAGTCCTGGTCCTGCCTGTCTCTTCTGCTGTAGGCTTTGCAGCTTTCACATCAGAGCAGTTCTGACATATTTTTGCTAATGCCACAACCCATGTGGAGCTCAGTTAGAAACCTCTATCCCAGTTGACAAGATCATCATATACTCTTATCTCCATGCCTCTTTGATGACTAAATTCCAGAAGCTGTTAGTGTGGCACGGGCTGCGTCAGAGTCTGTCTGCTGAGTTACAGCATCTGTGTGATTCCTTTCATGACAACAGTTTCTCTGATGCAAAAATAAGATGTGCTCTATAGCTGAGCAAGAAGAAGCAAGGAATAGTTTGGGAGAAGGAGTGAAGTGCCTGGCATTCCTTCAGTTTGAAGGGCTGCACAAGGCCAAGACCGTTAGGATAATGGAAAATCACAACACAAAAATCATTTTTCACTCAAAAGTCAAAATCAAGGGTGTTCTTTGATCAGTCAATGACCAATTAAGATTGGGCACCTGGTGTCTAAAGTGTCTGTTGTAAGTGTGGCATGTAGTACTTTGGTCAGACACAACGGTGAATCTAGCAGTGCTGTTCAGAACATGTGAGGAGTATTCGCCTTGGCCAAACCAACAAGTCTGCAGTAGCAGAGCACAACATTAACGAAGGTCATGTTTTTACTTTTGAACAGACGAAGGTGCTATGATGTGCCAACAGGTGATGAGATTTGGTCATCAAAGAGGCAGAGGTGACAAAGAGTACATGACAATCTTGTCAACTGCGACAGCAGTTTCCTATTGAGTTCCATGTGGGATGTGGTTTGACAAAAAGGTGTCAGGAATACTCTGATGTGAAAGTGGTGGAGGCAGCTAGAAGAACAGAGTACTAGGACTCGATGCCTGGACTCTCACTACCCTGCCAGACCCCTTCCCCCGTCCTGGCTGCAACATCTCTTCCAGAGGCATATGACTACCTCTGCTCCCTCATCCGCCCCCCCCCCCCCTCCTCCTCCATTGTTTTGCTGCCTAAGGAGTAAGCCATCCAGTGGCTATAAAGGAAGGAACAGGATCCAACACTAGTAGCAAATTCATCAAAACATGACTTGATTGATAACCTAAGAAAATTTCATCAGTCAGCTGATAGTTGCAGGTGAGAAGTGAGTAGAGTTTGCGCAGTTTTGTCCAGTTCTGGCCTGCTAACACAGACGTGTTATTGCACTAGGACTGAGCAGCAGCCTCTGATAGGTAGTATACTGCTGATCCATTTAGGGGGACCCAAGAGTTCCCAAGCTTGTGAAAAAATGCTGGGGATTTGCAGTGTAGCTTATCACAGAACCAAAGTCTTCAGTTTAAGCCTTCCAGATGACTGAGGAGGCCATGATCAGTTCTGTATACAGGGCAGCAGTCTGTGAACTTCACTGAAATTCTGTGAACTTGTCTGGTCTTCTCAACTTTCTTTGTCATTTACTGCACTGGTCCAGACCCAGATATCAGGCAAGTGTTTGTTTCAATGTGCACCACGTCTGCAAGTATCTGCACGCTGCTTCCTCAATGGCCTCTAGTACAGCTTCTTCAACATATTGAACTATGCCTCCTGGCAACAAGCAGAGTGCACAAAGTGGTCCTTCCCCATCCCCTAGTGGCATTTTCCTAAGGGATACCAAGATTCACTACATATTCTAACTGCCAATGATGATAGGTCCATGCCCTTTTGTACATGCTTCCCCCTAGCACAGAACACTGACTCAATTTCAGTTTCAGAGACAGACTTGTTGCTTTGATGCATGGTTGTAATACTCTGGAGTCTTTTCTGGTGCCTGACAACCCTGTACAGGCCAGCTAGACCTACTACTGGCACCATTCACAACCAAGTGGACAAGTGGTCACAGTAGAGCTGTATTGTGGCTGATGTAACATTTTACAGAACAGTAAACAAATAATTTTAAATTAAGCTTGATGATTCATTTTTAATTTCTGGATATGTTCTGCTGCAAGGATTACAAATTTTCTTTACATCCTAAAGCACTCAGTATCCAACCAAATGATTTCTATTTTATCACCAAAAAAGCCTGGGATAAAATTTAGTTATTACTTGAAGCTACTTGGCATTTTGATTCTCAACCTTTTATTTTACTGATTTTATGATCATTAACAAATTCATGTAACAAATTGTAAAGTAGCAGAAATTTACAACAAATGGAGACAACATAGGCTGCTGAAAAGCCTTAGAAAAAGTAAAATCTTTTAGTTGCTTAGCAAGTTGAGAATTTTGAAGTGTGTTGTCTGGAGTTTAGTATTATATAGCAGTGAATAACGGACAGTCAGAAAGAAGAAATATTTTCATCTAGTTTTGAAATGAGATTGTGGAAAAGAATGCTAAAATAGTAATGGACTGAGATGTGGTGTCAAAATATCATGCTGTATAAAAGAACACCGTTTAAAATAGAAAATTTATTTGTATGAAACTAGGCACAGTTTGTGGTTTTCATATTGGGATTGCTGCAACATTTATCGACCAGAACTAATCTAGACTTCGAACCAGGGCCACCCATATGCAGTGGCAAAGATGACCATGCTCCCCCCCCCCCGAAAAAGTACAGCATTTTTCCTTTCAAGAAATGATCTAAAATCCAGTACTGCACAGGTCTTTAAAAGGGTTGGAACTTTTTTATGGCTACTTTCAAGCCGCCATTCATCTCCCAGGCCTAGCCCACCCCTTCCACTACAAACTAGTGTATGAGCACCTTTGCCTTGGGCTGTGCTACAGATCAGTCTGTTGCCACAAACAAGATTTCAGGGAAGGGGATGGGGGTGATATCACACTGTAGCCAAAATTTTATATACTGCTTCTTCTTTCTATTTAACAATCAACTCCTAAGTAATAACAGATGCTAACTATAAGATAGGATTTATAGCTAGCATTTTTATTCACAAATTTCACATATCCTCGACACAGTATCACTACAAATAACATTAAAGGACACGTTTTGGTGAGATTTTTAATGTGGTGTATGTTAGCATTGATTCAAGCTTAGTGTATTCAGATCTAAAATTGGGTCACTGAATGTTTTATGTGTGTTTTATATGTGGCATTTATGTGTTTACATGACAAAACAATGATGTTCCTCTGACATTACAGGTTTTTTGCTGTGGTTGGCTGACTGAAGAAAAATCAAGCAACCACAATGCTGATTTGTTTCTGAACATAACACACCATATTTCTGGGTAAACAGTGGAAAGTGAAAATAGAGTGGAGGTTGAATGACCAGAGGTTTTGAGAGGCCTATAAGAGCTGCTCTGAGTAGAAGCCAAACCCTCAAACCTGTACTTTATAGAGTTAGTTAACATTTGAACCCGAAGTCTTAAAATCAGCTACTATCTGTTTGAGAGAGATCACTCAGTATCAACAGTTCCAAAAACATTGGCTGTCATTATTTAGACTTGTGTGCAAAACATGAGAAATATGTCTTGATAACTCAAATTCTGTAATACGTTATTGAGAAATATATTGTAATATATATTCTGTGTTGCACCTCTGAGGTTTTAACTATCAGCTGCGTCTGAATGAAACTAAACCAAAAACTGTATTGCAAACGTTAGTCACTCAAGACATAAAGATTGCTGCACCCCTGAAAACTACAATTTTTTTCAGCGATAGAGTACCTAAAAAAGTTCTAAAATTTTCAGACTGTCTTGTTCACTACTCAGGCAAGCAGTATTTGAAATATCTGTATGGCCAACCAATAACACAGATGTATTTCCTGAAAGACTGAAGTGTGCTACTATGCATACAAATATGGACATACTGAGTAATACTTAATTACATTATATTCTGTCCATTCCTCTTCAAATGATCTCCAAACTTTTGAGACAGCAGCTTGTCTGTGCCTACATCTGTAAGGTGCCTCCAAATTTGCTTTTATTGTGAATCCTATCCACAAAGAAAATATACTTTATATTATTTCATCAAATTTGTAATGTACATACTAATTTTAGACCATCTGTGCATATACCGTCTGATCCTAGATTTCAGTCTCTCAAGTAAATGACTTTGAGCATCCATTTCTTTGTTCTCCTCGCCATTGAAAAGTTGTTTAAATGTGTTATGAATAGTGGAGTTCTATGCATTTTGTTCTGAGTTAACAAAGGTAGTGCAGATATATTTGTAATTAATGATTACAGTGCTGGGAAGCAACGAATTAGATGTACCTTTATATAGCAGTGTTCTTAAAGGTTATTTACAGCAAGCTTATCAAAATGGATCACAGTTTACTGGCATGACTCTAAAATAAATGAATTTCCATTGTTTTAAGGACCTGATGACAAAGTACGCACAGTGAATGAACCAGAAATATTATCAACAGGCAACAGTTCACTCTGGACATGGGAGTATAGGTCTCAAATCAATCCACAAACTGGTCTTCCGTTTTATGAAGGTATGTTTCTGACAATAAGTGACACAATAAAAGGTAAATATTAACATTTAATTTTATAACCTACAAAATTTTGCTCTTTGTAATCTTAAGAGGGGAAATTCAATGGATGCCATGGCGAGCTGGCAATGTCTATCAAAGTAAATTAGTGACAGCTCATTGTTTGTCAGCTGCTGATATGCTATGGACAACAAGTGTAACTTCATTGCTTAATGTACCAAAGGCTGTGGCCGCATTTGCCTTAAAATACCTAGCAGGAGTACAATGTGTGTGTTTGGCCATCTTCACAACAAACAAGCTTGGCAATCCTAGTCCCACTGAAGTACACACAGGAACCAGTCACTATGGCACAGTCACATTAATGATACTTACTGTCAGAGGCATTTAAAAAGAAATGAGCCAGTGGCTCTAAAATGAAAACTGCTGAAGGGATCACAGTCCCATTGTACACAAAAGAATGTGCAGTCATTATAAGAGCACTCAGAACCAAAACCCTCCACTAAAGGAACACGGATACACACTCATGTGATGACAGAGCAACCATGTGTAAGTGTTGACCATCCACTGCACTCAGTAGTGCTAAAAACAGAGAAATGGGGGCTTCAAAAGAAGAGGAAAGAGGTGTAGTGCTTTTCATTACAATAGAAGGAGTGTGAGGAATCAAAATTCATCGAAGAATGGCACAAGTGTATGGAAAACACTGTAATTCACAGGTCTGCAATAGAGGGCTTACATCTGTTTTTTGTTCCCCATATCTCTTCTGTTGTAAGGAAATGCACATCAACCTTTTGCTCTTCTTTTGAAGCCTCCATTTCTCTGTTTGCAACACTGCTGAGTGCAGCATAGTAGATGCACGCACAAGCTCTCTCTGTTGTCACATGAGAGTGGGCCCATGTCCCTCTAGCCATGAGTTTGTGGCCTCAGCAGTCCTATAGGGACCACACCTTTTTTCGTAAAAAAATTGGTATCACCTTTACTTCAGCAGTTTTCATTTTACAGTGTCTAGCTAATTTATTTTTGAATGCTCCTCATAGGATAGTTGGACAGAATTTTTTTCCGTCTCCACACTAAAGATATGAATTACATTTAAATGTGTTTCTAGTAACTGCTAATCCATTATAATTTTGAGAGATCTCCCATGGTTCAATTAAAATACTAGAATCTGAGAAGGGCTATGCAAGGATGAAACAGGTTAAATGCTTACTGGCTTCTCCTAATAAGAGACGTAAAAAGGTCATTGAGATTTTGTGGCCCACCCAATGGCCCATTTCTGTTGCCATTCAATTAAACTTCAGTGCTGTACAGTGTTAGACTTGCTGGTTCTATATGATTTATATCTTTTATTTCAACTAATTTTGTTAGATATATGCCTTTAAAATTAGGTTATTATTCATCAAAGTCTTTTGATTATGGTTGAAGTGAGTTATTAGGTAGTCAGGGTTTGTACAGATTATTTATTTATTTAATTAGATATATTCAAGGTTGATATGACTTGAATTTTAAGATTTATCTTTTAACTTGGCACCATAGATTTTGCCATGATATTTAATCTCCTGATGAAGGTTTTCCAACAAAAGTCAGCATTATCACCCACTGATGACAAACAAGTCCCCACAACATATTGCAAAGTTTCAGCGAGACAAACCTACACAACACACAAAATCTTCACCAACTAATTTTGTATTTTCAGAGACATGTTAAACTAAATGACAGAACTCAGGCTCCACATTAAAGGCACTTTAAATATTTAATTTTAACTGTCAGTACTGCTCATAATGTTCATAATATGCCCCTTTAATTCTCTTCAGAAAAACAGTGGTAACTGTGGTCATGGCATAATACAATCATCCTGTTTGATTTTTTAAAAAAAGGGAAGAAAATTATACACTCTAAAATAAATACCATAAAGAACATAACTTCCACCTTCCAATGTGTAAACAAGGCATTAATAAAATCTTTCACCCACTCACAAATCAAATGAAAGTAATCGAATTGTGGTTTATTCATCTCACTATGTACATTTGCAATCCATTTGGTTTGCATACAGGAAACATGTAAAAATTTATAATACAGTAACAATTATTGTTATACTAATAAATAATAGCATTAAAATAAATAATAATATTAGAATGATATTTCTTGGAATGTGTAACACATTGTATCCAGTTCAAATTTCCAGTTCGTCTTGCATGAATTCATCCACTGAGTAATAACATTTCAGTGTTGGTGCCTCATATATTATAGCTTTCTTCTACGTGCACCTAAATTCGTCTGCATTAACTTGTTCCCTTTAATTAATTACAAATTTTCATTCCCATATATTGAAGTCCCTGGGCATAAGGTCTGAGCTGGTTGGTGGGGAGCATGAACAAAATGGTTTTCCTCAAACACACACACACACACACACACACACACACACACACACACACAGGGATGGCAGAGTTAATGTTTTAAGTTTTCAAAATGGACGTTACCATTCTTTGTTTGCAATGCACATACTTCAAATTATTTTTTCTGTATTTTTAGTATCCACACTATGTTTATCAAGTTACCCCAAAAAACAATACCATACCTAGTAATGGATTCAAAGTAGCTTATCTATGCTACTTTTTGTGTGGCCATGTCAGTTGCAGTTGATAATATTTGCATGGCAAATGCAAAGTTGCTCAGTTTGTTTTCAAGATATTCAATGTGTGCCTGTCAGCTCAAATTTTTTACTACATTTAAACCTAAGAATTTGACTGAGTCAACTTCTTCTATACAGTATCTTGGTTGTTGTGTGCAATCTTAATCTGCTCACACTTTGACTCTTTGCTTTTGAATTGCATCATGTGGGTCTTAGATATGTTTAGATTTAATTCATTTAGCTGAAACCAAGTTTCTAAGGTACTGAGAGTTCTGATCGCAGATTTGGGAATTTTTTTTTTCGGAATGCTGATTTTCAACTAAGACAGGAGTATCATCTGTGAACAGAACTGATGGAGAGCTGATATTTAATGATAAGTCAATAACATAGAAGAGAAATAGGACTGGGCCTAAATTGAGCCTTGTGGAACACCCTGAGATACTTTTTCCCAGTCAGAAAAATAATTTGCACCATTTAAAAAGATGCTAACTCTTTGCTTTATGTTTTATAAATAGGATTTAAGCCACTGTAGGCAACTGCCACTAATGCCATACTTTTCAAGTTTGTAAATAAGCAATGCATGGTTTACAGAATCAAATGGCTTAGTGATGTTGCATAAAATTCTTGCCAACTTATTTTTCTTGTCTAATGACTTGCTAATTTTCTCTGTGAAACTTTTCACTGCATCTATGGTGTTTTCCCATGTTAAAAATATAAATGATTGTTTAGATTAATAGAATAATTTGCAATGAAATTTTGGATTTGGACAACAGCAGATTTTTCAGATATTTTAGATATGGCTGGGAGAATTAAGATAGGGTGATAATTTCCCATGATCTCTCTGGATCCCTTCTTGAAGAATGGTTTGACTTCAGCATATTTCAGCACCACTGGGAAACAGTGCTCTTGAAAACAGTGATTTTTATTTGAGCTAGTGGCTTTGCAATTTTATTGTGTATGGCTTTAATAACTTCAGTGAGTATTCCAGCCTAATCAGAAGATTTTTTGTTCATTTATACAGCATTCATTAGTATTTGAGTTGGACTTAACATTAGTATTTCCTTCAATGTCAATTTTTGGAGTTTCTTGGTACAGGGTTTAACAACTAACTCAGATTTAATTACTGATCACACGGCCTTTGTCTTATTTTTATGGTTTAAAATTAGTCTGTTATTAGCCAGATGTTTTGATGCCTTGACAACGCTTTTAAATATATTTTTATGGATCCTAATATATTCAACAAAGTCAATATCTTTATTATATTTCAACTCTCTGTGCAGTAGCCTTTTCTTTACATTGGAAATTTTATGCTCTTGGTAATTCACTTTAATTTATTTGTCATTTTATTGTTTTAGCATCTAGGTGGAAATGTTTCATTAAAAACACCAAGAAAACTATGTAAGAATTTCGCAAAGTTTTCATCACTTAAGTTACAATGATCAAAAGGCCATTTTTTTTCTCTTTTAGCTTCTTACTAAATATTACAAGTTTTCTTTGCTAAAGTTCCTTCTCATATGGGTTCTCATACAAGAAATGTTCCTGTCTGTCTGTGGCAGCTCGATGAACAATATAAAATGATCTGAAATACCTAGATCTAGACAAAATGTATACACATCTTCATATACATAATTAGTTAGAGCATTGTCAATACTGGTTGCTCATTGGCCATTGTCTCTGGTAGCTTCAAAGAAATTCAATTTGAAACCATATTTCTTTACAAGGTCATTGAATCTTGAAGCATAGCTACTATCACAAGTGATATCAATATTAAAATCAGCAGCTATTAATTACAATTAGTTTCTATTTTTCTCTACAAAGATATTCTAGCATAATTTGAAGCTTAGATAAGAATAGTTCTGATGTTGATGTCCCTGGGATTCTGTACAGTGAGATTATTATAACATTTTCTAGTGAGTCCACTATTTCTACACAACAGCTCTCAAGCACACTATCTTTACTTAAATAATTAAAAAAAATGTTATTGTCTCATCTTCCCTGTATTTCTTCAAACAAATTAAACATTCAGAGTTATGAGCCACTTTTCTGTTTTCAGTACTTATACACTATGTGATTAGAAGTATCCGGACACTTAGCTGCAAATGTGTTACCAGTTCATGACACCCTCCATCAGTAATGGTGGAATTCAGTATGGTGTTGGCCCACCCATAGCCTTGATAACAGCTTCCACTCTCACAGGCATACGTGCAGTCAGGTGCTGGAAAGTTTCTTGGGGAATGGCAGCCCATTCGTCATGGAGTGCTGCACTGAGGAGAAGTATCAATGTCGGTTGGTGAGGCATGGCACGAAGTCAGCATTCCAAAACATCTCACAGGTGTTCTATAGGATTCAGGTCAGGACTCTGTGGAGGCCAGTCTCTTGCAGGGAGGTTATTGTCATGTAACCACTCATCATGTAACCACTCTGCCACAGGCCATGCATTATGAACAGGGGCTCAGTCTTGTTGAAAGATGCAATCACCATACCCAAATTGCTTTTCAACAGTGGGAAGCAAGAAGGTGCTTAAAACATCAACGTAAGCCTGTGCTGTGCCAGTGCCAAGCAAAACAACAAGGGGTGCAAGCCCTCTCCATGAAAAACACGACCACACCATAACATCACCACCTCTGAATTTTACTGTTGGCACTACACACGCTGGCAGATGGTGTTCACTGGGCATTCGCCATACTGCCATCAGATTGCCACATTGTGTACCGTGATTCATCACTCCACACACTGGTTTTCCACTGTTCAATTGTCCAATGTTTATGCTCCTTACACCAAGCGAGGCATAGTTTGGCATTTACCAGTGTGATGTGTGGCTTGTGAGCAGCCGCTTGACCATGAAATCCAAGTTTTCACACCTCCCGCCTTACTGTCATCGTACTTGCAGTGGATTCTGATGCAGTTGGGAATTCCTGTGTGATAGTCTGGATAGATGTCTGCATATTAGACATTACGTCCCTCTTCAACTGTCGGTGGTGTCTATCAGTCAACAAACAAGGTCGGCCTGTATGCTTTTGTGCTGTACATGTCCCTTCACATTTCCACTTCACTATCACATTGGAAACAGTGCACCTAGGAATGTTTAGGAATGTGGAAATCTCATGTACAGATGTATGACACAAGTGACACCCAATCACCTGACCATGTTTGAAGTCCATGAGTTCTGCGGGGTGCTCCATTCTGCTCTCTCACGATGTCTAATGACTACTGAGGTCTCTGATATGGAGTACCTGGCAGAAGGTGGCAGCACAATGCACCTACTATGAAAAAGGTATGTTTTTGGGGGTGTCTGGATACTTTTGATTACATAGTGTATGTATAGCATGGAATTTAGTTAAGGCCAAATTACAATAACTTTTAGTACTTTACTTTCAATTTGGTGAAATTATTGTCTTTTATAAAAGTAGCACCTCTGACTACATTGAAGGAGTTTGATGCAGCAACAAAGTTAATTTTGACATCTGTTATAACAAATATTACAATCAATTTGACATTATAGACCTGTAAGCCTGTAAATGTCTATATATGTGAATTGTAATATGAAGACACGCCCAATATCCTTGTAAAAGAGATCGACAGATAAATAAAACAACTACTACTGCTAACAATGGAAGCCTTAAACTGATTAGTGTAGTCTGATCCACACTATGATCTCTCTCTCTCTCTCTCTCTCTCCTCTCTCTCTCCCCCTCCCCCTCCCCCCCTTCCCCCCCCCCTCCTGTGTGTGTGTGTGTGTGTGTGTGTGTGTGTGTGTGTGTGTGTGTGTGTGTAAGTTACAGTTGTGACAGCTAAGTTTACTCAGCACACCAGTAGTAGTAGTAGTAGTAGCAGTAGTAGTAGTAGTAGTTCATTGTTTTACCAACAACATGGCAAGTATTATATACCGTGGTCGGTTGATGAATTCTGTGGTGATTCCCAATGTTTCGTCTCCAACTGCGGGAGACATCTTCAAGGGGGACCGTAGCTTGATGGAAGGTCCAACACACACACTGGCTCGCTACTGACTGGCGCTAAATTCCGCGTCCGCGCACCCCCGCGCCGCGGCGTGACGTCACGTGTTTTGAAAATGTCAGTGCAATTGGCCGCTGCCCGTCGCCGTCGATGGCCGTTGCCAACCAGGAAGATACAGGAATACCTTAGGCCTGCCAAGGACGCTCGCAAACCATTGGAAAAATCTGGAGTGTATAGGATCCCATGCAGCTGTGGTGATGTTTATGTGGGTACCACCAAAAGAACTGTTTCTAAACGTTTGGAAGAGCACAAGGGAAATTGTAGAAGAGGAGAAATGGAATGATCAGCTGTTGCGGAGCATGCTTTCCAGCCAGGGAACCACAATATTCGTTTCCAGGAGACGCAAGTACTAGCGGCCACGAGCGGATACTACGAAAGGCTCTACAGGGAGGCAATCGAAATCGCTAAACACCCAAATAATTTCAACCGAAAGGAGGAATGCGTCAAATTAAACGGTATATGGATGCCGGTGTTAAAGAAGATGTGTACCACTCGTCCACTACTGGGTGATGGCAACGGCGATCGACGGCGACCGACAGCGGCCAATTGCACTGACGTTTTCAAAACATGGGACGTCACGCCGTGGCGCGGGGGCGCGTGGACACGGAATTTAGCGGCAGTCAGTAGCGAGCCAGTGTGTGTGTTGGACCTTCCATCAAGCTACGGACCGCCTTGAAGATGTCTCCCGCAGTCGGAGATGAAACGTTGGGAATCACCACAGAATTCATCAACCGACCACGGCATAACAGTCCGGATAATTATAATGGACATGATATTTCCGGCCGTGAAAGTTTACATTTAAGTATTATATAACAGCTCTATCCAAATCAATGTTAATGTGATGGGTACCAGTATGCTGAAAAAAACAATCAGCATGTTGTTAACAAATATCAAAGATCCCTTTCTTAAAAATAACCACAGAGACAGGAGCTTTATCTCTAGAAATTGTCAAGTAATTCATGAAAAGTATTTCAGCAATGTGTCATTTTTTGGGAAATATATTTTCAGAGGACATGCAGATGAATTCACGATATATGAACTACCCCTTGTCAGTGAAGTGGACTGCATTTATACCATCAGGAATTGGTTTAATACTGTTTGTTTCTCTCGTGTCTCTTTATGGAAGATTCCCATCAAACCAGGTGAGTTCTACAACTAAACCGTACATTAATTAAACAGTTTGAACAAAAGAACCCACAGGCAGCTGTCTGTAAGTGATAAGTATTGAACAGAAGGATAGTGAAGCTACAGTGCCACAAAACTGTTTTCCAGATCCTCAGTAAGTATTTCTCACTATGTTCTATAAAGTGTTTATAAACAAATGTAGTTATTTTCTTTTTATTACTTTTAAAGTGTTATCATAGGATCTAACACTTAGTTGACAGATATGTTTTCATGTGTTCAACTTGAATGAAGATTTCACTTTTCATAAAATGTAAGCTTTCATAGCACGAAAAGCTACAGTTATTAAATTTCCTGGGCTAATATGCTATTGTTGAATGGATTTTATTAATAAACCCAACATTTCATCTCAGTCTGAAGCCGTTTGGAGATGAAATTAAATATTTCACCAGCATTTTGTTAGAGAATGGGTACTCATCTTCAAACCTGCAAAGGGTATCACGAATGTCACAAATAGATCATAGCACCATATTGTCATTTGTGAAATCCAAAATGGCACTCATCGTATAGCGAAGAGCCTGTACAGCTGTGATACCACTGTACTACGCAAATCCACTAGGATTACATAGAAATATTTTAAGGTTGCCGAATATGAGCATCAACTGATAAACAAATTATTTTATTTATTCCGTGGAACCAAGCAAGCCAAAGCTAGTTGGTCACAGAATGGATCAGGACATACTTCACACAATTTTGATAAGAGAATTTATGTAATAAACATGAAAAATGTGAGAGTGTATCCAAATAAATAACACATTACACTGAAAAGTTCTGAACTACTGCAAGACCCTCCTGTAAAGAAAGGTGGAGTGTGCAATAAGAGAAACTTTCAATTTAGATCTGAGGCTTGGGGTTTATCATCCAATTTTTCCAGTTCTGCTAGATGCCTACTGAAAATAAAACATGCTGAATAGTATACACCTTTGTCTTCACTGTTTAAGGAAGTATCATACAACTGTAAGTTGGTTTTCTGTCTGGTGTTGAATGAATGTGGCCATTTCTTCTGAATGAGTGAGTACAGACAACAAATCCCATGATGGACTCTAAGTACAGGAATGACAGAGTTAGAATTTTCTGAGTCACATGAACAACGGCAAGTATGAAGTTTGCAAACTGATACCACAGATAGGTCTGACTGCTCTTTTCTGGGCTATAGATACTTTGGTGAGTGCACAGATTTTCACAAAAATATAGCATCACAAAGAGATAACAAAATCAAAATAAGCAAAGTAAACAAATCTTCACATTGTCAGTCTCAGAGACAATGGAGATATTAAAGTATTCAGTTTCTGCAAAAGATCTGACCATGATACTTCCAAGAAAGCTTCCTGCATCCACTCATAGTGATCTCAGTTCACAGGGCACTCCGCACCTAACTATTGACAACATCGCGAACAACCAACACCAGAAAGACCACAGCAAACAAACTCTCTCCAGCAGTCAACAGACCGCTACCTGCCATGGCTGGAGGATCAGAGGGCATGTGTTGGACATGAGTTATGGAACATAACTCTGCCAGCCACCTTATGGTGCCTGGAGGAGGGTACCTTATACCACTAATAGTCATTTCCTTTCCTGTTCCACTCCCAAATGGCACAAGGTAAAATGGTAGTCTATACACCTCTGTATGAGCGTTAATTTCTCTTATCTTGGCTTACATGAAATGTACACTGGCAGCAGAAGAATTATTCTACAGTCAGCTTCAAATGCCAGTTCTCTACATTTTATCAACAGTTTTTCATGAAAAGAATGTCTTCTTCCCTCCAGAAATTCACATTTAAGTTCGTGAAGCATCTCTGTAACTCTCGCATGTTGATTCAAGCTACCAGTAACAAATATTGCAGTACATCTCTGAAGTGTTTCGATGTCTTCCTGTAATCTGACCTGGTGGGGATCCCACACACTCGAGCAGTATTCAACAATGGGTTGTACTAGTGTTCTATACATGGCACCATTTATAAATGAGCTACTACATTCTCCTAAGATTCTCCCAATAAACCAGTCAACTATATGCCTTCCCTGCTACTGTCCTGACAAGTTCATACCACTTCATGCTGCTTTGCAATGTCATGCATAGATATTTAATTGGCATGACTGTGTCAAACAACACACCATTAATGTTGTGTTTGAACATAATAGCCACTGTTTCTCCTACTCATCTGCATTAGCTTACATTTTTCTACATTTAGGACATGCTGCCATTCATCATGATAACTAGAAATTTTGTCTAATCCATCTCGTATCCTATTATAGTCACTCAGTGACAACACCTTCCATGCATGACAGCATCATCAGCAAACAGCAGCAGACTGCTGTTTGCCTTATCTGTCAGATCATTTGTGCATGTAGAAAACAAGAACAGGCCTATCCCACTTCCCTGGGGCACTCCTGATGATACCCTTGCCTTTGCTGTCCAGGACAACAAACTGGATTCTGTTACTTAAGAAATCTTTGAGCCCTTCACATACAGGGTGAGGAGCCATGATGGCACTTGGACAAGGTGACAAATCATTAAAAGAAAAATCTCCTACCAGAAATGCCAGCTGAGACCATAATAAATTTCTCTATTATGATCCTCAAGAGGAAAGGGAGGATATGGCCAATTCCTTCCTTCATACAAATTTATTAATGTATACAGGTTCATTGGTAACATGGTATTGGTAATCATAATTCACAAACAAAATTTACATCACATTTTTACAACTAATAATATTTTACATTTCAATGCTGGAAAAAGATTGAGAAAATAACTCTTAGCCAAAAAAATTAAGTAATCATACTAGATTTTCTTTTCTTAAGATTTTTCTGATTGATATCCACTCCCTTTCTTTCTCTCTTTTTCCTGCTTTCATTATTTGTGCATCCTCAAGCCTACCCTGGGCCAATTTTGCTGCCTTTAAATTTTCTTCTTCTTCATTTTTTTAGTGCTTTCTTCAGTTTAGCTGAAGCTTGAGAGAGGTTCTTCTCATGCCACCTTAGACAGTTGGTGTTCCATTTCCTTTTCTGTCAGAGTAGCTGTCTCATAGTCAACTGATTTTTTTCATGTTATTCATCTTTTTGAGCTCCTTTTCAAGATGACTATGGTTTTGCTTCTCTTTTTACTTTTTCTTCTAATTCAAGATGTCCTTTCACATTCTTCTTTATGAGAAGTATAATTTTCATGTGCTTGCTGTCCTTACCCAATGAGCTGTGAGTCAATGAGTACAGAAAGTAAAAGGGGGCATTTTCCCAAAGCTTCTCTCACAGTCAAAACACTGTTTAAAAATCTTTCGCTCATTGCTGTATGGTCTCTTCTAATGTGTAATTTGATATGGAATATCTCCTCTAAGGATGCATTTCCGTGGGAAAATGTAGGAGAAGACTTAACAAGTTTTGAAACATTTGGGTACTTCACCTCTATGGATGATGTGTCTTTTTTTGAGATGTGCTGCAGCCAGTAAACCTCAATACCTTTGTTATCTAAAACTGGGTCATCTTTTTCAAATTGTAGAACCTTCCACTAATCTAATGATCTTGCTAGACATAAAACAGCATTATTTTGGCAACCTTTCCTTGGGGTCTTAAAAACATAAAAATTTCACTGGCGCACTTGATAAACATGTCTTTACCATCACATATTTGCAAGCTGCAATGTAATGTTTTTGGGCATTCTTTAGAAACCACAGCTTGTCAAATTCTTCCAGCTTACTAAGTTCTATGGTTACTTGCCCACTAGTTGTTCAAGAGGCAGCAGATTATCCAGTGTAAAGATTTCATTGTGAACTTCAGAAATATTATCAATGTTTTTCAAAGCACAAGGCAAAAAGTTTCGAAGCATATTTTCTATTTCTGTATGCAGCTTGAGAGTCAAAGGCGTCTGCCTTTGAAAAAGTTACGTGAACTTATTGAATAGTGCTGGTTGCAAGTTCTGATGTTTGTAATTTGTCTGCCTTAGACTTCCTGTAAATCACTACTGATGCTATCTCCAACTGATCCAGCATACGGCATTTATTTATGAACAAACTCGCTTCAGCAAGTGCTTCACATAATTTCTGATGTAACTTTTCACCATCTCCTTTACCAGTGACATGTTGTTATGCAACACTTGCTCTCTGACCAAAATGTAATAGTTGTTCGTAATTGTTTGTTATCTTTAACATTGGTAGGTTCATCGAAACCCAATGTGTAATATGTTGAACATGCTTCTTCTAACAAATGTTCATCGGAATATGGTGCCAGTCTATCAGTTATTAGGTATCTCATTTTCTTAGACAAAAGCAAAAAAAAGTTCAGGAACACTGTTAGGGAACATCATCTTAAAAACATTACAAATATCATATGATGAATCCATAGAGTAATTGGAAATCACTGATTTTATTGTCCAAATCAATTCAGCAGTGATGGAACTACACATGGTACTTACCATCTGTACTGATGGTGCATGTATTGAAATTAAAGATTGTGTCTGATCTGTAAGTTCTAAATGGAAATGATGTCATCTGCATTTAATTCCAAAGTTACACTTACATTTTGTTCAAGGTGAGTTGTTAAAAACTGCCTGAAAGCCTTCCATCTCCAAATTAACTAAACAAGAACACACACTGCAAAACAGTTCACTTTCACCAACATCTTTGATGTGCAGAGACTTGACTTTTTAAATTATGTCTTTTCAAGCTAGTTACTATGGAATTTGCATTTCGTGTCACAGCAACAGATCTCTCCCCCCCCAAAACTCAGCTTGCCCTTTTCTCACACAATATCCTGTAAACCATTGATGAAGTGCCCTTAAAGCAGATTCCATATGCCTATGTTTCCAGAAAGCCTTTGACGCTGTGACCTGCTGCAAACTGTTAACAAAGGTCTGAACATACAGAATAGGTTCCAAGATATGTGAGTGGCTTGAAGATTTCTTAAGGGACGGATCCAGTATGTTGCCCTGGATGACAAGTATTCACCAGAGATGTGGGTATCATCATGGGTGCCTCGTGGAACTGCCATAGGACCAATCATTCTTTATTTTCATAAACCTCTGATGACTATTGTGAACAGCAAGTTGCAACTGTTTGCTGATGATACTGCAGTGTTCTGGAAAGTGTGGACACTGAGTGACTGTAGGAGGATACAGGATGACATAAGACAAAATTTCTATTTGGTGTGATGAATGACAGGTTGCTCTAAATGTAGAAAGATGTAAGTTAACAGAGATGAGTAACAAGAAGACCTGTAATGAATCAGTGGTAAGCTGCTTGACACAGTCAGGTCAATTAAATACCTAGGTGTAACGTTGCAAAGCAATATGAAAAGGAACAAGCCTGTAAAGTCAGTACCAGGGAAGCAAATAAGTCTCTCTGGTTAACTGGTAGAATTCTAGGGTAGTGTACTTCATTTTTATAGATGAAGTATACAAGATGAGACTGTGTACAGAACGCTAGTATGAACCACTCTTTAGTACTTCTTGTGTGTTTGGGATTCCCACCAGGTTGGTTTAAGGGAATATATTGAAATAATTCAGAGGTGTGCCACTAGATTTGTTATTTGTTACTGGTGCGTTTGATCAATGTGTGATTATGGAAAATTTGGAGAACTGCCATTTGTGGCTGACTCAAGAACAATTCTATTGTTGCCAATATAAATTTCTCATAAGGAGTGTGAGGACAAGATAAGAGAAATTTGGGCTCGTACAGAGGCACTAAGATACCCGTTCTTCCTCACTGCATTTCTGAGTGGAATAGGAAAGGGAATAACTAGCAGTGGTACAACATACCCTCTGCACTTCACTGAATGGTGGCTTGAGGAAATGCATGTAGATGCAGAGGACAGCTTATTCTATAATGAAAGGAAACTAAATTATCCCTCTATTATGTCAAAAATAAATGTAAGGGAAGTCACAACTGCATTGCGGTTATTATGAGCAAGCAACATTGCTTTAACAGTATTCAAGAGCAGT
Source organism: Schistocerca americana (assembly GCF_021461395.2). Lineage (NCBI taxonomy): Eukaryota > Metazoa > Arthropoda > Insecta > Orthoptera > Acrididae > Schistocerca > Schistocerca americana. Next base: position 424,095,129 of record NC_060121.1, on the reverse strand, counting down.
GATTTGTGTTTCAGCCTTCAACTTTTCATGTATTATTTTTCAGAGATGAATGACAATTTTAACACCCTAGATGCAATTTCACATTATTAGCCCATTTGTTCCCAAAACCATTAATAACAAAACTAGAAGACTAAGAATAATAAATATTTACAAACTTCCACAGTCGGCGCATTTGTTTTCAAGGGGTTATCATTAAACCAAATTCTAAGATACTTATTACTTTCTTGTGAGTGGAATCATCATTGTACATAAATTGTGTAAATGATTTATGTTATGCAATAGAAAATTTGAAATATATAAGGTAACAAGTGAATAAAAATATTACATAGGCAGTGGAAGACAAATAAACATTAACAAAAGGCTGAGTGTGTTACAGCTGTTTACATAACTTTTTTATGGCCAAAAATTATTTCAACAGAGTTAATGTAGAGTTACTTTTTCTCATATTTATAGCTGTTACCATGAAACTTAAGCAAAGTTGTTGTAAAATATTTTACCAGAGGGTAAATGAACTGTAAGTTGTTATTAGTATGGTAGTTCTGTTTCAAATAATATTCCATATAAAAGAAAAATATGAAGTAATGAAAGAAAACAAACCACATCTACACAAATGGATCTTACCGTGCACAAATGGATCTTACCGTGACAAATGATTAATTTATTTGGTACATGGATAGGGAGAAACCACTTGGCAGGCAATATTGCTGCCATGCTTGTAACTACCAGCATAGATTGTCATATTATTGTGAGGCTCATTATAAAATCTAATCTGGAGCTCAGTATCTCTTGAAGAAATAGCTATGGGTTTCTGGAGTTGCCATGTTCTTTGCTAGCAGTAGTAGATGAATATGGACTGGGGGTAAGAAATGAAAGGAGAAGCCGCATGGTAGTTTTGCACAGAGCACAACTTAATCATAGCTAACACTTGGTTTAAGAATCACGTAAAAAGGAAGAGGCCTGGAGACCCTGGAAGGTTTCAGACAGATTATATAATGGTAAGACGGATATTTAGGAACCAGATCTTAAATTGTAAGACATTTCCAGGGGCAGATGTGGACTCTGACCACAATCTATTGGTTATGAACTGTAGAGTAAAATTGGTTATGAACTGTAGAGTAAAAGTGGAGAAACGGCAAAGAGGTGAGAATTTAAGAAGATGGGACCTGGACAAACTGAAATAACCAAAGGTTATCGAGAGTTTCAGAGAGAGCATTATGGAACAATTGACAAGAACAGGGGAAAGAAATACAGTTGAAGAAGCATGGGTAGCTTTGAGAGATGAAATAGAGAAGGCACCAGAGGATCGAGTAGGTAAAAAGAAGAGGGCATGTAGAAATCCTTGGGTAACAGAAGGGATATTGAATTTCAAACAATGGAAAATCGAAGATGGACTATAACAATATTAGGGAAGGAAAGTTGCTACTCACCATATAGCGGAGATGCTGAGTCATGATAGTCACAACAAAAAGATTCACACAATTATAGATTTCGGCCATTAAGGCCTTTGTCAGCAATACACACACACACACACACACACACACACACACACACACACACACACACACACGCAAACACAACTTGCACACATGTCTGCTGTCTCAGAGAACTGAAACCACACCACAGTTGTCTAAGACAGCAGATGTGTGTGCATGTTGTGTTTGCATATGTGTGTGTGTGTGTGTGTGTGTGTGTGTGTGTGTGTGTGTGTGTATGTGAGTCTATTGCTGACAAAGGCCTTAATGGCCAAAAGCTATAATTGTGTGAATCTTTTTGTTGTTCCTATCGCGACTCAGCATCTCCGTTATATGGTGAGTAGCAACTTTCCTTCCATAAAGAGATATTGAATTTAATTGATGAAAGGAGAAAATATAAAAATGCAATAAATGAAGCAGGAGAAAAGCAATACAAATGTCTCAAAAATGAGATCGATAGGAAGTGCAAAATGGCTAAGCAAGAATGGCTGCAGGACAAATGTAAGGATGTAGAAGCATGTATCATTAGGAGTAAGATAGATATTGCCTACAGGAAAATTAAAGAGACCTTTGGAGAAAAAAGAACCACCTGTATGAATGTCAAGAGCTCAGCTGGAAAACCCGTCCTAAGCAAAGAAGAGAAAGCAGAAACATGGAAGGAGTATATAGAGGGTCTACACAAGGACGATGCATCTGACGGCAACATTATGGAAATGGAAGAGGACATAGATGAAGATGAAATGGGAGATACAATACTGCATGAAGAATTTGACAGAGCACTGAAAGACCTAAGTTGAAACAAGGCTACAGGAGTAGACAAAATTCCATTAGAACTACTGATAGCCTTGGGAGAGCCAGTCATGACAAAACTCTACCATCTGGTGAGCAAGATGTATGAGATAGGTGAAATACCCTCAGACTTCAAGAAGAATACAGTAATTCCAATTCCAAAGAAAGGAGGTGTTGACAAGTATGAAAATTGCCGAACTCTCAGTTTAATAAATCAGGGTTGCAAAATAATAACATGAATTCTTTACAGGCGAATGGAAAAATTAGTAGAATCCAACCTCGGGGGAAGATCAGTTTGGATTCCGTATAAATATTGGAACATGTGAGGCAATACTGACCCTCTGACTTATCTTAGAAAACATATTAAGGAAAGGCAAACCTATGTTTCTAGCTTTTGGCAATGTTGAGTGGAATACTCTCTCTCTCAGATTCTGAAGGTGGCAGGGGTAAAATACAGGGAGTGAAAGGCTATTTACAATACGTACAGAAACCAGATGGCAGTCATAAGAGTCGAGGGGCATGAAAGGGAAGCATAGGTTGAGAAGGGACTGAGACAGGGTCGTAGCCTATTCCCTTTATTCAATCTGTGTATTGAGCAAGCAGTAAAGGAAACAAAAGAAAAATTTGGAGTAGGAATTAAAGTCCATAGAGGAGAAATAAAAACTTAGAGGACCTGGAAGAGCAGCTGAATGGAATGGACAGTGTCTTGAAAGGAGGATATAAGATGAACATCAACAAAAGCAAAATGAAGATAATGGAATGTAGTCGAATTAAATCAGCTGGTTCTGAGGGAATTAGATTAGGAAATAAGACACTTGAAGCAGTCAATGAATTTTGCTATTTGGGAGGCAAAATAACTGATGGTGGTCGAAGTAGATAGGATATAAAATGTACACTGGTTATGGCAAGGAAAGCCTTTTTGAAGAAGAGAAGTTTGATAACATCGAGTATAGATTTAAGTGTCAGGAAGTCCTTTCTGAAAGTATTTGTATGGAAAGTAGCTATGCATGGAGGCTAAACAAGATTGATAAATTGTTTAGACAAGAAGAAAACAGAAGCTTGTGAAATGTGGTGCTCCAGAAGAAATCTTGTACATGGGTAGATTGTGTAACTAATGAGGTGGTACTGAACAGAATTGGGAAGAAAAGGAATTTGTGACACAACTTGACAAAAAGAAGGGATCAGTTGGTAGGACACATTCTAAGGCATCAACGGATCACCAATTTAGTACTGGAGGGAAGCGTGGAGGGTAAAAATCGTAGAGGGTGACCAAGAGATGAATACACTAAGCAGATTCAGAAGGATGTAAGTTGCAAAAGTTTTTGGGGGATGAAGAGTCTTGTACAGGATAGAGTAGCACGGAGAGCTGCATCAAACCAGTCTCTGGACTGAAGACCATAACAGCAACATGTTATAAGAGAATGGTAATATCCATAGTATGATACTTTCATTGTGTCTATATTTCCGCTCTTGGAGAGAATGTGTAGGGAACAAATTGATGAGCTGACAAGAGAATGGTCCAATAAGACATGTCGAAACCTACCCTGAAATTTTTTACACGGAAAGAAGACAATGAAAGAAATGCACTGCCAAAATTTCAGATGCTAAGATGCACTGCAAGTATTTTGTAAAATATGTTAAAGTTACACATTTTTGCCATGCGAAGAACACCTTATAACAGTGGTTGTACGGCCCTGCCCACCTAGCCCACAACTTGGCGAACCACTCATGCAGCACCTTGTAGTGGAATTAGCTAGAGTTCACAGACATCAATTTTAAGCACCTGAAGCCTGGATTACAACAGAGTGAATGGAAGTGAATATGTGCAAATGAGCATTTGCAGAAAATTCACTACCATTGGCTTGTATATGAGTAGAATTATTTATACTAGAGGGAATGGAAGAGAACATGAGGTAGCAAACATTGCCTATGAACACAGTGTTATTAGTTTTTAGTTCTTCTGTGTACAGGATACAACTCTATCCTGTTAGAGCCACAGTGCGAAACTTTGCTATTCATAGAGGATTATTTTGCATGGTGATCACACTGTTCTTGATGGAGTATGCAAAATGGCACAGGGAAGGAAGAATTTAAGTGTCTCAATTTGCAAGGAAGCGTGACATGTGTGGAGACTGTGCACTTTACATGGAATAGCGTCTCCATCTCTCTTTAGCACTGGTGATGTAACAGGATTGCATCTTGGAAACTTTTTTGGGAATACCTCTTCAAAGAAGGCTGAGAACTCATTTAGGAACATATTAAATTTAGCATTAACCTCATCCACCCTGTATACCAGGCTCCAGTCCATCTGTTGGAATTTTTTTAAAGACTTCCAGTGCGTCACTAGTCACTGGTCTAATAGATTTCCAGGTGGGGCACTGGTATCGATTAGTGAGAACCCTCATTGGGAGGAGATGGGCTGGACAGTGTATGAACATCGCAGGAAAAGGTCTAGAAGTAGGTGTCAGTCAACAGAGGGGCTGTCGTTGTGCACTGTCATTCAATGGGAGCAGCTATCTGGTTCAGTTAGTTCAATTGAAACCCTGTTTGGTTTGGCATTAAATAAGAGACTAATTGTGTAAGTGTCTCTTTCTATGAGTGGAAAGGGGCCAGTGTAAGGTGACTGCAAGGGTGCTCTAACAACATCTGTGTGGAACGACAATGAACGAAGTCTTTGTGGATGAAAATGGTTGGTTCGCATGGTGAGATGCCACTGAAGGTCAGAAATTTGAAACACAGTTCCTCATTTGTAGCACCAGTGAGCAAGATCTACAGGGTGGCCTTTTATTTACATGTAGAAAAAATCTGATGGTAAGTCTCAGGGTTTCACTGTATACCATTTCTGCTTGCTGCTGAAACATCCAGAATGGTTCTGAATACAGTTCTCAGCCCAAGTAACATCAGTGACAATGCGGTCAACCAAGAAGACTTGTGACTCTTTAACATGGACTTGAGCATCCTGTAACAGCATTCACCATGCCATTGTTTGCTGGATGGTAGATGGTGCAATCATGATGACCGAACCCACATGAAGTAACTAGTTTGTTGAACAAAAATGACTCAATTTGTTGACCATGATCTATTATCACATCTGCTGGGCACTCAGAACTTGACATTCATGTAATCAAAAAGACTTGTGCAATTGTTTCTGCAAAAATGTCCATAATAGGTATGGCTTCAACCCAGCGGGGAGATGTCTCAATAGCAATGAGAATATATTTTAATCCTTGCACCAGGAGTAGTGACCCTACAATGTCTATTTGGACATGAGAAAAACAGCACATTGCTTCTTGAAAGGAATCAACAGGCTCTGACCGACTAACAACAATCACATAGTACTCTTGGCCAAAAATGCCTGCCTGTTACTTTACGAATAGTCATGTTGGCTCCAAATGTGGAATGCTGTGAATTGTGTCAAAAACCTGTTAAGGCAATCCATTGGTAATTGTTTCAGTTGTGCTTCCATCATATGTTTTGTAAGGAACTCGTGTACCTCCTCATCTGTTTCCTATGTCATAGGTGGCTGAGTTAGATCCAAATTTATAAAGAGTGCATTGATTCTTGAGAAATAGTCAGCAACCACAATGTCAGCTTTTCACATGACAGAAATTGGTAGTGGGTTGCGCAACAAATTCCAGATGGTCACTGCCAAGGAGAGAAGGAATTGTGAGGATTGTTAAATCCCAAGGACACTGGTTTACAGTTTGTAAAGAGAAACGGAGTGGCACTCCTCAGCCTGTGGTCAGAAATGTCTCATTGTTTTGAAGGCTGCTAGTAGTTAGTGGTCATAGACACTCCATTTAAGCTGTGCAACAGACAACTTAATGGAAAAAAATTGAGGGGCTGCCATGATCCTTTCACCTTACTAGCAGTCTGGTTAGCATCAACCACCGCAGCCACTGGTGCTGAAGGCAGAGTGTGACCAAGAAGTATTGCCTCTTGTGAGGAACATTTGACATTGTGAAAAGCAGATAACATTTCAGGTGTCCACAAGGCAGAGTGCTGTCCTGAAGTGATGCCAGAAAGCACTGCTGTAAGCAATGCCTACACCGCCGCTGTGCATGGCAGCTGCAGAAATTACCCATGCCTTAGAAATGGCACAACTGCTGATATTTTTCTAGAAGGGGAACTGATTGTAGTCAGTCCACTTTAAATTGTAAGGGCTTAATACCTTCAGGAGTCACCTGAAGTCCCAAAAAGTCCACTGTCTGTTTGCGAAGCACACCCTTGGCACTGTTTATCTTCAATCCACAATTCGAAAGTCTTTCACAAATAGTCTGTAGGTAAATTTTGTTCTCAGTAGCAGATGCAGAAAAAAATCAACATGTTGTACACAATGAAGTACACAATGAAGAAATTCATGCTACAGAGGACCTCATCAACAAAATCTTGTCATATTTGTGCAGCATTCTTAAGGCCAAAAGCCATCTGTACAATATTCAAAGAAGCCAATAGATGTGATTACTGCTGTCTCTTGTACATCCTCTGGTGTTACTGGAATTTGATGATAGGCCTTTTGGAAGTCAGTAACATTAAATACACGGCCAAAATTATAATAAATAAATAATAGTACACCTAGAAAGATTTCATCCATTTTGATCCGATAATGGTATATGGGGAATAGTATATGTACTGATACTGGTTTCAATGTCATAGTATAGTGGCAGAGTACTATCTGTGCCTGTTGTTGAATAGGGAATGCTCACAGCCAGAGGACTCCGTCTGGTACAAACGTGTGAAACAAGCAGGCAGCCATGCCATGGAGATGCATTCATGCTTCCCACAGCCATTGAGCAAGTTTGAAAGAGGTCAGATTGTTGGCTTTTGAGTGGTTGGATGGTCCTTTCAGAGAATTACCATACAAGCTGGACATACTGCATCAGTTGTGCAATGATGTGGGTAGCAGTGGTAACATGAACATTTTCAAGCTCATAGAAAAAGTTCTGGACGTCCACAATTCACAGGTGCCCACCAGGATCACCGTATTGCAAGGGCAGATCATACAGATATCACAGCACAGATAAGAGGGCTTGTGAGCCCAGATGTATCAACATGAACTTTTGCGATCCAGCTATTAACAGTGGGACTATGGGCATGCACACCTCTAGCACATCTCAACTGGTGCTGCCAGAGGATCACTTGGAAGATGTAATGGCATGTCATGGTCATCAGCAATGAAAGCAGATTTTGCCTCAATGGAAGTGATGGTCATTTGCAGTTATGGCGTAGACTTGGTGAGCTGTGTCTCACAGAGTGCATTCATTCAAGACACACTAGCACCACCCAGTCCTTATTGTCTGGGACATGATAAAACATAGGTCTCGTTCATGTTTGGTATGTCTGGAGCAAATGCTAACCTGTGTCCAGTATGTGGAGAACACTTTTAGACCCATTTCTTTGCTGTTCTTGCAGCAGGAATGTGATGTGTTGTTCCAACAGGATAATCCTCACCCACACACTGCCCGTGAAACTCAACATGCTCTGTAAGATATGCAGCAACTTCCCTGGCCAGCATGATCTCCAGACTTGTCTCCAATTGAGCATGCGTGGGATATGATGGTATGAGAAGTGACTCAACAACCAACCACTTGTACAAAGCTACATGAACAGGTTGAGCAGGCATGGCATAACGTATCCCAGGACAGTATTTGCCATCTGTATGATTGACCAGATGCCAGAATCAGCACCTGCATTGCTGCCCATGGACGTTACATCACATACTAATACGGGTGTTCCAGCATGGGTTGATACCTGGTACCTCAGAACCACTTGTGCTATTGATCTGTATTACATTTCCTGTACTCCATATGCTCTCTAAAAACAATAAAACTTACGTGAATTGGAAACCTGTAAAAGAGAGTACTGATCTTTTTCCAGTAGTGTATTCGGGGGACCTGAATGGCCGTAAAATCAAGTAAGTGGAGGACTGGATAGCAATCCTGTGTGGTGCATGTATTTAGTGCATAGTCTCCACATGGATGCCTTTAGCCATCTTTCTTTTAAACAAGATGTAGGACAGATGCCTGAGGGCTGTCAGAATATCTGAGAACCCTCATTGTCAGCAATTCTCCAAACTTTTCCTTTGCAGCAGCATACTTATCAGGAGCCAATCAACAGGCCTTTTATTCAATTGGCACCCCTGGCGTAGTGGAAATATGGTGTGTAGTGTTATGTCATGCTTGAAACAGTGGTCGGGGCTGGCTTTCCGCTGTGTCCATGGTTGTATCCGGAGTGACATCATCCCTGAGTTGATGTAGGTCCTCTTGAGCTGTAGCAAGTGCTGTGGCACTGCCTGAAGTGAGGGTGTGTAGAGCCTCGTTATCTTCAAGTAAATGCATCTTCTGTTCTTCCACCATTGTAACTTTTGAAATTTAATCACTAATGCTGGACAACAGGGTAAGGAGTTCCTTTGACAATGGTATTTTTGGGCCTACTGCTCAACATGCTGAAGGCCACTGGAGGTGTGATTGCTGCTGATAAAAAAGCATCTTGTACAGTTATCACAAGACCACGTACAGTGCCAGTGTTTCTGTGGAGTGTAGCATTCTGTATGGACACAGTTAAGTTGTAACAATGGAGAAAATCCAAAATAAGTATGGGATTTGCAACATCAGAGATTAGGAAAGTCTATTGAAAACCCTAAATTCACAACTGCACCAAATTTAATTAGTTAGTTGTGCCATAGATTATCTGAACAATTCTTTTATCAAAAAGAGTCAGTTTACAGGCTTTATATACATGATTAGTGTTAACATTATCCGCCCCCGGTAGCTGAGTGGTCAGTGCGACAGAATGTCAATCCAAAGGGCCCAGGTTCGACTCCCGGCTGGGTCTGAGGTTTTCTCCGCTCAGGGACTGGGTGTTGTGTTGTCCTAATCATCATCATTTCATCCCCATCGAGGCGCAAGTCGCCTAAGTGGCGTCAAATCGAATTCTTGCACCAGGCGAACGGTCTACCCGATGGGAGGCCCTCGTCACACGAAATTCGTTCAGTGTTAACATTAACGAATACATTATCATTTTATTCCTACTCATGTAACTGCACTTAAAACAAATGTTCTTTTTTTCTTTCCTTTTTTTTAACTGGCTACCAGTTTTTAAATGCAAATTTGTCAGTGATAGAAGGAGTTGTCCAGGAAAAATCATTTTACATTAGATTTAAAACTTGCTTCGGTACCTGTCAGACATTTCATGTTATTGAGCAAATGATCAAAAATTTTTATTGCTGCATTCTGAACTCTCCTCTATGGCTCTCACAGTTTTAACAGTGGGTAATAAAGGTCATTTTTCCCTCTAGTTTTGTAGGTATGTGCACCACTGTTCCTCTCAAATTGTGATGGATTATTTATGATGAATTTCATTAACAAAAATATGTATTGAGACAGTGGAGTTGAAATACCTTGCTCCTTGGAGAGGTACCTCACATGACACCTGTGGGTGAACATCACATATTATTCTTACTGCTCAGTTTTGTGCAGTCAGTCTTCCTTTTTAAGTGATACATTACCCCAGAAAATTATTCCATACAACATTATCAAGGAGGATGAATGTTTATTTCCAAGATTAGCAATTATATGAAGAATAAAAAGAGCTGAAGTTAACTGTTTGAGTAGCTTCATAATATGCTTCTTCCAGTCCACATTTACATCAACATGTACACCCAAAAATTTGGAGCATTCTATCCTACTTACTGACACCTGCTCATGTGTTATATCAATCATTGGTATGACTATTTGTTGCACAGAACTGAATGTAGTGTTCTTTTTTTTCCAGCGACAGCCACCTTCAAGAGAAGCTCTTAATAATTCTTTGGAAAATATCATTTAGTAACTCTTCTGTTGCTTTCTCTCTATCAGGATTACAACGACACTAGTATGGTTTGCAAAAATTACCAATTTTACCTGTTGAATGTTAAGTGGGAGGTCATTCACATATATACGGAATAAAAGTAGACCCAAAATTGAACCCTGTGGTACTCCCTTTGTGATTAATTACAATTGAAAGCCTTGGAGAGATCACAGAAAATACAAACTGGGAGATACATTACTATTTAAGGCTTGTACTATTCACTGAGTGAATGTATAAATAACATTCTCAGTTGAGCAACCTTTCTGGAATCCAAACTGTGATACACTAAGAAAATTGTGCGATTTCTCTTAAGTCCATTACTTTTTCGAATAATGTGGAACAATTTGTCAGTAAGGAAACTGGACACAATTGTTTGAGTCTGTCTTTCTTATGGAGTGGTTTAGTAATAGCATATTTTAACCTAAGTGGAAAAATCCCCTGTGCCAGAGATGCATTGCATATACCACTAGGGACATTACTTATTAAGCTATACGAACTTTTCAGAACCCTGTTTGAAATTCCATGATGTTGAAGCTACTTCTAGTTGCTTAAAGTTTAGTGGAATGACATTTTTAATATATTCTCTTGCTTCTTGATGTGCACCATTTAATAATGTTTTTGCTGCTATGTATAGAAACTGACTGTTAAAAGCAATTGCAACTTGTGAATTATCAGGCACACCATTGTCATTTGGTTTAATTATTATGGAATCTTGTACACTGAGTGACTGTTGTCTCTTCTTTGATAATTTTCCATGTAGTTTTAATCTTGGTATCTGTTTTTATTTCTGTCGGGACATGCATATTTCTGGATATTTTAATGACTTTCCTTAAAATCCTATAGCATTTTTTGAAGTATGCAAGTAATGTCAGATCTTGAGTTACTTGGCCTTTACATAAATTTCCCTCTTTCTCTTAGATGAGATTTTAATTCCCTTAGTAATCCACCACTTACTTTTTTTCTTTTTTTAAATAGATCTTCAGGATAATTTTTTTGCAAAGCAACTTTCAAATATTGATACAAGTTTACTATTGAAAAATTGAATTTCACATTAGCATCCCTTTATACATATACCTCATCCCATACTGTCCATTTTAGCTTACTCTTAAAACATTGAATTTTGTTCTCATTAATAAACCTCACTGCTTTGTATGAACCTGTCTCCATGTTGTAAAAAACCATAATATTTAATTGTGCATCCTGATCGCATAGTCCATTAGCAATTGGGTAGACATTAATTGTTTCAGCCTGAGCAATGTCTATAAAAATTTTATCAGTTAGTGTCTACTATTTCACGGCACATGAGTTGGAAAACTGACTACTTGAAATAATATTGAAACACCCAAATAATAATTCTAGTTCATATTTCCTGTCTGTATATTTTAAGAAATCTAAATTGAAATTTCCACAAACTACTAACTGCTCCTTCCTGTCTGACAAGTAGCTCAATAATGCTTCTAGATTTCTCATAGATACCTGGAAGTTTCCTAGAGGGGATCCGTAACCCATTACAACTGTCAGAGAAGTATTCTACAATAACAACACACAAGCATGTGCTTCTATGTTCTAATCAACACAAAAACTATTTGTTTCAATATTTTGGACTTTGTGTCCAACTTCTACAAATGTTGCAGCTCCCCCTTTTTCCATGCTAGGTCCACACAAGTCTATAATCCCTCGTATTTAACTTCTCCATCTTCTAGGCATACAATACGCTCATCTGTAACAGTATTAAACCTTTTAATGTTATGATGAAACAAATTAATTTCATTTTACATGTATTATGACCTGCTCTAATTTCTTTCGATACTTTCTGCCTGTAACCTGACTCCAGCCTGAGAAATGTGCCCCTTTGATTCCAATAATCACAGGTATTTTGACTTGTGTGCTTGTGGCCTTCCTTACACTTTCTGCCAGGTGCTCAGCCAGTCTTTCCTTCCCCCTTCTATTCAGGTGCAGGCCATGATAAGTGTATCGCCATCTCCTAATCACAGGAACAGGCACAGCACAGATATGAAGACTTTGTTTCAGTCAAAGGCAACTCACTCAGCTCTTTGTTCACATAGCTAATAGTCGTGTTAACCCAAGGTTGGTCATGTCACTGCAGAACGTCAACTAACCCAGTCCAAGTGTGTGCTGTTGCTGCTCTTATTTTCTCCAGATCATCTTTAGAGCTATATTCTAAGTTGTTAGTCATGCTGTTTCTTGCTCCTCCTACAAAAAGTACCTTATCCTCGCCATCAAAATCTCCACACAAGGTCCCTATCTTTTCTGTAAGATTGGTGCTAGGTTTCATGATGCTTGTGACCTGGTGTTTGACACTTAACTTTTTCTGTAGCAACTGGCATACACCTCTCCCGTGACCATTCCCTTGTAGCAAGATTCTTTTCTTTCTACTTGACTTTCCCACCAACCTAGCCCTAAAGTCGTTACTAAAAGTTTGCTGCGCCCTATTAAACTCAAACACTGGAGAGGTCAAACTTAGTGACCCTCTAATTAATCACTGCTGTGAGCCATGGTTTTACAGATGAATCGTTTTTTTGATGTTTCTGGGAGGAAACTGACATCTGAGCCTGTATCAATTAAATAAACCACCTCGTTGCACATGTCTGTGACACACAACCGATATGACATAGGAACACTGTGAAGAATAGTGCCCTTCATAAGTGTTTGAGAAAAAGATTGCCACTATGAGGAAGTATGTTACAATAATGTAGTGGAGATAGACTGCATTTGCATGCCAGTTGTCTGGAGCATGAAGGATACCAACACAGTTTTGTATGATGGCTGATTTTACCTTATGCACTGAGTCATCTGGCTGGTTCATTGCTGGTGGGAGTTGTAGGAGCTCTTCAAAGTTTCCATTGGAAAATGTCAAAGCTGCATCATACATTACGTTGACATGGCGTAAAGCCACAATTTCACTTGATGATGGCCTAAGGCTGAAATTGCAGTAGTGTAATAAAAACTTATAACAGTCACTGGCATAAAGATGATGTCCTTCAACAAAAATTTTATGACTGAATCCCAGCTACAACAAGTGTATATAGTGTACTCACCTGGTCTGCAAGTGGAAGCTGCTGCTTCCTTGTGGCAGTGTTCATGATCATACCCATGATGCTGAGTTGTCCAGTTTGTGGGGCCCCACTTATGTCATTGTGTGACAGAATATGTAAAGTTGATCTGTGATCAGTAATTGCAAGTCAAAGGTGAGGCATTACTGGAAATCACTGTGCTTTTCACTGTGAAAGGTAACTGGCCCATTCAAATCGGTATGTGCGTGGCATGAGAAACCTTGGTCAGGCAACCAGTGATCGCAGGTGATGCCAAAAAATGAAACGGGCCTTATCATCAATAGTTCCACCTTGCAGCACTTGTTGAATGTGGATGTCTATAGGTTTGCACACTCGTTGGAGCACACTGCTCTTGATGTGTGTATATTTGTTGTGCACAACATCCACAGGCTTCAAAGGAAAATTCAAGGAGCCAGAACCAAAGATCAGGCTGTTGTGGTGCAACAAATTTACTATGCAGTGACAGAGGCATGATGCAGTTTGGTGGCGAAATATTCACAAGCTGCACAACATGTGAACTGCCCGGTACTTTGCCAAAAGTTAACACTGGTTCTAGAATAGTCTGAAGGTCATCTGAAACAGTTGATAAGGTTTTTGGAGGTGTGGTGTCCAAGTTAGTACATGAAGTGATCCCACTCTTGATTTGCTTACTGGCTGCCATGTTCGGGGTCACCACTTGTAGGTACTAAGATCCACAATTTAATAAATGCGGTATATGTATTATACGCTTTTTTAATATAACTAACACAAAAACAAAGAACAAAACACTCAGAAAAAAAACCTTCAAATATGTTAAACAAAGTCATTAAACATAACTGAAGACACTGCTAGATCATCAATCACATAAGCAAAAAGATAGCCCCCACTTTCGATTACATCTTTATCTATGTTAGTGCTCAAAATAAAATTAATTAAAATTTTTTCTAAAACAACTGTAACTTCAGGAGTGATATTCATTTTCTTTCACAAATTCATAGGTCATATAAAAAGATTTCTCTACTAGGTACTCTTTGAGAATTCTAGAAGCTGTTTATGAAGACATTTGATATGTGATAGGAGTGCATTAAACGGCTTAATGCTGGTGTAATAAACTCATTTTTCACCCAGATCAAGATTTTTACCGTTTTTGGTTCTTGTGTTGTAGTCATGATGTTTGCTACTGTCTTTGTAAATAGAAAAGTTATCACAGACAAAGGTCAACAAGGAAAAAATATACTGTGAGGACGTGGTAAGGATCCCCATCTATCGAAACACTGCCTATGATGGACATCACTCACTCATTATTCTGATTGCTTTCTGAAATTTATGAATGAAACTTGACAAAATAGGAAGTATCTACTTCAGCCACTGAAGAAATAACCCATAGCACAAATACGACCAAGTTGCATATTTTAAAAAGATGAAGGATGTGAGTTGGCCAATTACATTTGCTGTCTACTTAAGCACTTAGGAATTTTATATCCTCAACTTTTTGTACTGTTTGATTTCTACACTTTATGTTAATTTCTTCAAGATTTCTTTGTGGTGTATGGAACCTCATTTAATAGGTTTTATCAACATTGGTTAAGGGACCATTTGAAGAGAACAATTTTAAGATTTCAGTTAAAACTTTGTTCTAGGTTTTTATGACAAAAAGTGTGAATTTACTTTTTGAATCAGAACAAAAGAAGGAGTTAGTTCATGAAGATAAGAAATAGCAGTATACCTAAAACAAGCCAGTTTGCACACCATAACTTAAGGCGGCCCACTCAGATGACATGAGTTCTCAAGATGAGCCATTCAGTACTGCAGTCTGCTCTTGTTCCTTTGGGCAGGACTGAAGCCGCAAACAAACTTACCACCTAAAACACAATATTAGTCTTTTTCAAAAGGATTTGGTGGTTTACACAACCAGAAGTTTTTGAGAAATCACAAAAAATACCTATTGGAAACATTTCTGTTAATGGCCTTCAAAACTTGACTGTGAAAAGAGAATATTGCTTGGTCAGTACAAAGACCAGCAAAAAACTCAAAATGGCTTTACTTCAAAATATATTTGCTGACTGCAAATTCCTCAACATCAGCTGTTTTATGTATGTATACACTCTGTTGTCAGGTAACTTTCCACAATGAACACCTGCTGCTCCACTGTGAGTACCATCGTCCCCTTTGCGCTGCCCCACTCCCACTGACACAGCCTGCACTACGCTCTGAACTGGTTTGGATCACGTGGTGTGCATGTCACGTGATGTGGTTATAAGCATACATTCCCATCCGATCGTATCTGCTCATCCAGGCCAATTTTATTTGCCCCTCCCTGTACTACCTGTTATAGTGCATTTAAAATTAGTTGCAACTTTTGACATTTCTCTCACCGTAGAGGACATGATGCCATTGACGAGGTAACACCAATGGCAAGCCGGCTTTCCCTGCCATACCGCCAGCAGTTCGATTCATTAGGCGGCCCTGTTGCCACACTGTGGATAAATAGTAACATGTGGTGTCACGCATTAGAGGCACCTATGTTCATCAGCTCTCGCTGTAAAGTGATGTTTTCTGGTGCTGAATTGTTCTACAGTCATCAGGGTATTGCGAATGAGTATTTCGATGTTGGAGTTGCATTAATAACAACAGTGCAGCACACATGAACACGATATTTGCACTTAAAGGGGTTCTCCAAGGACATGTTCACCAGCTGTAAATATAATATTCTGTTGCAAAGTATTCCTCTCAATTCGACAATTGATGGTTGTAATGGATAAAGCTTTAACGATGCAGCAGAGGAATATGGCTATTTTTCTCTGGGTACAAAGAAATGTTCAACTGGATAAAATTGAACCTAGCTTGTGTAAGGTGAAGTTAATGGAACTTGTAGAACTGTACAAGCTAAAAACTCCACGTTACCAGGTCATCTAAATGGCTAACGCTAAAGAGTAGAGTTTAATCAGGCTTCCTCCGTATCATGCTCTTTTAAATCCAACTGAGAATATATGGGCCTAGGCGAAAATTAATGTGGCAAAAAACAACAAGAAATTTAAACTCAGTGAGGTCGAAATGCTGACAAAAGAAGTCATTGCAAATGTTATATCACAGGACTGGTTTCAAGTTGTCAGCCATACCAAGAATGTAGTTAAGGAGACATGGATTCATAAAAGGACTGTGTCACATTTTAAGTGACACACTATATCTCTTGTTGCTGTGTTAACATCGCTTCTTTTGCCTAAATACAGCAGAGTTTACAGGTATATTTCTCACTAACATTCTAATGCAGTTGAAATTGTGGCAGAATCCTAAAACAGCATGTTTCTAAACTAGCAACTGAGAGCAGGACATATCAATAGTTGTGAGGAAATCCTTTTTAGTATAAACATGCAGCTTCTTCACTTACATTTTTGCAAAACCCACAGCAATTGTCTTTTCACAGGCTATTGTTGTTCCTTCAAAATTACATTACTGCATTAAACAAAAATCTGCTGTTGCTTGAATATTGCGGCAGATATGGAAGTTTCACATACAGATCATATGGCAAAATACACTTCTCTTTGCATACTGTCATTTGCCAAAATCTTGTTTCAATATCTCAGACCGTTTGTGAGATACGAGGAACTTATGAATGTCTCATTTTGGCTCTTTTGCTGGCAAGTGCTTTCATGATGGAGCCCTTTACATACATTCCATTTTCTCAACACTGGAGACAGATAGTGATATCCTTCGAGTTTTAAACACCAATTTAATTTGTTACCTAAATTTCGTATGCCGCAACTTACAACTTAACATGCATCAAATGCAAATTCATGGCAACCCTATTTTACATTGAAAGTTTTAAGAATTTTTTGCAGTAATTTAGCTAATACCAATATATTACAAAAAAATGACCATTAACGAAATAACAGGTAATTCATCATGAAACTGGCGAATGAAGCTATAAGATGCGTGAAACTCAGAGTTTATTACCGTATAGTTTCTTTAAAATTGATTGAAAAAGACTGCAGATTGGCCAGCTTGCACAGCTGACAGGTTATGTGCTGAGCAGGCCTGGCATTATAGTCAAATGCTGACGCGTTCAGCACACACTGGCAACTATGCTTTCTTCGACTAGCTCTGCACTGAACTGTCAAAAGTCACAACTAATTTTAAACACACTATAGTGCCATAAGAAAATTTGTGCCAGACCAGGGCACCAACTTAAATTTCCCATTTATCATGAGTGGTCACCTTGACCACTTCGGCTATCTATGCACTCTTCCCTGACCAACCCAAACTTCCACATGTGATACTGTTTGAAATGGATTTCAGGAGAGGGTGGAGACAGAATAACAGTAATGCTGCAGGAACCACAGGTATTTCTGAGACCACATAGAAAAACAAGAACCCCAATGAACATATTTGTTGCATGAAGCAATAAGGGTTTACACAAAAATCTCTGATCCTTGCATGTAATTAAAGGTTTTCTCTTAGACGGTTCACTTGAACAGAAATAGATACATGACAAGTAGGGATCATACATGAAGACATCCAGACCATAATTTTTCTCAGATGAATGGTATTACACTTGAAGGGCTTGCAAGATCAAGGGAGAGAAATCACAGGTAGTTTTTCGATAAAATACTGATATTTACTTTTTATGTAAGTCCAGATCTAAACATGGTAAAAGCTATTTTATTATGACACAAACAGAGTACTATATACTTGGTTCTAAAGGAAAACTTTGTTCTGCAAAACACTGATTCACATTATACAGAGGATGTTTCAGGACAAATAGTAAATATTTTAGTAGGCAGTAGTATAGACTAATTCATATTAAACATTCCTTATAACATTATATGAATTTTTTGTCAGTGCTTCACAGAGTATGATAACAACATTAAACAGGAAACAATTTCCTAATTTTCAACACAGTTATATTTATTTGGTTGTGAAGCGGCTTTTGGATTTTTAGGCTATCATCAGGTGACAAGTGAACGTCACAATTTAAGCAGATATTACTTCTACAGAAGATAAAAACAAACAAAAATGATGACATATAGAATGTTTGCAACTGGAAGTATTACATTTTTATGTCACAGTGAAATAGTTACATTTAACAACAAGTTAAAAATATAGTGGAATTTACAATTTGTTGTCTGCTAATTGCATGTTGATGAATTATCCCATTAATACTGTTTACTGATGAAGCTATTTTCACTCATGATGGTACCAGTAAAACACATCACTTGTCTGATTACAATGCACAGGCCTCTATGGAGGAACATTTTCAATAGTGCTTCTCTGTAAATGTATGGTGTGGTATGGTAGACAATCAGTTGATCGGACCAGCTGTGTAACTGCATTGTCTTCCAGGGCCCCATAATCTACACTTTCCTAAAACCACCATCATGATCCAGCACTGCTGGAATAGTTTCACTGGAAAAAACGAAGGGTATGTTCTTCCATGCTGACAGGGCTCCTACATATTCTTGTCGTCAGGTGACATCTTATCTAAACCTAGAATTTCCCAGAAGATGGGTTGGCAGATATGGTCATGGTTCATGGCCACCAAGACCTCGCATCTTATCCCTCTGCATTTTTGTCTGTGGGGTTGGCCTAAAGGCAAAGTCTACAAAGAAAAAATAAACATCAGAGACAATTTTACTGTTGTGATTATGAGTAGTGCTGCCCTCGTAAGAAAATGCCAATGTGTCCTCAGATGAGCTACTCATGGTGTTGTCAAGCAAACTCAAAAGTGCACTGAAGCCAAATGTAAAATTTATGAAAGTCAACTTTGAACTCAATAATTTGTTTTTGCTAAATACCTTCTGTGAGAAACTGTTTAGGTTACATTCTAACAGCTGTATCTCTGTCGCCAATAAAAATTGGACACCTGTTATAGTATGTTTTAATTAAATTACTCTGAACTACCACCTCTCGAAATATTTACTGTTCCTCCTGAAACGCCTTCTGTATTTTTATGCATATAAAGCAAAAGTAACATTAAACTATATTTCAAACTCATAAGTTTTCTGAGAATCAATTGTCTTTTATCTGTTATATGACATAGAATAGCCAGTGACATATTATTCCTCATTACTACTTCTGTCATCTTACTGCCCATCTTTCTTCCTATTCAAGATTAATTCAGGTAACGAAATCTACTGTCAGAAAACAAAATCAACTGCTGTTCCTCCTTACAGCTGCTTAGAGTTAACTAATTTGGTTGGTCTGTGGTTGTTTCCTCCATTTTCATTTAGAAAACTAATTCCCCAAATGAGGGCGCCATGAGAATTGTTACGTTTACTATTCTGTACGTTTCTGTATCGTCATAAACTCAAAGAATGAGAAGAACTAAATTTCAGCATTCCTTTACATTATTGCGTATTTTCTCTTGATTTTTCACTTGTGTATATTTTGTTCTAAATTCATGTAATTAAGACAGTAATTATATACACCATAGGAATAAAGAAGACCACTCACTAAAAAGCAGAAGCATTGCCTTGTTGTTAAGCACATACATAAAAAACTAGCTATCAGAGCAATCCTTTCTTGAGCTACAAACACACACACACATATACACATACACACACACGTCTAAGCCCTCTACATGGTATCTGTTGGATGTACAACGCCAGTGTTGCACTTTGGCACGAACACTGGGTTATGGTGGAGAGGGTAGCGGGACAGAGGGGCAGGAGCCAGGGAGTAGAGTTTACCACCTAGGAATGTGGGAGGGAGAGGTGGCAGGTCAAGATACTAGGCATCTAACACACTGTTGTCTGAATCGGTAGCGAGCAGAACATATTGAGGGTGACATGAGGATGTGAATTGGCAGGGGGTAAGAAAATACAGGAATTGGAAACTGTTGGGTGGAGAGTGTGGGGACAGTAGGTTACTGGAAATTGAGGCCAGGACTACTACAGGAGAGAAGTATGTCATTGAAATTGAGCATGTAATGCCCAGCTGCATGTTGTGCCACTGGGACAACAGTTTGATGGTCACCATTCATCCTGGTGGACAGCAGGTTGGTGGTCATACTGACATACAAAGCTGTGCAACATTTGCAGCAGAGTTAGTATATGACATGGCCATTTTCATAGGTAGCCAGCCTCTGAAGGGGGAGGGTAAGTCTGTGATTGAAATAGAGTAGGTAGTGCTGTGTGGGTTGATTGTGCAGGTCTTGCAGCTTGTTCTTCCACAGAGATATGATCCCTGCGGCAGGAGTTTGGGAGTAGAAATGGTGCAAAGACAGACTAGGATGTTGTGTAAGTTGGGTGAATGGCAGTACACCACTTTATGATGAGTGGAAAGGATGTCACATAGGATGTCCCTCATTTTCAGACATGATGATAAATAATAAAAGCCATGATGAAGGTCATGGTTTAGTTGTTCCAGTCCAGGGTGATACTGGATGACATAGCTGATTCTTAGGGGTGGTGAGAGGACTGCAGGTGTGTGAGGATATGGCATGGGAAATTGTATGTGGACTAGATTAGGGGGTAGTGTCTGTCTGTGATGACCTTCATGGGACATCCAGCATACTTGGCAATGGAATTCTCGTCACTGCAAATATGTTATCCTTGGATGGCCAGGCCTTACAGGAGGGATGGCAACTGTTGAAATGCAGGTACTGTCTGGGATTAGTGGATTTAATGTGGACAGAGGTGAGCATTAAGCTATCAGACAGGTGGAGGTCATGTCCAGGAAGTTGGTACATTAGGTTGAGGAGGACAAGGTGAAGCGGATGGCAAAGATGCTGAAGTTATGAAGGAATGGGTATAGGGTGTCTTGGCTCTGAATCTAGATCATGAAGATATTATCAATAAAACTGAAACAGGCTGGGGGTGGGAGATTTGGGAGGCTATGAAGGTTTCCCTTACATGGCCTATAAACAGACTGGCACAGGAGAGTGCCTTGTGGGAGCCCACGACTGCTGCAGGTTTGTTTGTGTAGATTCCCTTCAAAGGAAAACCAGTACATCAGGATCTAGTTGGTAAGTTGTATAAGGAATGGTTTAGGGATTTGGAGTCTGAAGGACATTGGTCAGGTAGTGTATGATAGCAGCAAGGCCACGGAGTATGTTGGTGTACAGGGAGGTGGCATCAACAGCGATGACTGGGGACCCAGGGCGTAAAGGGATGGGGATGTTGGAGAGTCAGTGAGGAAGTGGTCAGTATCTTTGATGTGGGTGACAAGGTTTCAGGCAAATGGTTGGAGCACAGCCACGAGCACCCACATGGCAACCTCCAGTGCAGATTCACTGATGATATCTTTAAGATCTGGACTCAGGGCCAAGACACCCTATTCTCATTCCTTCACAACCTCAACACCATCTCTCCCATCTGCTTCACCTTATCCTCCTAAACTCAAAGTGTCACCTTCCTGAACATTTCTCTACCCCTCTGATGGTTCCATCCACACCTCTGTCCACATTAAAACCACCATCAATAGCACCTTCATTCCGAAAGCTGACATCCCTTCCACACCAAAAAATCCTTCCCATACAGCCTGGCCATATATGGACAATTTACCTGTAGTGATGAGAACTCCCTTGCCAAGTATGCTGGAGGTCTCATGAAGGCCTTCATTGACAGAACTACAGAGCTTGTCTGCAAACAAATTTCCCATGCCATATTCTCCCTCCACCACCCCCAAGAATCAGCTACAAAGATCACCCTTCTTGTCATCCAATATGGACTGGAACAGGTGAACCATATCCTTCATCAAGGCTTTGATTATCTATCATCATGTCCTGAAATGAGAACATCCTATCTAAGATCCTTCCCACTCGTAAAGTGATGTTTGTCACCAACCCAATCTATGCAACATCCTAATCCATCCTTATGCCACTCCCATTACCAACCCCTTGCCACAGGGATCATATCCCTGTGGAAGAGCAAGTTCCAAAACCTGCCCAATCAACCCACACAGCATTTCCTACTCCAGTTCTATCACAGGCTTAGCCTACCCTGTCAGGTTGGGTCACCTGTGAAAATGGCCATGTCATATACAAGCTCTGCTGCAAACACTGCACAGCTTTATATGTCAGTACGACTACAAACCAGCTGTCCACCAGGAGAAATGACCATTACCAAACTGTTGCCAAGAACAAAGTTGCACAACATGCAACTCAGCACAACATGCTCAATTTCAATGGCTGCCTCACAAACTAGGCCATCTGGATCCTTGCTTTCACCACCAGCTTCATTGGACTGCACAGATGGTAGTTATCTTCACAACACATGCTTTGCTCCTGTACTCATCCTGGTCTCAATCTCCAATAACCTAATGTCCCACACTCTCCACCCAACAGTTTCCCCTTCCTCTATCCTGTTACCCCCGCCAATTCACATCCCCATGTCACACTCAACATGTGTCGTTCCACACAGACTCTGGTAACAGAGCATTACATGCTTAGCCCATGCACCTGCCAACCCACATTCCTACCTGGTAAACTGGCTGCCTCCGTTTGAGTCACTAGCTACTCACCCCCCAACTTCTCTCCCTGCCTCATACCTCTCCCCACCTATACCCACTCCTACTGACACAACTCCCACCCCAAACTAGTCCACCTGCCGAAATCCAGCACTGGTATTGTACATCCAACTGTCATTATGTATGGGCACAGGTGTGTGTGTGGGTGTGTGTTTGTGTCTGTCTATTTGTACTGTAACTAAAGAAACAATTACTGTGAAATCTGTTGTTCACTCAATGCCTCTGCTTTTTGGATAGTGGTGGCCTTGACTCCTAAACTTTTTACATTCTACCAGAATTTTCCTACATATAAACAAAGAATTAATTATAAATATTCATGACTTTGGAGCAATATTACTAGTTACAAGACTGATAATAAATTGTTGACGTATGTTTGGAATGTTGTGGGTCATCTCTGATACAGTAGTTATAGTTTTGACCCATTCGCCTACAACTTTTTGAAATAAAATTTGCCTTATGATTATGATAATTTTCACTACATACTTTGTTTCTCACGTACACACAACTCTTTACAGAATATTGTTAAGGATTTACAATATGACAAACATTCACACACAGTAATTTAATATATGGTACACAAAGAAGTATTTGTCCACATGAAGTATTTGTCCCCTTAGTGGGTTTCCTGTTTTTCTTGGTTGTTGCTTACAGATGTAGTAAGAGATGATGACATCCTTCAAGGATTGTTCTGGCACATTATACCAGAACTTAGTGGACTTCGTGCTCTTAGGTGCTGGATTCAAACAAAGTTTGCATTCAGTTTTGTTATGTAAAGAAGGTGTAAATATAGCACATTATACCACTTGACAAATCTTCTCATTAGAGGATGAGATGATAGATGCTGATCATATATTAGGCCCCATCCATTACTTGGTTGTAATCAATAAAACAACTGTGTCCAAACTTTGTACTTTCAGTTTTAAGCAGCTCAGCATACAATGGTCTATTAAGAAGAACTGATAACAGAAGAACATCTCCCCTCCCTCCTCCAATCCCACTGCACAACTTTTTCAATGACTGGAAATCTGACAGCCAAATCACTACTTTCTCCTTTTTCTTTCCAGTATATATCTTGAGATTAAGACTGCATCCATTTCCTGGAGAATATACTTTATACACATTTACAACAAATCTAGCTCTCTTTGGAAGACTTACAAAACTCTGACCATAAATTTCATCGATGTTGACATTTCTTCCTGGAACATACGACTTTGAAATCTACCAAGCAACTGTGAAAGACTGGATTTACTTCCTAAGTTTTCATTGTCTGTGACATAAGGATGCAAAGTGGAAAGTGTGCCTTCAGTTCATCCACTGTTACAGGAAACTAGCTTGTGTTGTCACTGGAATCAGAAAGCAATATTTTGGATGCATAAAAGGTTGTTTCTCATGGAATTGGCTCAAAAAATGGTGTTGTCAGAAATTTATTTGATTTAAATTCTGAAGTATTTTACCCCAGCCTTCAGAGAACTGTAGTTCCTATTTCAGACATCAAAGAGCAGGTATCAATTTCAGGAAAATTCACTACACTGTTCCAACTCCAATCATTTGCCTTTTAACAGTCTGCAACACATTTTATAGGCACATCAGCACACATTTCTTTTATGAGCACTCTTTGTTGCATACTTTGTTTCCCCATTGTCAAGGATGATACTATTTGTCATTTTTCATCGTATCATTTACAGTCATCATTGCTTGAATCCCTAAAAAATCAGTTTCTTTCAAAAATCGGCAAATTGTCACAGCTTCTCTTTCGTATGGGCCAGAAAAGAGCTATCACTCACTAAACTCCCAAACCAATTAAACACTTTTAAGCTTGGATTGTGGGCTTAGTTTTACAAATATGCCTCCTACTGGTATGTCCACAAAACTATAACAAAAAGCAGTGAACTACAGATGAAATTCATTATGTGCCCATAGCACTTGATGGCTGCACCCATCAGTGTAGTGCAATAAATAAAACTACCATGACAACTGTGGCTTTCATTGTAGGCGAATGGGTATATGCTGTTTTAAGTTATTGTTTCAGTTATGCATAAACAATCCAAGATTCCTAACATCTAATCATTTTGTGAAATCTGTATTTGTTTTCCAAAAGGATCCTGTTGGGGCCATGTTTCGAAGCCTAACCACGCTTCGGCAAGGATTTACCCTTCAGGGCATTGGGGTTCATGTAAGCAGAATTACTACACATTTTTCTGCTAATTTGCTAAGGATTACTTGTTTCTTTGCTTTCTTTAATTTGTTATAACTCGTTATGGGCTTACATATCTCCTTCTGTTGTATTTATTGCTTCTGCTTTTGGGTTTATCTTCAGTTTATTATTATTTGGTTTTTCTGCTTTTAGGAACTGCTGTCACTGAAAGGTGCATCACCATATGTACACTGAGGCACAGCTTTTTCAATGTCTCAAACATAATCGTCTGTTTCTTTGTAAGAGTACTACTTTTTTCTACACTGGTGCTGTTGCAGACATTGTTGGAGCGTTCACGGGTGGAGCAGCACAAGGATCCTGGCTTCCGGTAACCTCTGCTCTGTTGGTTGTGGAACAGTAAACATTGCAACACTAGATGAATCTCTTTTTGTATATAAATGTGTTGCAAACTCTTTAATTTCTTTGTGTAGAAGCTTGTTTTTAAAAATAGTTTGATTGTTATATTTTTATACATGGATTGTATATCAACATAAATGGAAATATTGATGATGCTCCTCTAATTTGTAAAGAATTGATGTACTGTCACTCTGTATCGTACCTCTTCTTCTCTGGTGTAAAACATGAACATTAAATTGCATCCTCTACATTAAAGCAAATGAATTTAAATGTTGGCATTTGTTTACAGGATATTCATTTTGATGCATTCTGAAGTAGTTATAATAAAGTAGACCAAACATTTTACGTATTTTTAATGAAAGTGGTTATTGCAATTTTACTTAAAAATGGTGCTAGCTAAAGGAAGTGATTAAAGTATATTTAATATGACATAGTTTAAAAAATCTTAAGGAATTAATTTGTTTATTGATGTGATGTATAATAATTATTTTAAAATGAAAGCCAGAATTTAATGTAAACAATATTAGAAAACTATGAGGAATGAAAATCTACTGACAACTGAAAGGAGAACAGCCGGAGTAAGGGAAGTAGACACAAAGGCTAAAGAACACAGTTTAATACCTAGCTTTCGGAAACTTAAACAATTTCTTCATCACGGTAAAGGGAAAAATTGGAAGATTAATATCTGGAATAGAACAGTCTGGAAATAAGCAGAAAAACTATCATACCCTCTATGCCAGGGTACTAACAACGAGTGGCCACACCAATTTCTGCAAAGAGTCTTCTATAAACTTCTAATGTGTATTTCATTTGGAAGGTGAATCGCTTTATTCATCATAAAAAATTTCTACATATTCGAGAACATGATGGAGGAGTAACACTTCTTCTGAGACATGTGGAACTTGAGCTTCAAGAACAATTAAAATACTTACTATTGGTGGCCAATACCTACCTTCAGAAGTGGAATGTTTAGTATTGCTAACAGATACTTATAAAAGTAAAAAGAACATATAACCTAACTAAAAAATACTAGTTTTGCTAAACTGGTGTTTACATCCCATCATCAATGAGGTCATTAGAGATGGAGCACAAATTTCAGATGAGGGAAGACTGAGGAAGGAAATTGGCCACGCCCTTTCAAAGGAACCATCCCAGCATTTGTGCTAAGTGGTTTCAGGAAATTGTGGAAATCCTGAAACTGGATTGCTGGATGGGTATTAGAACAATCATCCTCTTGAATGTGAGCCCAGTGTGCTAACTACTGCATCATCTCACTTGGTCTCTATCAAGCTTTCAGAACTAATAGTTTCTTCGTTAAGGAGGAGAGAGGGACATCCTGCGGAAGGCTGAAGAGGAAAGGCAAGTCATGCAGACTTTGGATGAAAGAGACCCACCTTAGCCTTATCGCTCTCTCCAATCCTAGGGTGAGTGACCTAACTTCCTGTTTAATTTTCTCCTATTTAACGATGCCCCCTCTAGGGAGCAGAGGTTGATAAGGCTTAAGGGTATAGAAAACTCATTTGTAACCCTAAATAACAGAAGATTTATCACAAAGGACAAGGGAAAAAAAGATGATTGATATCAGACAAGATCTGGGGATCCATTTACCACTCAGGAAGTCATATTTCAAGTGGCTAATTCAGCATTTTAAAGTTTATAAGGTAATGAGATCATTTTGTCATGGTGCGTTTTTCTGTTTTATTGGCTGACTCAATATCACCTGTTTAGAAATCTTACCTTGGTGGTAGGTCCCGAGTCATTAAAATTTAAAGGAATAGGAGATTATTAACACAGTATCTTCTGAGACACATTTGCCTAATGTTTCCTCAGTTTCAAGCAGTTAGGCAAGCAACAAGAAAAATCAAGACAAGATTCAAATGTTCTTTCAGTGTCAGGAGTGACTGAGTTTCCTTTTCTGATACATAACGTAATTCTAAATTCTCCCTCTCAGAAAGTCTGGTATTAATGATGAGTAAAATTTCAAGAACTCCTCATTGTACAAAGAGCTTAAAATAACTCACAAATTTGAACTTAAGTTCTAGTGGCACGTTCAACACATTCATGCCATGAACCATTTTATCAGTCATCCATGTACAAGCCGTTATCAATGTCATACCCACTGAGATGCACCATTGTCTCTATATCAGCCAGACTTGCAGTAGGAAAATATACTGACATTTTTGTAAAGTAGCACATAAACTGGCAAATCCAGCCAAACCTGAAAATAAATGTAAGTTCTGAGGCACAAACAAGCTCTGAAAATAAACTGGACATAATGATAACATTGTGATAGGTAAGACTGCCCTTCTTGACCTTGGTGAGCGATTCTTGTTACAAACACAGCCACATAAGATATTTAGGAGAGTAAATTTGTTCAGTCACTGAGCAACAGAGCTCTCGTCACACACGAAGACAAGCATATCAATGGCACATTATTCCGTTGGTACTGAAAGTCCTTTCATTTTATCTGTACCACTATACATAATTAATAGGAATCGGTATTTCAAGTAGATACACTCCTTAAAATAGGTTTACCATTACTGGTATCAGCAAGGCAGCATTGAAAATCATTTAGTAAACAAACAATTCCAGTCAAAGGCCATATTTATTACAGAAACCTACTATGACAAAAAAAATATGATGGGGCACACACATCACTGACTACTTCACAAACAAATCTCATATATACAGTGCTATAACAAATGGATAGTGGTTTCAAGCTGAAAATAACACAGAAATTTTATACACACACCTATATCTACAGACACAAATTAAAGAATTTACAAGGCATTGGGGTGTTTTACAATGCAATTACATCACATAAAATCAATCTGCTACTATTAAATATTATGATTTTTCAATACCTCCCTTACATTACATAACCACTAAACCACTACACCATTACATATTATTGTTATTGTTATTGTTACTACTGACTTCGTATACACAAGAAAGATGTAGAGAAGACAATTAAGTTTCTAAATCAAATTATAACTTAGCTAATTAATAAAGTAAACAGACATCACAAAAGAATTTGTTTAAAATTATATTGTATATTGTAGTGCATAAGTTATCTGACCTCCAGTCTCTCCTTCAGTCACATTCCACGTTATTCACGATGCCAAAAATGCCACAGACATGGAAATAACACTAGTGATGTTAAAAGCTTCGAAAATAAATAGATGCACTTAAAAGGTACTGAAATACAGAAAAGTGCTAGAAAATACTAAATAGAGAACTAACAATATAGCAATTACTCAAAACATTGACGTAGCTAGACACAAAATTGCTCCTCATTCAAAAGAGAGCTACACCTTCGTTATATGAATTTATAAGATAACAACAGCTAAAACAGTATGAATCAATATTACAAACATACAATGTCAAAATTTTCATTCAATTTCCCTCTTCAATCACTCTTCCACTTCAAAGTCTGGAGAGCTTTCTCGTGACGGTGGGCTAAAACCTTGTGGAACAACAGCATCATCAGGATATTCCGCTAATGGCACTTCTGGAATGGCTTCAACAAGATCAGAACCTTCACCGACATTCAATACTGAACAAGCGTCAGTGTTGTTACTAACATGTGATGACAGCTGCTCCTGAATTTCGTCAGTGGAAGATGATGCATGTTTACTGTTATTTAAACTCTGAGAAGGACTACCTTTCCTTACAACATTAGAATATTCCACTTTACATCCAGACCGTCTGTAAGAATCAGAAGTAGACGGCAATGATGAAGACTGCTCATTGTGACATTTAGTTTCTGCCTTGCAGGATGAAGCTGTCTCTTCTCCACCATCAGTGCCAACAATTGCCTGCACGCTGCTGGGAATTTGAGTGGAATCCCCTGTGACTTGTTCAGGTTCACCTTTCTTTTGTATATTAACTGATGATTTAGACTCCTGTTCATCAATGGTGCAAGCCATTGCTACTAAGTTTATAAGTATCTTACCAGATGAACCTGGAAAAATGAAGTTAATTAAATAACAAAGAAAATACAGGATACTAAAATTTTACATAACACATTTCAGCTGGAATGACTGCCACTGAGTCTTGGCAAACAAACTGAGCAGCTTTGCATTTGCAATGCAAATATTATCAACTGCAGCTGACATGGACACACAAGAAGTAGCATATAGAAGCTACTTCGAATCCATTATTAGGTATGGTATTGCTTTTTGGGGTAACTTGACAAACACAGTGAAGATACTAAAAATACAGAAAAATATCATTTGAAATATGTGCATTGCAAATCACAAAGCACCATGTCGACCATTATTTAGAAAACTTAAAATATTAACTCTGTCATCCTTATACATATATGAGTTTATTATATTTTTGTACACCAGACATGAATTATTTGAGGGAAAGCATTTTGTCCATTCACATGACACTAGAAACAAAGAAAATTTTATGGTTGCTCTACACCATGGAAGTCTGTGTTGTCTGTGGTACTGGTCAATGGTAAACAGTATATGGCAACTCGAGATACCAACCCACCCTTTACTAAGTTATTCTCAGTGGTTGTGGGTGATGCTGCCCGTAACTTCTGCATGGATTTCAGCTGTTATCATCTGGCTATTTGTCAGAGACAGCCAAATAATCCTACTTTCGCCTTGTTGTGTAGACTTTCTGAAAGTACTAGTGCCCATTCTTCTAGTCACCATGTTGACCAAAGCCCATCTTGTTACTACTTGTTTAGTATTCATTACATTACAGACAACTGTCTGTGCAATCTGTCGGCATAACACTCCCAAGTCTCTCATGCCAGTAATTCAACCCTTCTCAAAGTCTGAAAGATGGTGTTATGCTGTACTTGCAAATCCTCTAGCAATGCTGTGTTGCAATCGCCACTTGAAAATTTCCAACAACATTAGACACGCCCATTGAGATCATGTGTTCACATCATTCTTCATCTGTATGAATGGCTTTTTTTCTCTACTAAAAATAAATTTGCACTGGGATTAAATTTTTATTCAACATGTCCCTTGGCTACAGAAATACTGTATTAATAGTTCGGTAGCATTTGGTCAAGGTGTCTGTGGTGTTAACACTTTCAGGTTTCTATTAGTGTATTAAAATACCACTTGCAACAAACAAGATTACTTCAATTAAAATAGGAAACTATACTTCCAATGTCTTACACATTAATCTGACAGTAGTGATATCCGGTAACAGACGATCTGAAGATAATTAATTAATATGATTGGGAATAAACAGGAAACTAGGAACAAAATAGTATACTTATGACAATTTTTAAAAAGTAGAAAGTAAATATATTTCACATTAAAACAAACTAGACTTTTATTTATTTTTTACTTTGTATACAACACTCGTTTGATGTGACATGCAACGGTGGTCAGTAAAACATAACGTGCAAAAGTTATCTACAGCACAAAAACATGTAATGAGAGGCCTATGTAATCTTGACTAAAGACCTGACCAAGACTTCTGCTCCACAAAATAGGGAATCTTATGCTAACATCTGAATGAGTTTGTTTCCTTGATAAATTTGTTGTCGTAATAATGGAAATAAATAAATAACTGCCTTATGATAAGTACAAGGTGTAGTGGTAATGACTCCCTTCTTCAGTGGGATCACTGTGAATGCTATGGAGAGGTTACCATAGTAGGAGTGGTTTCAATAGCCATCTGTTGGATTGTCAACATCAGTGTATGTCATTAGCTGATTGCATGAGTTTCTTTGCCATAAAGATTAATCCAAAGAGGATGAATGAAGGGCCATGGCCCAAAGAACATTGTGTTGGTACCTGGTTAATAAATGTGTAGTTCTCACCAATAATTGATGCTACTGTGTGATTTCAAAATGTGAACTACAGGGGAAACATGAAAATACAACACCACGTAGCTAAAACTGAAGGTACTGGTACTGTGTTTTCGAAATGTGAACTACAGGGGAAACATGAAAATACAACACCATGTAGCTGAAACTGAAGGTACTGCCTGCTGAATTTCACCTCCAGATCTTCAGCCAATGTTTATGTAATGGTTTTTTGGATGTTTCACCAGCACAAGTGGCTGGCATCCTCAAATATTCACCTTCCATTGCAAGAAGTGAATTGGACTTGAGTCCATGGTCAGACGTAATATTTTCTCTCATGCTAATGTCTACAGGGGTTGTTTCCCTGTCATAATCCCACTAGCTCCTACATTATTACTTGCAATGGTCTTTCATTACAGCATGGGAATGCAGAATCAATTTACCTTGAGGCTTTCTTCTTAAAACTATTGCCATGTTTATTAATTTCTCCACCTCTCCCAATATGTAGTATCATTTATGTCTGACAATCCTAGTTCTGATGGATTGTCTGGTCACTTCAACATAGACTTTTCCATATGAAAATGATATATTCTCGACATTATGAGTGGGTCCTTTTTGTCCTTTGTCTATCTGAGATACGCTCCGGTCTAC
The DNA here is from genome assembly GCF_021461395.2 of Schistocerca americana. Taxonomy (NCBI): domain Eukaryota; kingdom Metazoa; phylum Arthropoda; class Insecta; order Orthoptera; family Acrididae; genus Schistocerca; species Schistocerca americana. The sequence goes on along the minus strand of NC_060121.1, from coordinate 424,063,515 downwards.
TTTGTAAGTTTGTATACAGCTTTTGCACTGTGAATGAGCAATCTCCTTCTGGTGTGTCACTTTTCCTGGTGGTATATTTCATGACATTTTTTATACATCTTACATCTTCTCTGGTTTGGTTGATAATTTGAAAATATGTGCAGGTTTTGAGCCATGTGTGTCACTTTACAGTATACACTGTAGCCAAGGTTCTTACCACTCCTTGTAACCAGCACATCCAGAAAGGGCTACTGTTGACCCTTTCTATCTCCATAGTAAATTTAGTGTTGGCATGGATATTGGCATGGAGACTGTTCAGATGTCTTACAAAGTCACTGGATTGTTCTTCACTATAGCTCCACACGTCAGAAATGTTATCAATGTACCTGTACCACAATTTACATTTACATAGTACCTGTCTTTCAAAATACTCCATCAGGAAACTGGCAAAACAAACATTGTCTATGTAGGTGTGTGCTGTTTAGTGATGAGGTCTCTTTTCATATGTTTGGCACTGTAAAGAAACAAACCTTCTGGTACTTGCGGATAGGTAACATTCATGAACTACCAAAATAAGTTATGGAAAGCTGCTGTTCAGTAGTTTCTGCACTAAATCTGAATTTGGTATATAGAGTTCGTACTTCTTTCAAGGAAGTTTTAACAGTAACTGCAATATGTTTCAGTACTTTCTGCACCTTGAACTGGATGAGGGTATCATCCGTAAAAATGAGTGGACAAAATGTATTGTATGTAGGTTTTAAAAATAAACCTTTTTATTGCAAATGGTTATTATTTTTTTTCACATCTTTTACAAATGCTACACAATCAAGGTTTTCACACAAAACTGAGAGCAAGGCACAAAGTTCACTATTTATTTAATTGTTTAACTTACCGACTTTCAAAATTCAACAAAAATTCTAGTTTCTCCAGATATGTGGTTAGAGACTAACAAAATGTTATGAAGTGGACAATGGAGAACTGTAATAGGCTTATATAAAAATAGATGGAAAATGAATATTGTGTAACATGAAAAAATCAATTAACCTTTTCCAGTCAAATTTTTCTATTTACAGCTTTCTCACCATTTCTTATTTATAGCACAATAACTGAACCATGTCAGACACTGGCTGACATCGGAACTGTAACGGAAAATTGTAATGTTGGACATAATTTGACAGTGGATCCGAAGGGGTTACATCATTATTTTATTGGAAAAGTGGATAGTATACACTTTTTAAACCATTTTGTATTATTTCATGTAATTAAAATATTTTTCAAGCTGTCTTTCGACTCTTGTAGCCAGTCATTTTGTGTGGTACTGTGTATCCAATAGTATTACTGTTCTCCAGCTATTTCAGTTCGTATGTAGTGAAGTGTAACGAAGCACGGTGAGTGGACAGTATGATTCGGGAGGTCAAAAGAATGGTAATAAATGACATCAAAACATCACTAATTTTGATCTAGCCATGGACTGTGAGTAAAATAACATGCAACTTCCCAGAATTTTTATTAGAACATACAGCAGGGTTCAAAGATAGGCAACCAGCTTATGCAGTAGAAGCATCTGTGAGTAAAATTCATATCCATGTCATACCCAGTCCCAGTCATCTAAGCTAGGGCCAAATCTGGATGTAACAACTAATCTTCTAAACACAATATCACTGAACTCTCTTACATAAGTGCGAAAAGTAACAGATACCAAGCAATACAATTGGTCAATTTTGTTAATACATGTGTGTCAGGATATTTTGAAAAACTTTCATCCCATGACCCTAACTCTATTAAATTTGAAAATGACTGGGAGAAGCATAATCTAATTGATGAAGTGATTGTGCTAGTAGCCTACTCATTCGTCAAATAACAGTATACCTCAGTAACCATCTACAATACATATTTCTGATCATTTGATAACCTGTGTACAATATATAATACAAACACTATCATGAGGGAGAAATAGCTACTAAAGGTTACCAATAAATATTTACAATAATCATGATCTTCAGTCGCTTCTTAATAAAGGTCTTTTCTAGATGTTCAAGCATTACGATCTTTGGCTATATGCATTCATTATGCCCTTGCATGGTTTCTTCAGTCACCTAACATCTGAAGTAGGCTGACATCTCTGCCTTTTCTTATCACTTGGAATCCAACATAGAACTCCTTTGGTTTCCTGGCTACATGTCCAGTCCATATTCATTTTCATTAAGTGATAGTAATGTCTTTCATTCCTGTGTGTTGTTGACCATCTATTTGCTTTCTTATCTGCCCTAGTAATCCCCACAGTGTCATAAACTGACATACGGCCAGGTGTGGTGTGCTGACCACATGCCCCTCCATATCTGCATCCAGTGACGCCTGTGGGCTGAGGATGACACAGCGGCCGGTTGGTGCCGTTGGGCCTTCCAAAGCCTGTCTGGACAGAGTTTAGTGTAGTTTTAGTAATTCCCAACATGTGTTTCTTCACTGCTTACTGAGCAACTCTTAATACTTGTAAGGTTTCTACTTTAAAGTTAATTTATCGCCACAATAAATAAGAACTGGTGACATGCTACATATTAACTGTAAACATTCCCCTTAAGGACATGAGAAACCTAATTGTGAAACGTTTGACAAATTTTCCAAAATCACTCCAGGCCATTTTTCCTTTTCTCTTTATTTCCGTAATTTTTCATCCAGTCATATTCAACTAACACAAATTCATAGCTTTATTAACTTGTTCTATGACTTCACTGCTAATTTATAAATTTCTTTTTCAGTGTGAAAATTACACATTATTTTAGTCTCTTTATAACTGATTTCTTGGCTCATTTTTCAAACTTTCCACATTAAGTTCTTCAATTGGTTAGTTATGTCTTAATTGAACCAGAGGGATACAGTATTATGTCAATGACAAAACCATGATGGTGCACTTATCTTCCACAGACACTTCTTGTTTTTCCTAATTTATCTGTTAACTTACTTTAGCATTCTGAGAGTAGTTTTTGTGGTATGAAATCTTATTATTAGGCACTTCTTTCAACTCTGAATTCTTACCATTCTGATGAATAAAGGAACCTGTAGCAATGATACCAAAATTCTTCAGTGTAGTAACATAAGTTGAATGAATGTCTTGTTTCTAAATGGCTGTGGTGAAGATTTTGCTGAAAATGAGTCAAAATCAGAATTACAGATATTGCGGTATCTTTCATAAACATTATGTGAACAATTTCACATGTTCTGTTTGCACAACTTTTCCTTCAGCTTTAATAATTCTTATTGAAACATCATCATATCACTGTAGACATTCTTTTCTTTACACTTCAAAAGGCTTTATGCAACTCTTTTGGCTTACTGCTGGAAAGTCGCTATTTTCTTTATCAACAATCTGCCTTTCCAGTTCATCTCTTCGACTAAGGAAACATTTAAAGAAATCTTGATACATGCATACAATTTTCTCTAACTTAGAAGTTACAGTGCTAACTCCCTACTTAACTAGTGAAATCTGGTGTCAACCCTAAATGTGCTTCAGGTTTGTTTTGTTCATACTGTTATTGTTTTAAGTTGTTACTCTTATTCTATTTCCACTATGTCTTCTACATTCTCTCAACTTATTTATGATTTTCTTTAACTTGGCATATTCAACCACGGTCCTTATTTTTATAATAGGTGTTTAGTTACATTTGTGATTCACTTTCTTTATATTAGCTACTTTTCTTGATGTTTGCATGATTAACTTTGTTAAATTATTGTACCTTCTGTCTATGTCTGTATAATCTTCATATTATAAAGCACTAACCTTACTTTTGTAATCTCCCTACTCTTCAACATATTCTCATAATATGCATATCTGATTCCCTGTCTAATGAGTATGTTTGTTTCTAGTGCTGTATCTATTGCTGCTCTGCATCTTACACATGTATGACCACTTACAACATAAAAGTGGTTTAGGAACATCATATTTCATATATGTTCTTGATTATCTGATTTATTTTTCTTTTATTTATGTCAGGTTCTTTTCAAGTCAATTTCCTGCTTTTTTTCCTTTTGGAATAATGTGTTAAGGATAAATCTACTGTTCGTTTTGACAAATTCTACTACTATATGACCTCTGTCATAAACAAGTTTCCCAATGAATAACTGTAATTTGGAGCCTGTCCTAGTTTTACATTAGAATCTGCCATTCCTGTATTTCCCCAGAGATGTTAAATCTACATCTATATTCCAGAAGCCATCTTATGGTGTAAAGCAGATGATACTCCTGGTACCACTATACGATCCCTCTTCCCCGTTCCATTCCCGAATGGTGTCTGGGAGAAATGACTATTGGCAAACTTCCATATTAGCTTTAATTCCTCAGATTTTCGCATTGTGGTTATTTTGCCAGATATATAAGGGAAGACGTAACATGTTGCCTTCCTCTTCCTGGAACTTACTCTCATGGAATTTTGATAGAAACATTCTTCAAGATGCACAACCACTCTCTTGCAGTGTCTACCGCTGGAATTTGTTGAGCATATGCATAATGATCTTGTGCCATTCTTTGTTGAATCTTAACTCTCTCTTCCATTAACCCAACCTAGTAATGATTTCAGACTGATGAGAAATACTCAAGACTCGGAAAACCAATATTTTTTGTATGTAGTTTCTTTTATAGATGACTTATATTTCCTTAAGATTCTTCCTATGAACCTCAGCATGTCATCTACTTTTCCTACTATTTATTTTATGTGCTCATTCCACTTTAAATTGTCCTGTATGGTTATAACTTGGTATTTTATGGTAGTAACTGTTTCCAGCGATTTGTCACCAAAAATATAACTGCACAGTGAGGGATTTCTTCCCCTATGCATGCACAATATGTCACATTAATTTATCGTCAGTGTCAAGTGGCAGTCACAGCACCATTTACCAATCCTCTGCAGGTCTTCCCGCAGTTTGCTACTGGCTTCAGGTACAACCATCTTTTATGGACAACCACATCTTGTGCAAACAGCCTCATCATGCTTCTGACATAAACCAATAAACCACTTACACAGGATGTCTCAAAAGAAAGTTTATATTTGGAGAGCTCTCTGTGCATGCACAACAAACTGGAGGTGGAGGGGAGGGGGGGGGGAGGTACATTCATCACTTGCTTGGCCTTTAGGAATTCATTCGATATGGAGTGCTTCTCGGGAGCAGACCGCACGTTCTGTGTGTGAGAATTTTACAAAAACAGTGATTTGGCGACTGTAGCATGGAGAAAATTTTGCAGTGATTGTGGATGTATAACATAAATGAAGCGACAAGTGTTCTGCTTAACTGGAAATGAATCAGAATGTTTGAGGAGACTGGTTCAACACTGACCAAGCCAAAATCTGGACAACCAAAGTCATCAAGGACAGGCAAATCCTTGGAGAGTGTAAATTGCTCCGTTCGTGATGATCCTAACCTCTCTATTTGCAAGCGTGTAAGTTCTTTAAATATGCATACATCACCACTGTACCAAATTCTGCAAAAATACCTTAAGCTGCAGCCTTACAAAGTCCAACTGGTGCAGTTAAAGCCTTAGGATGCCAGACATCCTAGGTGACAGTGTAGTGGGTGGTGGTGCAATCACTCATGGAAAAATTCCTGTAATAGTTGGTGTTAGAGCTGCACCTGTTATAGAGTGAAGTCAGCTGATAGGTATACCTGCTTAAAGGAAGTCCGTCTAATTAAGGAATCACTTTCAGAAAACGTCAAATATTTCCAAGTAGAGAAGGAACTAGCATATTTCATCAAAATATAAGTGGTATTAGAGATAAAGTTAGTGAACTGCTTATAGATGTTGACTCTGAAATTATTGGTATATCGGAGCAACAGTTAAATAATTTGTCAATTCAGAGGCTTCCTTTACCAGGATACAGATTAGGTCGCTGTTTTTCAAGGAGTTCCTTGTGGGCTGGCAGAGTGGCTATGTACATAAAAAACAGTATTCCATTTAAGTCCATGGATGTATCACGGCACTGCACTGAACAGATATTAGAATGTTGTGCACGGGCAGTTGATTTTAGTGAAACTAAACTTCTAATTGTTGTTGTTTATAGGTCCCCTAACTCTGACTACAGAGCATTTCTGCTCAAGCTAGAGTGGGTTCTTGATTCACTTTGTACGAAGTATCAGAAATTAATTATGTAGTGACTTCAATATAAATTTTGCATATGATGGTGCAAGAAAAAGGATGTTGGTAGTTCTCATAAATTCATGTGATCTGATGCAGATTGTGTTTTTTCCAACTACGGTGCAGGGGAACACTAGCACACCCATACACAATATTTTTATTCATTCTTCATTACTAGATGGGAATTCAGTTAGTAAAAGGGTGAATGTCCTTTCAGACAATGATGCACAAATTTTAACACTAAAAGGCTTTGGCACTCAAACAAATGTCACATATAATTACAAGCTAGGAAAGTTAATCCAACAGCAATAGAGAGTTTTTAAACCTTGTCAAGGAACAACAGTGGCGGGATGTTTATAGTGCTGATAACATAGATGACAAATATAATGCTTTGCTTAACACATTTTTCATCCTCTTTGAGAGTTGCTTTCCATTAGAACATTCTAAATGTCATACTAGCAGTAATAGGCAGCCCGGGTGGCTGATTAGTGGGATAAGGATAACATGTAGAACAAAGCAGGAATTATATTGTCACGTAGAAGAAGGCTTAATTTGATGAATTACAAACACTAACTTCACTTAATGAAGGTTTATTCAGCACTTGCACATACAAGAGCACCGAGCGAACCGCCTCCGGCCAGAACATATACAGTATAAATACAGCTACAGAACACTCCAGTACAATGATTCTTGATATTTGTGGATACTTCTAGAATGTATTCAACCGAATACAGAAATTAAAATTGTACAGTCCAGGTGAGTTTTGTACTCACGACCCTCCATGCAACAGTTTAGTATCATAACCACTAAACCACGGTGCTACTCAACTTCTTCTGTGACATTGCTCCCTCCTTGAGCGAACAGCATCTCCGTGTTACACCCTCCTAGTCCAGGAGCAAGTAATCGATCCTGCATACTCTGACTCCTGATGACTGATTCTCGCCCTGGTGGTGATCTTCTTACAACTTCTTTTGCCACTATGCTCTTCGTCACCGTTCCGCTGTTGCCTGACACTGGAGCTTTGAATTTACCCTGGGTTGCAGGATCCTGTCTCTGATCTTTCGTCGTCTTATGTTGGGGTCGAAATCTTCAACTTCATAAGTAACATCAGACAACTGTCTTACAACCTCATACGGTCCAAAGTAGTGCCTGAGGAGCTTCTCAGAGAGACCAACCTTCCCGACAGGAGTGAAGATCCAGACGAGGTCACCAGGCTGGTAGACAACAGTGCGTTAGCTCGCGTCGTACCTTCGGCAATCGTTTTCCTAAGCCTGCAGCGTGCAGAGTCAAGCTAACTGCAGAGCTTCCTCAACTCTGGTTAACATCTGGCCAATGTAGTCGTCGTCCACATCATCAGGATGTAACGGAAACACAGTGTCGGTCGTCGTAGTCACCTCACGCCCATGCACCAGGAAAAATGGCGTAAATCCTGTGGTGTCTTGTTTGGTGGAGTTGTAGGCAAACATCACGAAAGGTAGCACCTCATCTCGGTTGCTCTGCTCAACATTGACGAACACTGATAGCATGTCGGTCTAGGTCTTATTAAGGCGTTCAGTAAGTCCATTAGTTTGTGGATGGTAGGCAGTCATCATGTGATGAGTAATGTTGCACCGACGGTTCATCTCTGTCACAAGATTCGATTGAAAAACTTTCACACGATCTGTAATTAACGACACTGGGGCACCGTGTTTTAATACAATGTCTTCCACAATGAATTTGGCTACCTCGAATGTTTAGGCTGTTTTCATGGCTTTTGTAATTGGATAGTGTGTGAGATAATCAGTGCAAACAATAATCTATTGCCACTAGCAGACGTTGGAAATCGTCTGGGGAGGTCAATCCCAAGATGCTGGAAAGGCATTTCGGCTGGTGGAATTGGTATAAGTCGGCCACGTGGTTTCTAAGGAACTGCCTTTCTCCTCTGGCAGTCTCGACAGTGCGACACATAGTGACGGACACTCCTAAATAACCCTGGCCACAAAAATCTCTCGTGGGTCAATCGTATGTCTCAATAAATCCTAAACGTCCAGCCTCAAGTGTGTCATGGAATTTCTGTAGAACATCTAAGTGCATGTGTTTAGGAATCACTGGTAGCCACCTCTTTCCAAATGGGTCAAAGTTTTTCTTGCAAAGTAATCCATTAACTACTTTAGATTGTCCTTTCACATCCTCTGACCGATTTAAGGCAAGCGTTGTTTGAGACACCTTGGCGTCCTTCTTCTGCTCAGTAGAGAGATCCTGGAGTGCACTGAGACAGTCACTATCTTCAACAAAGTCTTGATGGTCTTGCACAGGGTTTCTTGAGAGACAGTCGGCATCTTGGTGTTTTCTTCCACTTTTGTACACTATGGTAATGTCATACTCTTGAAGACACAGTGCCCACCTGGCAAATTGTCCTGTAGGATCCTTAAGACCTGTCAACCAACAAAGTGAATGATGGTCTGTAACAACTGTGAATAGCCTTCCATAGAGGTACTGTCGAAATCTGCACATGGCCCAGATCATAGCAAGACATTCTCTTTCTGCAATTGAGTAGTTTTTCTCGGCTTGTGTAAGTGTCCTAGAAGCATAGGCTATAACCTTCTCTTTTCCATCCAGAATTTGCACCAGAACAACACCGACCCCATACCCGCTGCCATCTGTGTGTAGTTCTGTAGGTGCTCTCTCATCATACAGACCAAGTACAGGGTCAGTCATCAGAGCTTTTCGCAGCACATCGAAAGAATCTTGTCGAGCACCACCCCGGATAAATTTAGCATCAGCTTATAACGATTCTTGGATTGGCCTGGCTTTGATAGAAAAGACTTTGATAAAACGATGGTAATAAGAACAGAATCCAAGGAACCTACTCACATCTCTAATACTTTTAGGAATAGGAAATTCTGTTATAGATCTCTGGCCGCACACCTTCATTTGACACAAGGTGTCCCAGTATTTTGATTTCTTTTGCTCCAAAGACACACTTTCTTGGATTAAGTTTCAGTCCGCCTTGTTGGAGACACTTAAGAACAGCCCTCAGTCTTTTTATAAGTTCATCAAATGTCTCTGAGAACACTATAATGTCATCTAAATAACAAAGACACATTGTCCACTTCAGGTGCCTCAGAAGATTATCCATCATCCATTCAAAAGTTGCTGATACATTACACAAACAAAACGGCATTACCTTAAACTCATACAGGCCCTCAGGAGTGATGAGTGCAGTTTTCTCACGATCAGCCTCATCTACTTCGATTTGCCAGTCTCTCGAGTACATGTCCAGGGTTGAGAAAAATTTAGCCCCCTTCAGACAATCTAGTGAATCATCAATTCATGGAAGAGGGTAAATGTCCTTTTCAGTTACCTTACTAAGCTTCCTGTAATCAAAACAGAAGTGCCAACTGCCATTCTTCTTTCTGAGTACCACTGGTGAGGGCCATGGGCTCTGCGATGGTTGAATGATGTCATTCTTTATCATATTCTACACCTTGTCGCGAATTATTCGATGTTCTATTGCTGACACACGATATGCTCTCTGGTTTATTGGTTGTTGGTCTCCAGTGCTAATCCGGCGCTTCACCGTCGATTTGTCTAATTTGCTCATCACCTGTGGATTGAAGCATTCAGAGAACTCTTGAAGAAAGGCAAGTAGCTTCTTCTGTTGTTCCTTAGTGAGATCTGGTGATAGTCGAGCTAGAAGATCTTGTCTTGTAGTGGTAGCGCTAATTTTCCCCACAGACTCGGCATGGGAGATTTCTATGACGCTCAGTTGTTCTTCAATTAACGGCTCAGCATTTGCTAAGCACATGCATCTGGGAAGGATCTGCGGCTCTTGGCGACAGCTAACTATCCACAATTCACGGAATCCTTTCTCAAACGAGATGACAGAGGCTGGGATGACCAAGTTATTCTTCAGTGGTATGCTTCTCTTACATTCCACTACAAGATACACGGGTTAATGCATGGCATAACACGTAACACTTAACTTTCTAGCGCTGACTGCAGGAATGATCACTTCATCCAGCACACACAGTCTCCACACACTCAGATGTGCATCTTCCTGTCCACAGTATCTCATCTCATCTAGCAAAATCTTTGAGTAACCACAATCTATAACTGCCTGAGAAGCTTTCAAAAAGCCCCGTCCGAGAATGACATCATGACTAACTCTTGTAAGATGATGAATTCTAAGGGCTGTGTATGGCCACTTACACCCACACAAATGGTACATCTTCCTGTAGGTTTTACATATTTCCCATTCGCCACCTTCAGCAGAGAAGTTTAGTTGTCGACAAATATGGTTTTCAGCAACTGGCGACGGTACTTCTCCGAAATGTCTGAATATGATGCTCCAGAGTCCACAAGAGCTTGGGCTGGTCAGTCACCCATGAGGATATCGATGTAGTTCCCAATCGTTTTTGTAGTAATTGATGGCGGAGGATTTTTCTCTTCGGCGGCCTCACATCCAAGGAAGGTTGTGGCAGCTAGGTGATCGGCGTGTTGGGGAGCGTCCTCTCCATCGGCTAGCTTGCGGCGATGATGACCTACGTCGTCCTGCACCCACATCATCTTGTTCGTCTTCATTGTCCCAGAGTAGGTGTCTGCTAAGATCAGTCTGCTGTCTTCTGGCGTGGGCGTCGTTAAATACTGCCGCCTTTCTCGACAACAGCGCACCACATGTCCTGGCCATCCACAGTGGAAACATACTGGCTGGTTATCCTGGGTCCTCCAGATGTCAGTCTTCCTCTTGGTGCCCAAACAGGTTCCTCATGCTGCATTGTAGGAACAAAACTCCGCCTGGGTCTCGACTTTTTCACCATTTTAAAGGAAAATGAAGGACGAGAGATTGGGTTCAATGTCTGTTCCACTTCTTCCCTTATGACCTCTTGAAGCGTCTCAGATTTTTGCTCACAGTGCAATCCAAGTGCCTCCCGAACATCCTCTCTCAGTATCTGGCGAAGAACATTTGTGAAATCAGTTGCTTCCTCCATCACAGACATTGATACAACATTTGGAAGCTGTTTAAACTTCTTGCGTGTAATTCTTTTTTGATGCATTGTCTCGATATACTGGCACCATTTTATGAAGTCGTCTTTTGTCAAAACCTCCTTCAGGAGTAGGGCTTGATACATGTCCTCAGCAACACCCTTCATGAGATGTGCAACCTTAACTTCCTCCTTCATTCTGGGATCCACTATTTTATGCAGCTCCTAGACGTCTTGAATGTAGGATGCTGTAATTTCTCCTGGACGCTGTGCCATGCACTTTAATTTATCTTCAACCTTGCACTTCTGTCATCGTGTGTCGCTGAAATACTTGCGCAGTTCCGCCTGGAACACTTCCCAGCTTGTGAACTTCTCCTCGTTGTTCTCATACCATTGCTTGGCAGTGCCCTCCAAATAGAAAAATATGTTAGCCAAACACACTATGTCATCTCTTTTGTTAAATTTGGCTATATGCTCATATACCTTCAGCCACTTGTCTGGATCTTGGCCATCATCACCAGAGAACCAGGAAGGATGTCTCATGTGGTGGCACACAGTTGTTGTCATCATAACGTCCTCTACTTCTTCTGTCTCCGAGAGATTGCGATCTGTTGAATATGGCTCTAACTCGGGTTTCTTGCCACTTATATGGTGGCTCTGTCATGGCCTGATGGGAGTCACTGTGTCATCGATAATGTGCGCTATCACAAGTTCCAATATCCGGCGTCTCCACCAGAATAATGTCACGTAGAAGAAGGTGTAATTAGATGAATGACAAACACTAACTTCACTTAATGAAGGTTTATTCAACACTTGCACATACAAGGGCGCTGAGCGAGCTGCCTCCGGCCAGAACATATACAGTATATATACAGCTACAGAATATTCCAGTACAATGATTCTTGATACTTGCGGATACTTCTAGAATGTATTCGAACCGAATACAGAAATTAAAATTGTACAGACTAGGTGAGTTTTGTACTCATGACCCTCCATGCAACAGTTTAGTATAATAACCACCAGACCACAGTGCTACTCAACATCTTCTGTGACAATATCAAAATGTTAGAAGTAGTCACAATCAAGCTACAGTATCCCATTACAAACAGTATTGTAAGGTGCTTAAAAATGTTAATAGGAAGGGAAAGAGTATGTGATATGCAAATAGAATAGCTAATTCACAGGATAAAATAAAAACCATATCATCAGTTGTGAAGGAAGTGTCTGGTCAACAGCACAAGGTCGACAATATAAAGTCAGTTAGTATTAAAAATATATCAGATATCCAGGGTGTTACAAAAAGGTATGGCCAAACTTTTAGCAAGCATTCCTCACACACAAATAAAGAAAAGATGTTACGTGGACATGTGTCCGGAAATGCTTAAATTCCATGTTAGAGCTCATTTTAGTTTCATCAGTATGTACTGTACTTCCTCGATTCACCGCCACATGTGTGGGCTGACGAGAATCCGCATGCAATTGTGCAATCACGTCATCAACACAGATTTTCTGTGAACGTTTGAGCAGTCATTGTTGGTGATGTCTTGATTGGGCCCCATGTTCTTCCACCTACGCTCAATGGAGCACGTTATCATGATTTCATACGGGATACTCTACCTGTGCTGCTAGAACATGTGCCTTTACAAGTATGACACAACATGTGGTTCATGCACGATGGAGCTCCTGCACATTTCAGTCGAAGTATTCGTACGCTTCTCAACAACAGATTCGGTGATCGATGGATTGGTAGAGGCGGACCAATTCCATGGCCTCCACACTCTCCTGACCTCAACCCTCTTGACTTTCATTTATGGGGGCATTTGAAAGCTCTTGTCTACGCAACCCCGGTACCGAATGTAGAGACTCTTAGTGCTCATATTGTGGACGGCTGTGATACAATACGCCATTCTCCAGGGCTACATCAGCGCACCAGGGATTCCATGCGACGGAGGGTGGATGCATGTATCCTCGCTAACGGAGGACATTTTGAACATTTCCTGTAACAAAGTGTTTGAAGTCATGCTGGTACATTCTGTTGCTGTGTGTTTCCATTCCATGATTAATGTGATTTGAAGAGAAGTAATAAAATGAGCTCTAACATGGAAAGTAAGTGTTTCCGGAGACATGTCCACATAACAAATTTTCTTTCTTTGTGTGTGAGGAACGTTTCCTGAAAGTTTGGCCGTGCCTTTTTGTAACACCCTGTATGTACAGTATTTAACAATCATTTTCTGAGCATTGCTGGTGAATTAAATAACAATTTAGTTTCTACAGGGAATCATATAACTTTCTTGGCAAATGCCTTTCTGAGATTGATGTCTGAAATACTCCTCTGTGATACAGACAAGGGGGAGATTGAGTCAATAATTAAATCACTGAAGACTAAGGACTCTCATTGATATGATGAATGCCTAGGAGAATAGTAAAGTACTGTGCTGCGCATGTTAGCTGTGTATTTAGCCATATTCGTAATTTTTCCTTTAGGAATGGTCAGTTTCCTAAACTATTAAAGTACTCAATAGTAAAACCGCTTTATAAAAATGGAGAAAAGAATAATGTAGACAATTTTAGATCTATTTCTATGCCATCAGTGTTTTCTAAAGTTATTGAAAAGGCTGTGTATGTAAGGATGATAACTGATCATTTTATATCATACGATTTGCTATCAAATGTACAGTTTGGCTCTAGAAGTCGTTTAACAACTGAAAATGCTATATTCTATTTTTTCTGTGAGCTACTGTTTGGGTTAAACAAAAGGTTTCAAACGCTAGATATATTTTTTTTATTTAACTAAGGTATTTGATTGTGTTGATCACAAAATATTGCTCCAGAAGTTGGACCATTACGGAATACGGGGAGTAGCTCACAATTGGTTCATCTATTACTTTAGCAGCAGACAGCAAAAGGTCATTATTCGCAATGCTGAGAAAGGCTGTGATGTGGGGTCTGAGTGGGGCACAGTAAATTGGGCCCAGGGATCAGTGTTTAGGCCACTCGTGTTCCTTGCTTATATAAATGATATGTCCTCTAGTATTACGGGTAACTTTAAAATATTTCTGTTTGCTGATGACACTAGCTTGGTAGTAAAGGATGTTGTGTGCAACATTGGCTCGGTTTCAAACAGTACAGTTCATGACATATTCAAACAGTATCTGAAGTGAGTCATCGTTCGACATGAAAATTAGTCTACTTTGTTTATTTTCATTTACTAATGTTGTATGGTATTATATTTTGGGGTAACTCTTGCTATTCTAAATGGATATTTTAGGCTCAGAAACAGGCAATTCACGAACCTATTGTCGACCTCTTTTCATGAGTCTGGGTATTTTGACATTGGCCTCTCAATATATATATACGTCTTTTCTTGTTAAGAATATTAGCTTATTCCCAAGAATAAGCAGCTTTCACTCAGATAATACTCAGCAAAAATCAAACCTGCATTTAGATTGGACTTCCTTAACTCCTGTGCAGAAAGATGTGCAGTATACTGCTGCATCCATTTTCAATAAGTTACTGCTCAAATTCAAAAATCTTAGCAGTAATCCACGTGCTTTCAAATCGAAACTGAAGAGTTTCCTCATGGGTCACTCCTTCTATTCTATCGAGGAGTTCCTTGAAAAATTAAGCTGATTCTTGTTGTATTGTTGAGAGCGTTTACTTAAACTTATGGACTGACTTTTTTCGGGTTTGTAAACATTTTAGTTTTATATGTTATTATTTTTATATTGTGATTTCATGTACTGACATGTTCCATGACCTTGGAGATTTGCTCCTCAATTTGGTCCTATGGAACTTGACATGTAAATAAATAAAGTAAATAGCATACGCTGCAGTACATTAAGGATGTGGCTGAGTGCCTTTCATTTAACATCATCTTGTTTTCTGAGAAGGCTCTTTCATACATAAATGGTCACATCAATAAGCAAAATTGACACAAATCAAGTGCAACAAATCCTAAATGGAAGCATGAGAAATCTCTTCATTTCTTTAAGTTACTGTATGAGTTGCAATGTTGCCTCAAGAAATAACTGGCCTAACTATTCTGAGGATGAGAGCAGTCGTGCAGTTACAGTGAATTCGGAATGTTATGTGATGATGTTAAATGACTTTTTGGTGGTTTAATTGCGAAAACTTCCTGACTAAAACCAAAGAACATGGTTTCTGCAATATGTAACCACAGCACTCTCATCTCACGCACCTGTAATGCGAGTTTGTTAAAGTTTCCCTGGCAAATTGATCTACAGGAGGGGTGACATAAATTGGCCTCCACGCAATCCAGGTTTGAGCTCCATGGATTTGTTCTTATGGGGTACATCAGATCTAAAGTGTATGGCAATAACCTGACTTCTCTATAGCAACTAAAAGAAAATATCCATAGTGAAGTGGCAGCCATCCCATTGTCTACATGCCAAGCCATCATGCAAAATTCTGTTCATCATTTGAATGAGTGTTGTGGCATGCTGGATTCTATTTAAATGACATTATTTTTAAGAAGTAGAATCCTAAACTGTATGACTCAATAATAAATAAAGAATCTTTTCAATAATAAATAAAGAATCTTTTGATATACTTCAATCTCTATTTTATTTTGATACATCAAATATAAATTTTGAGACATCCTATATAAAGGGTGTAAATTTTAGGTTGACAAACCAGAATGACTTGAAAAATAAGCTTCACACAAAAAATGTGTAGAATTCAAAGTTGATTATTTTCGAGGAGGAAATTTGCTGGTGCTAAAATTAGCCCGCCACCCCAGCCCACTGGAGTGGGGCAGGAGGCAACTTTAAAATTTCAAATGGGAACCCCCATTTTTTATTGCAGAATCAGATTCTACATAAAAACTATGTACATTTTGTCTTAAACATTTGTTTTGATTGCTGATAGTTGGCGCTGTAATCCAAGAAAATCCATGTTCCCATTTTTGCATGGAAAATGGTTATGGATAAATAAAAAATACTATTTACTTCGTAAATAACTAAAACTCTCCCTCTCTCCCCATAGGGTGGAGTTTGAGGGAGAGGAATTAGAGTTTTACAAATGTTTACCCAAATATTAATTTTTCCCTGTACTGCAGAATGGAGACAAGCATGTGGTGGCTCCAATATTCTCAGGGAAACATTCATGTAGGCATCCACGGGTCCAGTGGAGTTTCTGAAAGGCATCAAAATAGCCACGAAGTATTGTACACTGGTTGCAGACCATGTACACCCCTTCATGACAGTCACGTTTCCCAACAGCAATGGCATTTTTCAACAAGATAAAGCACAATGTCACAAGGCCAGGAGTGTGATGGAGTGGTCTGAGGAACATAGTGGCGAGTTCCAACTGATGTGCTGGACCCCCAACTCGCCAGATCTGAACCCTCCAAAAAGTCTGGAACTTAAGGAAATTAGGTGACGTGTTTACAGATGTGGAGCCAGCTCCCCCAGCGACCTACCAAGGCCCTATTGCTTCCATGCCATGACGCGTTGCCGCTGTTATCTGTCCCAAAGGTGGACATACTGGCTGTTAGGTAGGTGGTCATAATATTTTGGATAATCAGTGTATCTTACAAGGTGGGTGAGAATATGTCTGACGGAGTGCGACTGATCATGTTCAATGTCAGTAATCTTCTATAATGCACTGATGACTTACATTGAAATATCTGAAGCTCCATAACAGTGAGGTAACCTATTCTGTTGCGAATGGAGACAACTTAAGCCTCTGGGCCTCTTCAAATGTTGGCAGAGCTGAGGCTGAAGTGATGCATTGGATATCCCCCATGCTGTGTAAATTATTTTACCCAGTGATAGTGGAGACAAAGAAATTGACATTTCCAAATACATACTGAGAGCATGTTACACGTGGGACAAGCTCTTCACAGTGTGGCAGACAGTTGACACAGCTCCAGCTGTTGAACATGTTTACATAATAGCACACTTAATAACTGAAAACAAATACTCATTTAATAAACTGAAAATGTCTTCAGTGTATGAACATGAGCTCAGTGTAGGTATTTTGCCTATTCACATAACGGAACACCTCCAGGCACGTCTGCGTACTGCATCATCAGTGACTCATATGGCGCACTGCAGAGGTGCAGTATAACACTGTGAAAACCCTTTAGTTGCTTCTTGTGATGCAGTGGGATAAACAGAGCATGGAATTATCTGATAACTCTTCATTTTGCAGGCCTATGAATGAGGGAAGTCCATGACCACAATCCAGTGAACTACATTCCTTCGCACTTCTACCCTCCACTCCTGCCTCCTCCATGCCTTGCACTCCCAGAACACAATTTATCCGTTCATACAGCTTTACTGCACTTACACTTGGTACACACATTTAATACAGTACTTGCTTTTAACCTATTTCACTTATTAGTAAAAATTAATTTTATTCCATTAAAACACTATTTTCTTTAGTGTGATTTTTCCATCCCCTGCAATGCAGAAACAATTAGTTCTAGAGGAAAAATGAACAGGACCTTTTTGTAGAAAATTTGATGTAGTTTAATTTTGTACTAGGAAACATTTTCTATAGAAGTTGCAGTCTTCAAGTTATTAAAGAAAAACATAAAAAAGTTACCTTTAAACAGACTTCCGCACCCAAGCTCACACCCCACTGCTGGAGGTTTTTAGTATGTTGCTCGTGACACTCCCTCCTACCAATGCACAAAAATTTGTGACTACACTTTCTATTTCCTCCCAACTTTTCTTTGTGGACTGGACTAATACTTGGTGCACAATATCAAACAAAGAAGAATAGCTGTGAATATAGGTGCAGATGCCTAACACAATACAAAATACAGAGATGACATTAAAAATACGAAACACAAGTTATTCAACATCTGAAAAAAATAAAAATGGTGTACTTGACTGGGCTCAAACCTGGAACCTTATCTTTTGCAGACAGTGTACCAATTGCTCTACCTGTACATACTTCAGACTGACTTGGAAACTACAGAGGGTATCAAGTGAGAAACTGGAAAACTAAATAATTCATGAGGCATACACAAATACTGCAAATGGTAGCACAATGCACATGGAAACCAGGGCTCTGGCTGTGAGTCCTGATCAGCACACAATATCAACTTTTCGTAAATGTTCATGGCAATTTATACATTGCAAAATGGAAATTCTATCATAGGGCAATCAGCAAAGAAATGATTTCTGGGAGAGTAGAAGGGTAAGAGAAGGTCTCAAAAGACATCCAGGTGCATCATGGAGTGCTACATGCATCAGCACTAGGTCACAACAGCAACAGACTTAAGGACTGTTGTGGACTGTCTTGGTATCACTTCTCTCCGCTCACTGATATGTACTACAAGTGTTTATGACAACCTTGCAATACTTGGCTATTTCCTGAACACTGATTTAAACTCTGTTATTCCCCCAATTGTCGACATTTGGCTTGCACACAGGCATGCCTATTTTCCAGATTCGGTGTGGTCACCAGTCTCTGTTCAACCAAATATTGTTCCTATTGTGAGTGTGCCAACAGTATGTATGTACACTGAAAGAGTTGTTGATTTTGGAGTGCTTCAAAGTCAGACAAAGTTAGTGTTCTCTGGCAATAAGGTTTGAGTTGCTCAGTAAATCTCCAGAGTACTTCAATTGCAAAGGGGTATCTACCTGTCTCTGCATCTGTTTAGTTCAAGAAGAATTAGCATTTATTATTCTCTGTTGTTTATTTTAACATAACTGCTGTAACACCAGTGTTGTTGAAAAAGCAGACATAAATCAGTGGTGACAAAGGCTGTTTGAAACTACAACTAAAGCTGACCATTACAACCACAATGGAAATGTAATTTTTTAAGCTCTGGAAATAACAGCTAGATCAGCAGCACAAGCTTGTAGAGAAAGTGATGGATCTGGCGTATATACAATTGTTTCAGGCAATCTTGGCTTTCCAACTGTTTAATGAAGGTCAAGAGGACTGTGAGATCTATCAAATGTGTTTAACACTTCATTTCCAGGTAAGAAACATTAAGGGCTCTGAGAGAGTGAGCTTTACTATTATCTATAAATCCACAATTCTTTAATCTTGTGCAAAAACTGAACCCTTTGTCTAAATCATCTGATCTGGCCCAAACCGCTATTACATCATATTTAAATGAATATTTTGCAACAACAATTCATATGATAGCTGCTCATTTAGAGTTCTACCAACATCATATGACATCAGATAGTTATGCAACATAGATTGTGGACATCCAGGGTTTGAGCACAAAATGCAAGTTTATGGGCTCTAGTCGAAAATCATATGCAGAATCATTAATACACGCTATGGCGATTTGATCAGCACCAGGCATTGAGGTTGGACTCGAAATTAAGATAGTCAGATCCTTCTTTAGCTGAAGTTTTGTGTATTGCCATGGCTTTCAAGGTTTCACAAGCAGCTCGGGTTGCCTTTTTCACAGAATATGATGTATCAGACCTGTTACTTGATCAACAAATGTGACATGAACTAATTTAATGATGGTTAAATTGCATAAATATCACGCAGTCCTGGTGGAGGTGGCGTAGCCCCTGTACATCCACTTAGGCATCAAACCCTTTGCCATCATGGTTTTTCACCTCAGTCTTGGCAATTTTTGTAGACTGCGTAGTTATCATAACTGTTTTTCTTTATATGCTAGATATAAATGCCCACATTATAATTATTTCTCTCAACAGTGTTTTCACAAGGGTCAAATGGCAGATGTTGGCCAGAGCTGGCTGAGATGTCAGTGGTAAAGGGTGCCAATGCAAATAAATGACTTCACAGAGTCAAGGCAAGGACTATGCCATGCTGTCAGCAATGATCCACAGTATTCCAGTTTTATTTCTTTTTGATACAGGGACCTCAGCCTTGATTATTAACACCAGAATGGCAAAAGGGGAAAAAGGACCCTGTCATACTTTTTTCTTCAGTGTCATTTTAAATTTTTTTTACTTTATTCATGAAATCATATGGCTTCCAATTTTTTCTTCTCTTTCTGATTATGTAATATGACTTTTTATATTTTCTCAGGGATTTCATCGAGTGACCTAAAACGGCTGATGGGGTCAATTTGACATGGTTATAATTTCTCTTTTGAATATATAGAGTCGTCAGAAACAGTACAAAAAGTTTGTAAGAGTGTTCCAGGGGAGGTTGTGCTGAGAAATAATTGTTAAGAAAAAAAATCAGTACAGTGCACTATTTCAGAGTTATTTAGGGTTAAAGTCAGCCAAACAGGCTGTTGCAAATGCAAATTCAAGCAGCCTGTGAGGGACAGTGTTTCCAAATGTGTTCTCCATTTGGTTTCCTCAAACCAAACAAACATAGGTTTTGTTCACCTAGCTGAATTTATTACTTCCAAGTCCGCCCCTGGTAGCTGAGTGGTCAGCGTGACAGACTGTCAATCCTAAGGGACCTGGTTCAATTCCCAGCTGGGTCGGAGATTTTCTCCGCTCAGGGACTGGGTGTTGTGTTGTCCTAATCATTATCATTTCATCCCCATCGACGCGCAAGTTGCCGAAGTGGCGTCAAACCGAAAGACTTGCACCAGGCGAATGGTCTACCCGACAGGAGGCCCTAGTCACACGACATCTCATCTCTCTCATTACTTCCAAACAAGGCATTTTAACTGGTAATGAGCATTTCAACAAAAGGTAACTCAGCACTCAGAGATATCTGTGCATTACCACATTTTAGTGTGAGCAAGTGCTTGAATTTGTGTGTGCAATGACCTGATTGACTAACTTAATTGCTAAATAAACTGGGAACAGTGTGATGTATTGAATTTTTTTTCTTAATGATTATTTCTCAGCACAACCTCCCCTACAACACCCTTACAAGCATTTAGGTTGTTTATGATAATCCTCTATGTAGATAATAAAACAATAAAGTGGTTATAGTCAGCAATTACACAGAATTATTGCTGCTCTTTGCTGCATATTCCACATACATATTCCAATCTCTCATAGCTTATATCATAACAATGAAAACACTCAATTAATGACAAAATTATTTAATTGGATATATAAAAAATCTACTCACTAAGCGGCAGCAGTGTCCTTAACCTCTCATATATAACAGTCTCCCCTCCTGAATTATCTGTACTATCTAAGGGCCTCACTTTCAGCCCTTAACCTGCATTATCATGCTGCATGCATGCATTCCTTCACACATAATAACCACTGGAAATATCACTTTTCAACCCAATCCCAAAGCCTTTCCAACAGCAAACCTGACACTGAACCCTGTGTTGGAACAGTTCAGACCACGATCCCACTTGATCCACCACCACTACCTCAAAATCATCCATTACAAGCTTCAGAGGATTCCTCACATCCAGCACTGCTTCACAACCTTTCCTCAGGTCTCTACAACATCACTCTAACCTGTCCTCTGCAGAACTCCAGGCTCTACGTTCCCTAAAAACTGATGGCTCCATCATTATCCTCTCAGCAGACAAAGCATCTGCCACTGTACTACTTGACCAAAAGGAGTACGTTAGTGAAGGTCTATGACAGCTGTCTGACACCTCTACATAAAGTGCCTGCCATTAAGATCACACCTCTGATTCCAGCTGACCTGCAGTCTCTCCTTAAACTCTCAGGCCCCTCACAAGGACTAACACCTCAATCCATAGAACTTCTCACCCCACTGAAACCATGCACCCCCACCTTTACCTTCTTCCTAAGATCCACAAACCCAATCATCCTGGCTGTCCTATAGTTGCTGGCTTCAAAGCACCCACCGAACGAATATCTGCCTTAGTTGATCAACACCTCCAACCCATAGTACAAAGACTCCCCTCCTAAAACAAAGGTACCAACCATTACCTAGACCATCTGAAATCCGTGTCTGCCTCACACCCACCACACACCTTGCTTGCCACCATTGATGCCACCTCACTCTGTACCAACATCCCTGACATACAGGGTCTGTCTGCTGCTGAACATTTCCTCAGTCAGTGCCCACCTGATTCCAAACCTACGACATCCTTCCTACTCACCTTAATCAACTACTTCACCTCTGATGGCAGACATACAAACAGATCAGGGATACGGCCATGGGAACCAGGATGGCTCCTTTCTATGCCAACCTTTTCATGGGTTGCTTGGACGGGGCATTCCTGGGATATGCCCCTGGTTTGTTATAGATACATTGATGACATCTTTACGATACGGACTCATGGTGATGCTGACTTGCTAAAATTCCTCAAACCTCTGAATACCTTCTCCCAATTAAATTTCACATGGTCCTATTCTGAATCCCATGCCACTTTCCTTGATGTTGATCTCAGCCTCACCGAAGGCCAGCCTCACAGTTCCATCCACATTAAACCAACCAACAAACAACAGTACTTACATTTTGACAGTTACCATCCTTTCCATGTCAAACGTTCCCTCCCATACAGCCTGGGCATCTGAGGCAAACGTATTTGTTTGGATGCAGACCCTTTACAGCAATACACCACCATTCTCACCTCAATCTTCACTGCACATAATTACCCCACCAGCCTAGTTAAAAAGCAGATTTCCTAGGCCATCACATCCAATACTGGTATTGCTGATCCCTTCAGAAAACAGCTTCGGAGCACACCATTGGTGACTCAGTATTATTCTTGTCTGGAATATGTTAATCAGCTACTAAAATCATGCCCTGAAATGAGATCATTCTGCCTGAAATTTTGCACACCACACCTAGAATAGCTTTCCATCGCCCTCCCAATCTCCCCAATATTTGTTTGGATGCAGACCCTTTACAGCAATACACCACCATTCTCACCTCAATCTTCACTGCACATAATAACCTCACCAGCCTAGTTAAAAAGCAGATTTCCTAGGCCATCACATCCAATACTGGTATTGCTGATCCCTTCAGAAAACAGCTTCGGAGCACACCATTGGTGACTCAGTATTATTCTAGTCTGGAATATGTTAATCAGCTCCTAAAATCATGCCCTGAAATGAGATCATTCTGCCTGAAATTTTGCACACCACACCTAGAATAGCTTTCCATCGCCCTCCCAATCTCCCCAATATTCTTGTCAGATCCTATGCTCCTTCTGCACCTATCTCCTACCCTATGGCTCCTACCCCTGTAACCATACCCATTGCAAAACTTGCCCTATGCACCCTGCCCCCCCCCCCCCCCCCCCCCTACCACCACCTATAATAGCCCAGTAACTGGCGAAACACATACTATCAAAGGGAGAGCCACCTGTGAAATGACCATATACCAGTTGTTATGTAAACACTGTTCGACTTCTACATAAGCATGACTACCACCAAATTATCAATTAGGATGAATGGGCATAGCAGGACGGTGTATACTGGCAACTCACAATATCCTATTGCAGAGCATGCTCTACAACATGACATTCATGATGTCAGCACCTGTTTCATCCAACGTACCCTCTGCATTCTTCCCCCAGACACCAGTTTCTCAGAACTCTGCAGGTGGGAACTAGCACTACAGCATGTCCTTGGTTCTCACCACCCACCTGGCCTTAATTTATGTTAATTTCTTCCATCTCAGCATTTCTTCACTGTAGCTACTCTTTGCTCCACTCCATTTTAATTGTCTACATCTTTCATTGTCTTTTCCATCTATTTTTCGCCACTCCCCTCCCACCTCTGTTACATACAATGGACTTAGCTTTTTACTCTTGATAACTCATGAATGTTTAAGCTTTAATCTCTGTCTGCATATTAGCCTGTCTTCCACCTTTAAGCTCTCAGGTTTTCAAATCTCGTCCGATGCAGTCCGCAATAATCACTCTTTCCTTCTCATCCCGTACGGTAAGTCTTCCCTGACCCATGGTTCCAGTTGACTATCCTGAAATCTACCCCATTTCCTAGACCTCTCCAGTCCTCTCCCTTCACTCCTCTTTCCTTCCCTTCAACCCTTCTGGCTGAAGAAGGAGCCACTGGCTCTGAAAGCTTGTCAATTAGAACTGTCTTTTATGTGTGTGTTCTGCTACTGCTTGGTGAGTACAGTTTATATCATGTTATTCAGGTAATATTCTTTGTCCATTAAAAACATTTTTGAACAAGTCTCATCAGCATCGATTTTCTGCTGAAGAAATATGATACTTCTTAGAGAATTCTGACACTGAATTGAAAACTGACTCCACTGATGAAGATGAGGATTTTGTACCAGAAACAAGAGAAGATGAAGACACTGCGAACGAGAAGCGACTAGTGGAGGAGGATAAAGTTTCAAATCTATACCAATCCTCACCTCATCCAACACACCAAGCCCAGTTCAATGCCTCTACAAAGATGGTCATTAGGGATGGAACCAAATGGGAGATTGCCACTTTTTCACCTTCTGGAAAGAGGTCGGCTGTGAATGTTCTAAAAGAGAGAGAGAGGAGGTACCACTACTTACACTTGCAAATGAGTAGAGAACTCTGTAATCATTGCTTTCCCTCTTATTTTTGACACAGAAATGCTACTTCTCACGAAGAACTACACAAAATAAAAATGTTTAAAAGTAATACGAAAGAGTGATTGGACCATGGCACTTGCAGAACTGCTAAAATTAACAGCCGTTACATAAGCTCGGGATATCATTTGTAGAAAATGTACATTTGTAGATGATCTTCGGTTGCATTCTTGGGCCTGCTTTCATCAAGGAAGTTATGCCAAGGGATAAATTAAAGGAGTCTCAGATTTCTCCATTTTTCTGAAAAGCCAAGCCAAGGTGAACACCTGCCAGCCAAACAAACTTGCTTTTGCATCTGAAATTTGTAGGAATTTCATGAAAAACAGTCTTCATCCTTGTCATCCTTAGAAAATACAACCATATATGAACAATTATTATGAATCAAAACAAGATGCATTCAATTAGTGCCTAACAAACCCAAAAAACACTCTCTCAAATTCTGGATTGCTATTGATGAAGCAACAAAATATTATGTATTGCTTTCCCATACTTCACAAAAGGTGATATGTCTAGAGAAGCAACTACTCTGTGAGTATGTCATTCTGCATCTCATGGAGCCATTTCTAAATCAAGGAAGAAATGTGATGACAGATGACTTCTTGACATCTCTTCAGCATGCTAAAAAGCTCAAAGAAAAGAAAACTTCATTAGTTGGTATTCACTGTGAAAGCCCTGATGATGTAAAGAAGGCAAATGCTGAAATAAACTCCATCACCATATTGCATCAGACTGTGTCATGACTGTAAACCAATGAAAGAAAAATAAAATTGTCATTCTTCTGAGTAATCTCCTTGCTCAAGTAACAATGAGGAAAGAATGGAACAAAAACATGAAACCATAACATTATATGATACGACAAAATATGGGGTGAATGTGCTTGATCAGGTGGCCAATAAAGATACTACAAAGGTTGACTGTAGGAGCTGGCCGATGCATGTCTTCTACATCTTGGACATGGCAGCAGTAAATGCATGGTTCATCTACAAAATAGTAACAAGCAAAAAAAAAAAAAAAAATGGAAAGAAAGAAGTTCGTACTTCTCCTTGCAAGTGATCTCAAGGGAATGAAAGAGCAGGAAGAACAACAGACAAAAGAAGATGATACGGGACTAAAACCATCTAGAAAATGGAAGAAGTGCCAAATTGGCATATTGAACAATGACAAGTACAGCAACAGCTGTGTAAAGTGCCACAAAGCTGTATGAAGAAAAAATGTGTGTATAAAACAGAATCGTCTGTGCTAAGTCTGTGTAGCAGATTCCAGTGACTTAAATGAAAAATGCAACAGAGCCGTGTGTGGAATACATGCAAGTATAACATGGACCACATATAGTAAATGTGTCTGGTTGGTTCCCTGTGAGGAGAACACATACACGAACAGTATGAACCATACAAACTAAAGTTGTTTATAAGGGTTTACAAACAGTTAATTCATGAAAGACTACAGTTTACATTTTTTTGTTGAAATAAGTATGTAATCCAGGAATTACAATGGTAAACATTATTGCTGTAACTCACAAAAAAGTAGGGATTAGCATATACTAAAATAAGGTTCTTGTTTAAGTAAAATATGAAAATATTTTATGTTGTATCAAAATGAGCCCTCTCCATTGTTTCAGGAATGTTAACAACTCTGTCGTTCAGTATATCTCTGAGTGGGGTGAAATTCCAAGATAAGGCCAGGTATTTCTGAACTTAACATACAAGCAAGAAACCAGAAACCTTCTTCTCTTTGTAGTGGCAGATTCCTCAGTGGAAAATATTTTTGGTCTCAATGCATATACAGCATTTGGATTTTCTATTCACACATAATGTAAGCAATTCATAATGTCATCCAATGTGCATAGGAGGATTCTCTATATTTCCAGTGTGCTCCCATGTTTTCTCTAAGTATTGGAAAAGCATCTAATGTTTTTAACCACATTCCATTACAATTTTTCAACATCCACCCGATACCTTGAGCCTTATGGGGTGAAGTTATAGTAGAACTGGATCGCAAAGAATGATTACAAATGCCATTCCACATTCCTTATAGCAGATGGGCATCACCTTTAGTCATTGTTTACAAACCAGGTGTTGTGTTGCCTCTTTGTGGGGACTTCAGAAATATGGTAAACATTCAGTTGATTATGGGCTCATATCCCCTTCTGCATCATGATGAATTATTTTCAAAATTAGCAGGGGTCAGCATTTGTCAAAACTTACAACTTAAAGCTATTCTAGAGTTAAATATTCCTTATGCCCTGTATCACTATTAAAAATTATCTTTCAACATTCCTAGGGCACTGGCACTCTTTCAGAAATTTCTAGAACAAACTATTGCAAACATTCCACAACATGTCTATTATCTGGATGATATAGTACTGAGAAGAAGAACTCAGGAGGAGCAAACATCGAATCTCCAGCAAGTATTTTCAGTCCTTTAAAAGCCAGGTTAAAATGTAAATTGTCAAGATGCTCCTTCTTTCAGCCTTCTGTTAAGTATATAGGACATATATTTAGCTCAGACTTAAAATGACATCAGAGAACATTGCAGCCATTTCCCAGACTTCAGTACCAAAGAACGTAAAGGATCTGCAGGTTTTTATGTACAAGATTACGTAATATACCCCATTTATCACCAATTTGGGGCAATAGCTCATCCATTGGCTGTAGAAAGAGAGACCTCATTAGAATGGTCTATGGGTTGTCACAATGCACCCTTATGCTGAAACAGCACTCCAAACTGCTTCATGTTTAACCTTGTACCAGTCTCATTTACAGCTTGTGTTAGTCATGGACACATCACCAATGGAATCAGGGTTGTTCTTTCATGTAAGAACCCAGATGGTTCAGAAGAGTGTATCACATTTGTTTCTAAGATGCTGACCATTGCATAAGAAATTATTAACAGATAGAGAAGGAAGCATTGTGAATAACATTTGGTTCTGTAGTGTCCAGTACGACAACAAATTTCATATGGTCAAAAGTTGTCTGAACGGCACCTTCCCGGCTCTTTTCTTACCAAATTACCAATATTTCATTCATTATCACATGCAAGCTCATGAACTGAATGCAGATGCACTGCCAAGATTCTCTGTGAGTCCAGGTGAGGAATATAACAAACAAGAGACTGTTTGTTTGTATCCATATTGATTAACCATTAGAACAGTTGATGGAAGAGTTTCCCATCACTTCCAGAGATGTCACAGCAGGTGTACATTGGATCCGCACTTTAGACAGGTTTGGAATGTAACAAAATTATGAGAAGGAAAGTTTCTACTCACCATACAGTGGACATGCTGAATCGCAGATAGGGACAACAACAAAAATTTCACATTTACAGCTTTCAGCCAATGGCCTCTGTCAACAATAGACACGCATACACATACACACACACACACACACACACACACACACACACACACACACACACACACACACAAATGCAACTCACACATACGACACTGATGTGTCCCTCGAGACAGGTTTGCCAGTCATAAAAACCGGATGGCCAACGTATTTCCTTCAGCAGCCTTCACTGAACTTCTCTGTTATTTTTTTCACGATTCCAAGTCATTTATCTCTTCAAAGTTGTCCCTTTGTCAAATCAGGCTGATTGCCAATGTCAAAAAGTGATTCTGGAGGTTCTGTACTCGTGTATGTTGCAACTCCTGCTTCAGTCCCACTGGAGCATTTCCAGAATGAAGAATCTTGCCTAGTGGTTACGTGTATTGGCCATTTGTAGATGTGGCTCAAAATGACAGGCTTGGCAGCTGCAGAGACCATCACCAGTCTGACTATGGCCTATGCCTACCCTATCTTGAGGTCAAGTGCATCCAGATTTAGTGGGTCTGTTCTATGGGCCTAACGTTAAGATTTTGAGAGACACTTATTCACATTTCTCATAAGTACTAAAATGCAACAGACCATGGTGGAAAATACCATTAACATACTCACTAAAGTTTTCTATCGAAGGAGCCACACAAATGCTGGTCACAGTTAATGGTCCACAGTGGGGGTTTCAGTGGTTTTGCACCCAGAAAGGAATTATGCATGTTGCCACATCTCCATTTCACCCTGCATTTAATGACATGGCAAAACATTTTGTGAGAGCACTTAAGATGCAGATGGAATAAATCTTGACATCCTGCACTGAGCTTCTTCTAATCTTCCGTCTGGGCGACACCATCTCAAGGCCAAAGCACATAGGAACCGATGTCATCAGAACGGTGTCTATTGTAGTACACATCAGTGAGCTGAGACTGAGATGGTCCAAATATACATTAAATCTGCCGCAGATATACTGATGTGTTCCTTGCTAGATTTGTTGCAGCCCCCTTTGGCACAAAAAGTTGAAGAAGCTACACCTTTTTAAGCAGATTGTTCCTGTCTGGGTGCTCACATTAGGACAATTACCTGGCTGGATACGTGTGTCCGCCTCTGCCCAGTAGGGCCACCAGCTGGTCATCGTAGCCATAAAGATGACATCCCAGGCAGTGGATGCCTGTCATTCCCAGTTCTCCAGCTGTACCCAACACCCTTATGGGTACTGGAGCTGCTCCTCTACCCCTAGCAGCCTCAGGAGTGCATCCCAGCTTTGAACCAGGCTGTACCCACCTTGACCTCCCCTGCACTGGCCCTACAAGTTGATTCAAAGGGAGAAGAATCTTGTAATGCTGGCAGACATGTCACTGGATCATTCGATATAACTATGCTTATGTCCAATAGTACAATTATGCATTCGTTACACAAGAGGTGCAGCATGGAGTGATACATTCACTTGCACCAGGTCACATCAGTAAATCAGCAGCAGATTTAAGGTATGTTTGGACCATTTCAGTCTCAGCTCACTGATGTCAACTGCATGCTCTACAATAGACACCATTACAATGACCACGAATGTGGAATAGATCTACTAATGACTTTCCCAGACACTGAAAAAGTGTATGATAGTGCACATAGAAGCAAAGTATGGAAAGCCCTGGAGAACAGAGGAGTAGCAAAACAGATTATTTGGAGGATAAGGGAAATTTACCATGGAAGCGTGAGCTGTGTGAAAGTGGGAGGAGACAGATCTGTTTGGACTGAACAGAAGAATAGCTAGAGGCAGCGAAGTGCACTTTCACCATTACTCTTCAATGTAGTGATGGATGATATAAAGAGTACAGCAGCACAAGTAATTGGTGAAGGAAAGATTAAAGCTATGGTGTTTGCAGATGATCTGTGATTTGGGGGAATAAGGAGGAGGAAGTACAAGAGCAGTTGGACGTATGGGAATGACAGGACAGGAATATGGGATGAAATTTAGTGTAAGTAAGAGTGAGATGTTCATCACAACAAGAATGAAGGAGAAAGGAACAACTGAAATAACAACTGGGGGGGAACGACTGTGGAGAGTACCTAGGAAGACTGATACAGGGAAAAAAAAAAAAAAAAAAAAAAAACGAGAGGGGGGGGGGAGAAAAGCAGAAGCATTTTGGAAGAGTGTCAGAAGCCTGATATGGAGCAAGGATGTTCCCCAAATCAGTAAAAAGGTTATATACTGGTCATACTATGTCCCCATCCTGACAGATGCATCCGAAACCTGGGTTATGAAATGAACAGAGAAAAGCAAAGTACAAGCTAGTGAGATGAAAGTCTTGAGGAACAATATTGGAGTGGCAAAGACAGACAGGTTAAGATGGTTCAAATGGCTCTGAGCACTATGGGGCTAAACATCTGAGGTCATCAGTCCCCTAGAACTTAGAACTACTTAAACCTAACTAACCTAAGGACATCACACACATCCATGCCCGAGGCAGGATTTGAACCTGCGGCCGCAGCGTTCGCACAGTTCAAGACTGAAGTGCCTAGAACCGCTTGGCGACACTGGCCAGCCCACAGGTTAAGAAATGGGAGGATCAGAGTTAATGAAGGTGGAACCATTACAGGAGGAGATAGAGAAATCAAGGCTGTGATGGTATGGACATGTTAAGCAAATGGAGGAGAAGAGGATACCCAGGAGGATACATAAGATGTAACTGGAAGGAAAGAGACCAAGAGGAAGACCGAGAGACAGATGGCTGAAAGGAGTGGAGGAATGTGTCCAGAAGAAGGGAGAAGACTGGATCAAGGTGAAGACAGAGAGATGTTGGCAAGACAGAAAATGATGGAGAGGCCTATGTTCCAAACAAACACCTGGCCAGAGGCTGGAAACTGTCCAAGATGATGATGATGATGATGATGATGATGATGATGACAATGACCATGTGACATTTGGCTATTTTTTGAACACTGATTTGAACTCTCTTACTGTAGATGTTCGGCTTGCACATTAACCTGTCTATTTTCCTAATGTAGTGCGGTCTCCGAGTTCCGTTTGGCCACATGTTGTGCCTACTGTGAGTGTACTGATGGTGTGTGCTATCACTGAGAGATTAGTTCATATATGAATGCTTCAAAAATGGATAAAGTTACAATGTACTCCAGCACTAACATTTGAATTATTTAGTAAATCTCCACAATACTTCAATGGCCAAGAAATACCAACCTCCAGACATCTTTGTTTCTGTTTAGTTCAAGTTGGCAAGGATGTGTGACCTATTTGTATTTAATTGGTGTTCAATAAGACCTGTGTTGTTAAAGAAGCAGATATACAACAATGTTTACCTAAAATTTACTCTCCTGAATAAAAGTAGTGTTTTATTTGCCATATAAAAATGGAAAAAAGGAGGAAGATTAGGGTTTTAACAACATGCTCAGTGCAGTATAATAAAAGTTGTAGACATATGACCATCATGAGATGCCACTTCTAGGTCAAGCACAACTGAGAATCACCTACAATCGGCTGTCTCAAACTTCATATTTTCCACTGAAGCAGATCCATTGGCCAAAAATACGTACGTACATACATATTCCACTTTTGGATTTTCATGACATTACACAAGACTCTTCCTGAGCTTGTCAGGACCTCGTGTTGACACTGGCACACTTGGTGTGCAATTTGTGCTACTGCTTGAATCTGGTTTGGGAAATCAGTTGTCTTTCAGACCTACAATGTCTTAAAGCTGACAGCAAGCTCAAATTTCTGGAAAGCCTGCCAAATTCCACGGGGCATTCAGGATGAGCGTAAGATTGAACTTGATAGACTAGAATAAGTTTTGTTCCCCATTCCCTACAGTCAATGGGTTTCACTGTTATTGATTGTCAGGAAACTTGGGAGGTCTCACTGATTATTTGGAGTCTTTAAGCAAACCACTAAGCCCAAGGGAGACATTTGTCCCTTGCCTCATTGAGATGAACCTTTTCTAAACTTTCAGGAGGTAAATCATTCTCCATCATTGATATTGCAGAGGCATATTTTCAGTTGCCTCTTGATGAAGACTTACAGAAAATATTAAGTCTTTAACAGGTTGTTCGAACTGTATCAATGTAAAAGGTTGCCTTTGGCTTGGCTAGTGCCTTCACCATTTTTCAGAGGTTTCTTGACCAGGTTGTTGCCAGCATTCCGCATTGTGTGCATTACATTGATGATATTCTGGTCATTGGTTGTACAATGGATGCACATTTGTGCAGTCTCCAGGTGGTTTTGCAGCCTTTGCATAGAACAGACTTCAGTGTAAATTACACAAATGCATCTTCTTTCTGTCTTCAGCCACTTATTTAAGTTATGTCCACATTGAAGAGGGCATTCAGCCCACCACAGAAAATGTAAAAGCTATTCAAAACATGCTTGAGCATAAATTCGTTACTGAAATTATTTCTAGAAACAGTGAATTATTACACGGAATTTATCCCTCTGCCAGCTTCCATAAGCCACCTGCTCAACGATCTCCATAAAAAAGAAGTACCTTTTCAATGGTCCAAAAAGTGGAATAAAAGCTTTTCAGATGTTGAAAGCGACCCTTCAATCAGCCCTCTGCCTTGTGACTTACCAGGCCCATTAACCATTGGTGTTGGTCACAGAAACAACCCCACATAGGTGGCTCTCTCTCAGAACAAAGAGGCCAACTGTGTTTATGTCAAAGATACTTGCTCCAGCTTAGGAGCATTAGTCTATGAACAAAAAGGAAGTGTTGGCCATCATTTTTTAATGGTCAAAGATTTCATATGATCACCTGCCATATGTTCCTCATATCAGTTTTTGTATCCAAAATTAAATTTCCTGACCTTGCAGCATATTGCCTTCATTCGTGGTCTCCCTATTTGATGAATTTCCAATATTCCATTTCTCATCACTCTTCCATTTAGAATTCTAATGTGGATGTTCTATACCACTATAAAGAAAGAAAATGATAGATTAACACCGGAAAAGCAGTCCTGTGTATGTGAAATCCATGATACGGAAAAACAATGAGAGCACAGAAACACATGTGCATGTATGACATAAAAAACACCATATCATGATAAACTCAACAAGCCAAAAATCTGTAGGCAAATATATGTGGAAAGTGGTGACATACAGTAAAAGAAAAGAAAACACCACCGCTATGCAAGGGAACGAAAATTAGTTTCTAGTAATTGGCGGCTCACTGTTGAAAAATATCGCAGCTCCTATCTGCAAGATAGGTGTGCAACTCGGAATTATAAAGGAACACTTCGACAGAGATTTTAAAAATATGGTAAAAGCAAACCAGACAACTACAAAACTGGATTCTGAAAGTAAAACATAATTACAGAGGTGTCTTTATACACACTGGAATGAAGTTGTTATGAAGTAGCAACAAAAGAAGAAATTAATAATAAAACAAGAACCATGAGTCATTCGGCAAGAACTGTCTTTGTGGGATCCTGGTTGTACTTAGCAGAATCATAAGAAGAAAATCAGTGAGTGACAAATATATCTTCAAAATAAACTGTGACATTAAAGAACAGTGTGTTCTTCTGGGGCAATTTTTATAGAACTATGACACTGTGTAGAATGTCTACAGATGTCTGCAAAATTGTTAGAAGCAAAGGAAAATAATATGGTCTCATGTTGAAAATTCGGATGCTCCAACTGAAAAAGCAAACAAGCCACTAGAAACATAAGTACTCCTAAGTGAAATACAACCAGACATACCATATATCAGTAAAATGGCCCAACTGAAATTCACACAGGTAAACCGACAATCTTATCCAGTTACTTCTGTAGGTCTAAATATAGAGGTGGTGGTGTTACTAAATAAGAACAGGAAATCCAACAACGACTGTAAACAGTAAAGGCATGAGATAACCGATAGCTAGAGAAAAAGACTGAAATTACTACCCTAGTGACAAATGATTTTAGAGAGTTTTGTATGTTGGTTGGTTGGTTTTGGGGAAGGAGACCAGACAGCGTGGTCATCGGTCTCATCGGATTAGGGAAGGATGGGGAAGGAAGTCGGCCGTGCCCTTTCAGAGGAACCATCCCGGCATTTGCCTGGAGTGATTTTAGGGAAATCACGGAAAACCTAAATCAGGATGGCCGGACGCGGGATTGAACCGTCGTCCTCCCGAATGCGAGTCCAGTGTCTTACCACTGCGCCACCTCGCTCGGTTTGTATGTATGGATCACTATGTGGCAAGATTAGCATCTTTCTAGGGAAAAAAAGAATAAAAAAAGAAAAATAACTGACTTAGAAAGGATGAATTTGGAGAAAAATATTGTTACATGTGGAGACTTCAATGCTGACATGGAAAGAAGGATAAAAAATAAGACAAGACCTGGATGAATTGTTGATACAATATAATATGGAGGTAACAATATCAGCACCAACAAAAGTGACTCCTATAAGTCAGACACTTATTGACAAAAGCGCTACTAACATTAATAGGAGTAACTATGAGTTACATGTAGTCCAAACAGAAAAATCTGATCATCATGGAAACTGATCTGCTTCTGCAGAAGTAGTGACATAGTATCAGAATTAAAACAACTAACCTCTGAAATCTGGATCATCAGTGAGCAGAATATTAATATCTTTATAACAACATTAAGTAAGGAAACCTGGAATGTGCAGAATGTACATGTTAAGAATGATTCATTTATTACAACAATTAAATACCATTTGATGTAGCATTCCCCAATGTCAAAAGACAAGAAAAGCTGCAGGATCAATTACAGTGTATTACCAGTGAATTAATAGGTCTGCATAGGAAGATGCATGCTCTAAGACAAATGGGCAAAGCTGAAAATATAAAATACTACAAAAGAAGTTCAGAAAAATTATACAGGAAGCAAAAGCACAAGCATGTAACATCACCATAATGAACTCAAAAAACACGATAAAGGGAGCTTGGAATGTAATAAATGGTGAAAGGAAGGAAAAAGATACAGCAAGCAAAGAAACACAGATCAAATCAATGAAAACAGACAATGCAATGGTTACAGACAGTAAAAAAATAGGTAATATACTAAATGATATCTGTAAAAATCGTGGTTGAGAATTGCGAAGAAACAGTTCAAAAAACAAGGTTACTAAGGTGTCACAAAAACCAAGCAGAACCATATTCTTGAAACCAGTCACAGAAGACAAATAGAGGAAAACTGACAGAAGCTGAAGTCCAAGAAATCAGCTCGTGCTGACAAAATATCAAATCAGGAAATAAAGCTAGTGAGCAAATAATCATACCACTGATGGACACAGCGAACAGCTCTTTCAGGGCTGGAATTTTTCCAGGAAAACCGAAGACAGTAGGGTCCTAACCAGTACACAACAAAGGGGATATGGTTGATCTCAACAACTACAGGACAGTTTCATCAACATCACATTTCTCAAAAATACTAGAAATGCTTAGGAATATCAGATCAGTTGATTATCTGGACAAACAGAACATTCTTGTACCATCACAACATGGTTTCAGAAAGGGTAAATCTACAGAAACAGCAGTTAGCAATCTGACAGAATACATTACCCAATCCTTAGATGAAAAAAGTTGTATTTGCAATGTTCCTGGATCTCTCCAAAGCATTCGACACCACTGTCCATGAAATACTGATACGAAAATTGGAAATGGTGTTTGAGGGCAAGCAAGAAAGAGGATAGAATCATCCTTGTGAAACAGGAAAAAATATGTATCAACAAGGAACAAATATTAGTCAGAAACCAAAGCCATCAAATATGGAGTGCTGCAGGGATCAGTAATGGGGCCATTGCTATTTAATCTGTTCATTATAGGTATGGAAGAGAAAAAGAAGAAAATATTGCATGCAGACAAAGTGACAATAATGAACAATAACTAAAATATGGAACAGCTTGAGAGAAGAGCATTCATTTCTGCAAACATCACAGCTCATTGGCTCTTGGAAATTGGACTGGTCATAAGCCTAAAAAATACTATCTTTGCAGTGTTCAGAAACAAAGAGAAGGCCGTGCAAATGGGTTTAGAGGTGAATAAAGCAATTCTGAAAGAAGTAGAATCCACTAGATTTTTAAGAGTTACTGTGGATACTGGGCTGAAATGGAAACATATTAATTCTGTCTGTAAGAAACTCAGCTCTGTCATATTCATAATGAAGCAGCTATCACAAGATAGCAGACAAACAGGTTCTGTGCACAGCATACCACGGACTCTTTGAACCATACCTGCATTATGGAGTGACAATGTGGGGGCACATTTAAAAAATAAATAAATGAATGGAAATAAAATAGAAGAGGGGGTAGAGAAGAAGAAGTTAGGATAATTTTGCATCACATACTTACATCTTTGTGTATATATAAAAAACAAAATATATGTCACAAAAAAGACCTCAGTTTTCGGGCATCAAATTATCAAAAATTCTGCCTAAAAATCTACTTGACAGTGTACGTGAAACTAACTTTCCAAAAAACCTCAGAGACCTGCTGGTGGAAAAAATAATTTCACAGTGTTATAAAGTATTTATAACATTAAATTTGTATATACTGTTATTTATAATCAATATTAGAATGTAAGAAATATGGTCGACAGTACATGATAATGAATGATTTCTATTTTTGGCATGTCTTATATTACATGTACATTCACTGAAAGCTATGTAATCCTACAAGATCACATAAAATCCAGTTCAATTCAACTTCTACATTTCGACATCTTATTAAATGTTAATATTACTTAAGAGACTTAAATTCCACCCAGAACACCGTTCAGTATCTTAAGATATATAGGCAAGGCCAAGATGTAAGCCTCAGTACAATTTTGGAAATCAATTACAGTGGATAAAGGATTAATGAAAGTAATAGAAAGTTAAATAAATTTAAGTGAAAATGAACTGCTTAAGAAAGTGAACAGTGTATTGTGTTGAAGTTTAGTCTTTTAAGTACTATTGACATTTAGTGAGATGTCAAACTGTAGAACTTGAACTGAATTGAATTTTATTTGATCCTGTACACTCATGTACCCTCTCTCTCTCTCTCTCTCTCTCTCTCTCTCTCTCTCTCTCTCTCTCTCTTTCTCTCCTCTCTGTCATGGAGCATTCGAGAACATTCTTGGGACATTCTGGAAAATTCTAGAACACTCTCGAAAATTCTATAACATTCTCAAACCTTTTGGAAGGCTCTATAACATTCTGGAGCACATGTATTTGTTACCTTTTACTGTATTTTAGAATTACTTACCTCAGTGGAAAGCAGGCTGTTCATGATTGATTTGGGGGAAGGGAGACGGCCATGCCCTTTCAAAGGAACCGTCCCCGCATTTGCCTGAAGCAATTTAGGGAAATCACTGAAAACCTAAATCAGGATGTCAGACGTGGGTTTGAACTGTCATCCTCCAAAATGCGAGTCCAGTATGCTATCCACTGTGCCACCTTGCTAGGTGGGAGTTCATGATGGACATGTTTTTGAAGGAGTACTGTTGTGTAGAGCACAATGGTGGATCGGATCGTACTTTGGAACGTGTGTTAACTGGATTTATTTATTATTTATTCATTTTTGAGCTCCATGGATCCTTGATGAGAGTGTATTGCTACGATGTAGAATGTGTCAGATTATTACAGTAATAACCATATGAAAATGGCCTTGTGGCTTAAAATTTAAGTCATTTGTAAACAGATATATGAGGTTCAAGTGTTCAAATAACAACACAGGTTATAATAGTAATGATGAGTACACGAACAATTATAAGGCTTACATTCTAATTCATATACAAATCATTCTGTCAATAATTGTTACACCAGTGCAACATAGTCGTTTCTTATAAGATTGCTTTAATTAAACACATTTCACAATTATTATACATCGTCAAAAAAACCCTGTAAAGATCAGAAAGAACTATTCAATAGATGAAGTTTTAGCTGTTTTTTGAATTTAGTCTTATCCCCAAAGACTGATTTAACATGAGCTGGAAGTTTATTGTATACTTTTAACTTGACTACTGTACTCTTTTCTGTACTATGCTGAGATTTCGTATATCTTTGGGAACATCATGTTTACTTCTTTTGTCATGATAATGATATTGTTTGTACTGTAAATTGTATGATTATTGTTCACAAAGCACAGTAGTGAAAAAAAGGTACTGGCACGGCATGGGGAGACTGCCAAGTTGGTTGACTAAATTTTTGCAAGAACATCTGGGGTGCACTCCACCCATAGTTATGATGACTCCCTTCTGCGCAGTAAAGATTTTATTTGCTCATGACTGGTTTCCCCAGAACATGATGCCATACATCATAAGTGAATTAAAATACCCAAAGACATGGTTATCAAAGATGATAACTAATAAAATGTGTAAAAGAATGTAAAAGACAAATATCATTTCATTTATGAAAGCATATAGAAAAAATTGAAACCCTGAAATCTATTTTGCAAGTGGTATCATATCACAAGATAAACTGTGCAAATATAAAAAAAAAATAGCATGAGTAGTAGCAATGCAAACCAGATCACTGTGGCAGTTAGTGATGTTTGCTAAGTATTATTATTATTATTATTTCGATTATTCCAGTATAGTACTAATTAGAGATAGATTAGAACATATTATGCTGATAAGTGGCAATTTGTCATACGAGCAGATTATCAAAATATCCTGAAGAGGCTGCTAATATGAAAAGTCTCAGGGAGATATGAAAGTGAATGGCTTCAAGTGATTTATTTTCTCTTACCTTGTATGAAGAAACCATTATATGTCTTGCATTTCTAGAATGACAATAACATGATTTTTGATGTGGAGCATTTCCTGAATAGCCAAAATGCAAACTGCTACAACCATGATCACCACCACATCATATGTTGTTGGGAAAAGTGTGTCACACTGAAGCATGAATGTGTAGAGAAGGATTAACGTCATCATCAAATTGCTTGATTGCAGCAAGATTTTCATAAGATGATTATTAAAACTTTATTAGTACATCTTGTAGATCAACATCTGCCACACCCATTGACTTGCCACTGTCAAATTCTGCCTCTTTCAACATCCTGTAGACTTCAAACATGCCATCTCATTCCTTTTTTATACACAAAAAGGTCCGTTGCGCATCTTTATCCTCTCCTATGCTGACTGTTTATGGGGCATCTATGCTGACTGTTTATGGGGCATCTACAGGAAATCTTCTTAGTTACCCAAGAGTCCAAATCACAGGTCTATTCTGGTTCAGGGATGATACCCTCATGAACTGGATCATAGAACACCTTCTCTCCCCTCGACTTCATCTGGTCCCCCTTAACTCAGCAAGACTGAGTGATGACCTCCACCTCTCTGATACCGCGATAAAAACCTACGAAGCTCACAAACCATCAACAGCAGCTGCCATACTTTCCACAGTAAAAGGTCTCTCTGATGCAGTGTGACCACACATGAAAAGCACATCTGCAGTGATGGGCAATCCCTTGCCCACTATGCTAAAGGTATTACTTAAGGATTCACAGATAGGCACTTCCCTCGAGACTTAGTTTGAGAACACATTTTCCATTCCATTCCACGTGTTCCCCTATCAGATGACCTCTATGAAAATTTTGCAAAAGAACACCTCCTCTCATCACCCAGAATCACCCCAGTATGGAACAATTTAACCACATCCTCTGCCATCATCCTGGGGAAGATCCTATGCACAATCACTCTCACCCTTCACAAAATGGTATTCATCCCCTACCCAATCTACAAAATATTCCATATTCAAGTCCATCTTTATGCCTCACCTGCCCCTGGCTCATTGCTGCATGGGTCATAGACTTCTGAAAGATCAAGGTGCAAGACCTGTTCTATGCACCCAATCAAGCACATCCTATCATAGTCCCATATCCCATCCTATCAGAAGCAAGACTGTCTGTGAAAGAAGTAATATAATCTGTAACTTCTGCACATTTGACTTCAATCTGCTTCAAAACCCTTGCCATCTGGACAACCCCCCCCCCCCCCTCCCAAAAAACCAGCTTCTCCAAACTACATAGATGGGTATTGTCCTCACACAATATCCTTCAATTCCTGAGTCCTACCTGCCTCAATCTCTGCTAGCCCCTAAACCACACACACCTCCACCCTGCCCCCACACTCCCCACTTCATTCATTTTACACTTACACCTTTCTCTCCACAACTTGCTCACTTCCTCCCTCATTCTATCTCTCCCTCCCATTCCACTCCTCCACATCACTGTGCATCACACGCAGCTCTTCCAATCTGACCAGAGAGAGTTTACTGGTGCTATATTCTTACCCTGAACATTTTCTGCCTCTCCATCCCAACTGAGAGCCTCTGTTACCTCCAACCCTCCGTCTCACTTCCCAAATCCTCTCACCCCTCGAGTAGACCTTTCACCCCTCGCAAACTCTGCCTGATACAACCCCTAACCCCTATTAAGCTATAGTGTCAATAAAATATAGTCAGCAGGGATGATGAAGTCATGCTGGTGTATGGATACTTATTTGTAGTGTGTTAGCTCTGAAGAGGACTTTTCAAACCTTAGCAAAGTTGTCAATCACTCAGCATCTGACCTACAAAGTGAGATGTGAAGTTCACTTCTTCCATTATTTATAGTCCATTAAGGGCAAACCATTACCATATTTGCAAATTCTAATATAAAGATACTTACATCCTCATATGCTTCAGAATGAATGCTTAAATCACTGTAATTGATGTTTACAGAAATAAAAAATACAGAAATTAACGAGAGACTCTACTGACCATCATTTAAAAATTCTGAAGGAATGAACATAACAAACACAGATGTTTAATATAAAATGTATCAATAGTAAATTTCATAATATTGGACGCAGAAGTGCCTGAAGAAAATTGAAATACCTGGGTCCTGATTATCCTCTGGTTTGATGACTGGTGTTTCCTGTGGATGTTCATCTTGTTTTAATGAGGAAGACTTACTATCTGTTATTTCATGGACAGATTCAAGCTGGGTGGAATCATCTTCTGCAAACATATCCTCTGACATTACTGTCTCATCATCATCATCAGCAGACTGACATTGGTCTTGTTTCTCTTCATTGTGAATATCTTTCATGCTGGGCAGTTCTTCATTATTTTGCCCCTCGGTTTTATCTTGTGCATTCTTATTAGATGTATCTTCTCTGTCAGTTATTTTTTTATTCCAGAGTCTTGAACAAGTGTTAGTTTCAGAAGGTTGTTTACAACTGTTCAAGTATTTGCTCATACTACATTCTTCTCCTGCTTCCTTCGCTTTATTATCTTTGCTTTTGGTGTTATTTTGGAGAGGGTTTGTAGTAGCTTCACTTCTGTTCTTGCCTGTGTTTTTACAAATTGTATTTTCACTAATCTTGAATCTCTTTTGTGACAATGTGATGCTTGTTGCCAAAGAATGCTTTCTTCTATGCTTCACTTCTGTAACAAAGAGTTGGTGTTTCTTAAGTACTGTGACAATATCCATCACATGAAAATTGAAAAAAAAGTTACTATTATACGAATACTGCCACACACTAACAATACATCAACTTTGTTGATGTCTGAGGAAACTTTGCTTATTTTCATTTTAAGGAATCACATTTTTATTACACCTGAATGTGAGAGGCTTGAAAAAAGTGTTATTAAATTATGAAGTAAATACATTATAGTCTGTAGGGCAAGTGCTGCAATAATTGTACTGTTATTGTTCATAGACAACACACTGCCACAGATTGAAATATCCTTGATCAAGTTTATGTATAGAACCACTTAGAACAGTAAAAGCTAATCATTTTTTTCTAAATTGTGAAAATTTTGTTTTCGTCTAGTCTAATTGTACAGCAGAGCCAATAAGATAAAGTCTACGAAATCATTATATTTGATAAGTTCAGCTGTCACAACAAGTAGCTATTCTACAGAACACTCTGACAACTTTGTAATTGCAATCCATGTAGGGAACAAAATATCATGTACACCAACAAAGTGGACCAAATGCTACATATACTTCCTTGCAATGCCCCTATCAATTATACATAATAAATATAATTTTGGGAAGAGAAAAGAAAGAGACAAAAAAGTGCCATGAAAACTGATTGTGTTTTAATGCTCTCCTAAAATGGTAATTAACGATGATAATAATAATAATAATAATAATAATAATAACAAACATGCCATGGCTTCTTGCTGTATTAGAAAAGCCGCCCATAGATGTAGAATATTTGCCAACATTTTACACAGTTCTCATTTCAAAAAAGCTGAATTACTTGCTGACAAAAAAGAACCCCAGGATCTCCACTCACCACTGTCACACTAAATCAGTTTTAAATGTGATGGCGCTCAGTTACATACATCTTCCATAGATCATTTGTATGATTCTTTTACTGAAATTATGTGGAACAAGTCAGTTTACAGTGTATGCTTCTATCATTAGTGTTAAAATTACTGAATGTATTTTTTAGTCCTACTCATAGATTCATGCAACTGGACTTAAAAAATGAGGATTTTTGATTTTTTTACGGGCTATCAGTTTTTCCCCAAGTAAAAATCTGTCAATGGAATATAAGGAGTTGTCAAGAATACATGATTTTGGGTTAGATTGAAAACTTACTCTGCTACCTGTCAGACATTTAATTTTATGGGTTAAATGATCACAAATTTTTGTCATTCCATATTGAACTTATTTTAGGCCACTGATAGTTTCAATAATAACCAATAAAAGTCACTTTTCCTCTAGTGTTATGGGTACACACATCACTATTCTTCTCAAATTGTGATGTGTTATGTATGACAAATTTCGTAGGCAAATACATGTACTGTAATGGCACAGTTAAAATGGATAACTTCTTGAATATGACGACTGCAGGTGAACAACATATAATATTCTTAATGCTCTCTTTTCTGCAATCAATATTTTCTTTCTAAGCAATGAGTTACTCCACAAAATTATTTCACACGACATTACTGAGTGGAAGTGGGGTGAAATGTGTCTGGACCAAGACTAGCAATTA
Organism: Schistocerca americana; assembly: GCF_021461395.2. Taxonomy (NCBI): domain Eukaryota; kingdom Metazoa; phylum Arthropoda; class Insecta; order Orthoptera; family Acrididae; genus Schistocerca; species Schistocerca americana. The sequence goes on along the minus strand of NC_060121.1, from coordinate 424,020,787 downwards.
ATCGATGAGCAAATGTAACTGAAGTTAATTGTTTCAGCAGCTCAATAATATAGTTCTTCCATTTCAAGTTTTCAACAACATGCACACCCAAAAATTTGGAGAAACTGAATCCTGTTCATGTACTATATAAATTGTTGGTGTGACGATCTGTTGTACAGAAGTGAACATAATGCGTTTTCTCAAAATTTAGAGAGTCCAATTTCGGAGAACCACTTACTAATCCTTTGGAAAGCATCATTAACAACCTCTTCAGCTGCTTTCTCTCTAATGGTATTTATTATAACACTATAATTTAATTAGACAGATAAAAAAACCTACTGACCAAGCAGAGGCAGAACATACAAATAAAAGAAGGTCATAATTAAGCTAGCTTTCGGAGCCAGTATCTTCTTCTTCAGGCAAAGAGTTGAAGGGGAAGGAAGAGGGGTGAAGGAAAAGGACTGGAGAGGTCTAGGAAAAGGGGTAGATTTCGGGAAAGTCACCCAGAACTGCTGGTCAGGGGACGTACCAGACGGGATAAGAAGGAAAGTCTTATTACTGTTATTTCCTGACATGGTCAGGTTGGACACAAATGATCTACGGAAATGTTATACATTCGGGGAACTTTTAGCATTGATCTTATGGGTTTGTGACAGAGGCTACAAAATTAAGGGTGTAAAATCGCAAAAAATGTAAAATTGGAGAACGTAAAACCGAAGTTGGAAACCTTTCCCCATGAATCACCAAGCACAAATGACAGCTCTGTCAGTGCACTGCCCTTTTATACCTTGTGTACACAATACCATGAGGGTGGTTTGAAAAGTTCTGGGAACGGAATACCTTGTGCAGCACCCATCTTGCATATAATTTTTCATTTCTAATTCTTCAGCTAAAATGTGATGTACCCTTCCAGATGACATCTGGCAAGCGTGAGCAATTTCACGCTCTTTCAATTGGCGATCCTCTATGACCATTTTGTGCACTTGTGCAGTAATTTCTAGAGTAGTGACACATCTTGGCCAACCACAGTGCAGATCATCATCTAAGCTCTCCCAGTCAAATTTAAATTCATTTATCCACTTGGTAACAGTTGAATATGAAGGAGCAGAGCCCCCCAGTGTATTCTGGAAATCGGCATGAATGTCCTTTGCTTTCATACCTTTCTTTATGAAGTACTTAATCACTGCTCGAATCTCGATTTTTTTCCATCTTTGCAAATCACTATGCGAGAACAATAACAGAGCCATGTCACTGCCACAGCTCTCTTCCATGAGCACTGAAGTGGCACGTGTTTACAGGAATGAATATCATGTGAACAACTTGTTGCGCTAGCGCTAACCTCTCGTTGTGATTCCAAGAACTTTTCAAACCACCCTTGTAATACCATGTGTATACATGCATATCGCTATCCCATGTCTTTGTCACCTCAGTGTATTTCATAAGGTATTCCTCCACAGTTGAGTGGACAGCATAGATGGCTGTCATATGAAGGCCCAGGTTTGATTCCTGGTATTGCATGGATTTTTCCATGGTGAGAGGGCTCGTACAGGGTGCACTCAGCCACATGATGCCATTATTGTTCTTCACAGTCAGATCCAAGAAGTTAATGGCATGTTATTTTTCTAATTCCATAATGAAGAAAATTTTAGTATGAAAACTATTAAATTGCGATGATACAGGGTCATTCTAAATGCTGGACCCATTTTCAAAAATTGTTATGTATTCAAGTACAAATCTCAAATGAACAAACTTTATACCAATGAAAAGAGGAAGTTTCAAAATTTTAGGTGGCCAGCAGCGGCCAGTAGAGCTCATGTGGCAATAGGGCTGCCATTCTGTTTCATTGTCAGTTGTGAGTGAAATGATGACTTTGGAGCATAAGGTTTCCTGTGTTCTTCAGTTCGCAAAAAATGAGTCGCAAATTGCAGTGCGGTGGGCATTTCGTACCAAATTTGGTATTCAACCACCAACTCGCAAAAGCATTAGCCATTGGTTTAAGCAATTTAAACAGACTGAGAGTGTGTGCAAATGAAAAAGCACAGGCCGACCATGTGTGTCAGAGGATGATGGCCAACAATTCAAGAAAGTTTTGGGCACAGTCCCAATAAGTCTACCAATAGAGCAGTCAAGAAGTTGGAATAACCCAACCATGCTGGAAAGTTCTGAGATGGAATTTGCTGTACAGGCCCTATCGATTACAACTTGTGCAGACACTTGACTTCAATGACAAAGAGAAGCATCTCGCATTTTGTGTTTATGTGCTAGCCAAGATGTAGGATGGCGCATTTCTAAAGTGTGTAATTTTTAGCGATGAAGTGACGTTCCACCTTAGTGGATAAGTCAACAGAAACAATGTTGGCATATGGGGTTTGGAAAATCCACATTCACCATTGCACCACAAAAGAGACTCAACAAAGATCAACGTGTTCTGTGCTGTATCCCATACAAAGGTTTATGGACCACTTTTCTTTGCAGAAAGAACTGTAATGGGAATCACGTACCTGGACATGGAACAATGGCCGTTCCTCAAGTTATGGAAATTTCCCACGACCTCATTTTCCAATGTGATGGAGCTCCGCCCCATTGGCACCATGATGTATGAGGCTTTTTGAATGACTCCCTTCCTCAGTGCTGCATCAGTCGCAGGGGGCTTGAGGACCTGGCTCTGCACTTCTGGCCACCGAGATCTCCTGATCTCACACCCTGCGACAACTTCCTATGGGGTTATGTGAAGGAAGCTGTTTACATCCTGCCTCTACCAACCACTCTGAACGATTGCAGAACCGAATCACTGCTGCTGTGCAGTCAGTAACAACTTTGAAACTACCTCTTCTCATTGGTATTAAGCTTGTTCATTTTGGATTTGTACTTGAGTAAATACAAAGTTTTGAAAATGGGTCTATCATTTAGTATAACCCTGTATACCGTGAATATCACTGAGTGATCCTATAATCGGTACTAATGTGTCATCAATGTATCTACAATAATATTCAATTTTAGTAGTTGCAATGGAGAAAGTTTTAAAGAACTGACATACGAGATGTTTGACAAAAATGTTAGCAAGTGTACTCACTATACAGCTACCCACTGCAGTACATACAGTTGTGAAAAGATTGCAGCACTGAATTTAAAATGGTGACAGGACAGTATTAGATGTAGTAAACTAATGAGCTCATCAATCTCCTCTATGCTGGCTTTCTTATGTTTCAATAGATTTGCTTTAATAACCTTAATCTTGAAGTGGAATGTTACTAAGTTAACTATGGTAATTATACAAATTTACAACAGTTTCAAGGAAGTTTTGGACTGTATTGCTTTCTTCAAATAAGTAATTTTTTAAAGCAACATATCAATAGGTCGTACTGAGATGCCAGTTTTAAGAATTTTCGGTTGCATACATAAGGTTGGGATGCACAGGTTTGCATCCAAAATTTCTTTTATTCTTTCTCTGAAAAAACGAATTTGCACTTTTTTACAGCTTTTATAATCTACTTCTGTAAGTAGTATCCCTGACTAAACGTATAAACCATTGATAGATAGAAATTCTGTATTTCATTACAGCAGTCATCTCAGTTGATGACAACTTCACTGCCCCCTTTGTTGGTCCTGAGGGTGACTTCAATGTTTTGAGCTATTTTTGTTCAATTTTGTGACCTGTTTGCTTTTCTTTGCAAATGTGACTGTTAGTATCTCTCTCAACTCAGCAATAATCTTCACAATTTTAACTATAATTCTGTTCTGTTCCTAGAATGGTAAATGTGCAATGTCGAAGGCCATTAGATTCCTACCCATGCTATCTTAACTAGTAAGGCACACATTATATTTTAAAGCCTGATTTAAATTATGATCTCACTACTGCTAAAAACCATGCCAGTCAAATTAACAACACTCTCAAAAAATTTAAAATTACATTCAACCTCTCTACATCATAAAGGGCTGGATTCTTATTTACTCAACAAATTTACTTACAAGGGAACCTCCCCATCGCACCCCCCTCAGATTTAGTTATAAGTTGGCACAGTGGATAGGCCTTGAAAAACTGAACACAGATCAATCGAGAAAACAGGAAGAAGTTGTGTGGAACTATGAAAAAAATAAGCAAAATATACAAACTGAGTAGTCCATGCGAAGATAAGCAACTCAAGGGTTATGCGAGGCCAGGAGCGCGGTGGTCCCGTGGTTAGCGTGTGCAGCTGCGGAACGAGAGGTACAGTGATGTGCTGTTGGGAAGCACGCAGGGACGAGGTGGAAATAGGGTAGGGCAGCTATGTGCAATTGGGACGTTAGATGGAGGGCAGCAAAGAGGTGGTGGGGATAGTGGAAAAGGAGAGAAGTAAAAAGACTTGGTGCAATGGAGGAATAAGGGCTGTGTAGAGCTGGAATGGGAACAGAGAAGGGTCTGGATGGGAGAGGACAATGACTAACAAAGGTTGAGGCCAGGAGGGTTAAGGGAACGCAGGATATAATGCAGGGAATGTCCCCACCTGCGCAATTTGGCAAAGCTGGTGTTGATGGGAAGGATCCATATGGTACATGCTGTGAAGCAGTCATTGAAATGAAGGATGTTATGTTTGGCAGTGTGCTCAGCAACAGGATGGTCCACTTGTTGGTTGTCATGCCCACATAGTATGCAGCACAGTGGTTGCAGCTTAGCTTGTAGCTCACATGACTGGTTTCACAGGTAGCCTTGCCTTTGATGGGATAGATGATGTTTGTGACCAGACTGGAGGAAGTGGTGTTGGTTGAATGTATAGGACAGGTCTTGCATCTAGCTCTATTACAAGGGTATGAGTCATGAGGTAAGGGGTTGGAAACAGGGGTTGTGTAGGGATGGACAAGTATATTGTGTAGGTTCAGTGGACACCGGAATACCATTGTTGGAGGGTGGGAAGGACAGGGAGCAGTATATTTCTCATTTCAGGGCACAGGGAGAAGTAGTCGAAACCCTGGCAGAGAATGTAATTCAGCTGCTCTGGTCCTGGGTGGTACTGAACTACGAGGGGAATGATTCTCTGTGGCTGGATGGTGGAACTTTGTGAGGTGGTGGGAGTCTGGAAAGATAAGGCATGGAAGATTTATTTTTCTAAAGGGTTCGAAGGATAAGGTTGTATGGATGGGACTTCTTGGTATTGAATGAGTGAGATCTGTCAAAGTGAAGGTATTGCAGGGGGTTAGCACAATACCTCTATTTGACAGCTGCCACTCGTTCCATAATAAGAAGGCCTGTTCATACAGCCTAGCCACCCATGGTCATCGCATCTGCAGTGACGAGTGGTCCTCACTGAAATATACTGAGGGTCTCACTGAAGCATTCACAAACTATAATTATCCTCCCAACCTTGTACAAAAATAAATCTTCCATGCCTTATCTTTCCAGTCTCCCACCACCTCACAAAGTTCCACCACCCAGCCACAGAGGAGCATTCCCCTCGTAACTCAGTATAACACAGGACTGGAGCAACTGAATTACATTCTCTGCCAGGGTTTCGACTACCTCTCGTCATGCCCTGAAATGAGAAATGTTCTGCCCACAATCCTTCTGACCACTCTGACAATGATATTTCATTGTCCACAAAACTTACACAATATGCATGTCCATCCCTACACAACCCCTGCTCCCAACCCCTTACCTCATGGCTCATACCCCTGTAACAGGCTAGATGCAAGGTCTGTCCTATACTTCCTCCCACCACCACATACTCCAGTCCAGTCACGAACATCACCTATCCCATCAAAGGCTCGGCTACCTGTGCAACCAGTCATATGAGCTACAAGCTAATAAGCTTGTGCGGCCAAGAAACAAGTGGGCCGTCCTGTTGCTGAGCACACTGTCAAACATGACATCCTTCATTTCAATGACTGTTTCACAGCTTGTGCCATATAGATCCTTCCCACCAACACCAGCTTTTCTAAACTGTGCAGGTGGGAAAATTCCCTGCAATGTATCCTATGTTCCCATAACCCTCCTGGCCTCAACTTCGTTAGTCCTCTCCCATCCAGCCCTTCTCTGTTCCCATTCCAGCACTATGCAGCCCTTATTCCTCCATTGCACCCAGTCTTTTTACTTCTCTCCTTTTCCACAATCTCTCACCCTCCCCACCTCTTCCCTGCCCTCCGTCTAACCTCCCAACTGCACATAGCTGCACTACCCTATTTCCATCTCATCCCTGCATGCTCCCCAACACAACAGCATGTCAGTGTCTGCCACCCCTATCCTACTATCCCTCCCCCTCCCCGCATCAGCCTCCTCCTTACCCCCATTCAGTCGCCACTCCCATCATGCACTGGTGTTGCTGCTTGTAGTGTGGCCTCAGTTGCCTGATACTGCAGTCAGGTGTGTGAGTTGCATTTGTGTGAGAGCTTACATGTGTGTTTATTGTCTAATTCTGAGGATGGCCTAACAGTCTTTTCGTTGTGCCTATCTGCAACTCAGTATCCCTGCTATATGGTGAGTAGCAACTTTTCTTTCTACAATATTGTAACATTCCATCGTGGATTTCCCATTGTTTCATTTTCACTGATTAATTTCAAATTTTGACACAAAATAACATTTGAAGCCACATATAATACTTAATATATTTGTAATATTATATGGTAAATCTATAAAAAAACTGTAAATGTTTGTTTGTTCAAAATCTTAAATCTCCAAAAGCTCTTCACCAATTGCTTTGATATTTTAACACAAAGTTGCATTCAAATTAGTGTGTGTTTTCATACACCTATTTTTAAAAATATGTATAATACATAAATAAATGTGTAATATATAAAGGGCAAATGTCACTACCAAAACACTCGAAAAATTCTGGACCGATTTACTTTAAATTGTAACACAATACTCTGATGAACATTTGGATGGGCACTGGCCATATATTTTATAATACATATAACATATAAATCCTCCTCCAATGAACCATGGAACTTGCCATTGGTGGGGAGGTTTACGTGCCTCGGCAATGCAGATAGCCATACCTTGGGTGCAACCACGACGGAGTGGTAACTATTGAGAGGCCAGACAAACACATGGTTTCTGAAGAGGGGCAGCAGCCTTTTCAGTAGTTGCAGGGGCAACAGTCTGGATGATTGACTGATCTGGCCTTGTAACGTTAACCAAAGTGGCCTTACTGTGTTGGTACTGTGAACGGCTGAAAGCAAGGGGAAACTACAGCCATAATTTTTTCCGAGGGCATGCTGCTTTACTGTGTGGTTAAATGATGATGGCATCCTCTTGGGTACAATATTCTGGAGGTAAAATAGTCCCCCATTCGGATATGCGAGCAGGTACTACTGAGGAGGACGTCGTTATCAGGAGAAAGAAAACTGGTGTTCTATAGATTGCAGCATGGAATGTCAGATCCCTTAATTGGGCATGTGGGTTAGAAAATTTAAAAAGGCAAATGGATATGTTAAAGCTAGATATAGGTGGAATTAGTGAAGTTCTGTGGCAGGAGGAACAAGACTTCTGGTCAGGTGATTACAGGGTCATAAATACAAAATCAAATTGGAGTAATGCAGGAGTAGGTTTAATAATGAATAAAAAAATAGGAGTGCGGAGAAGCTACTACGAACAGCATAGAGAACCCATTGTTGTAGCCAAGATAGACACGAAGCCCATGTCTATCACAGTAGTAAAATTTTATATGCCAACTTGCTCCCCAGATGGCAAAGAGATTGAAGAAATGTATGATGAGATAAAACAAATTATTTAGATAGTGAAGGGAGATGAAAATTTAGTAGTCATGGGGGACTGGAATTCGAAAGTAGTAAAAGGAAGAGAAAGAAAAGTAGTAGGTAAATATAGAATGGTGGTAAGGAATGAAAGAGGAAGCTGCCTGGTAGAATTTTGCACAGAGCATAACTCAATCATAGCTAACACTTGGTTTACGAAACATGAAAGAAGGTTGTATATGTGGAAGTGGCCTGGAGACACTGAAAGGTTACAGGTGGGTTATCTAATGGTAAGACAGAGATTTAGTAACCGGGTTTTAAATTGTAAGACATTTCCAGGGGCAGATGTGGACTCTGACCACAATCTATTGGTTATGATTAGAACTGAAGGTGGAAACTTAAGGAGATGGGACCTGGATAAACTGAAAGAACCAGAAGTTGTAGAGAGTTTCAGAGAGAGCATTAGGGAATGATTAACGAAAATAGGGGAAAGAAATACAGTAGAAGAAGAATGGGTAGCTTTGAGAGGTGAAACAGTGAAGGCAGCAGAGGATCAAGTAGGCAGAAATACGAGGCCTAGTAGAAATTCTTGGGTAACAGAAGAGATACTGAATTTAATTGATGAAAGGAGAAAATATAAAAATGCAGTAAATGAAGCAGGCAAAAAGGAATACAACGTCTCAAAAATCAGATCAACAGGAAGTGCAAAATGGCTAAGCAGGGATGGCTAGAGGACAAATCTAAGGATATAGAGGCATATATCACTGAGGGTAAGACAGATACTGTCTAAAGGAAAATTAAAGAGACCTTTGGAGAAAAGAGAACCACTAGTGTGAATATCAAGAGCTCAGATGGAAAACCAGTTCCAAGCAAAGAAGGGAAGACAGAAGGAGTACACAGAGAACTTAGAGGGTCTATACAAGGGCACTGTACTTGAGAGCAATATTATTGAAATGGAAGAGGGCATAGATGAAGATGAAATGGGAGATATAGTACTGCATGACGAATTTGACAGAGTACTGAAAGAAAAGTTGAAAAATGGCCCCAGAAGTGGACAACATTCCTTTAGAACTACTTATAGCCTTGGGTGAGCCAGCCTTGACAAAACTCTACCATCTGGCGAGCAAGATGTATGAGACAGGTGAAATACCCTCAGACTTCAAGAAGAATATATTAATTCCAATCCCAAAGAAACCAAGTGTTGACACGTGTGAAAATTACTGAACTATCAGTTTAATAAGTCATGAATTCTTTACAGACAAATGGAAAAACTGGTAGAAGCCAACCTCGGGGAAGATGAGTTTGGGTTCCGTAGAAACGTTGGAACATGTGAGGCAATACTGACCCTATGACTGACCTTAGAAGATAGGTTAAGGAAAGTTAAACCTACACTTCTAGCATTTGTAAACTTAGAGAAAGCTGTTGGCAATGCTGACTGGAATACTCTCTTTCAAATTCTGAAGGGGGCAGGGGTCAAATACAGGGAGCAAAAGACTATTTACAATTTGTACAAAAACCAGATGGCAGTTGTATGAGTCGAGTGGCATGAAAGGGAAGCAGCGATTGAGAAGGGAGTGAGGCAGGGTTGTAGCCAATCACCGATGTTATTCAATCTGAATATTGAACAAGCACTTAAGGAAACAAAAGAAAAATTTGAAGTATGAATTAAAATCCATGGAGCAGAAATAAAAATGTTGAGGTTTGCCAACGATAATGTAATGCTGTCAGAGATAGTAAAGAACCTGGAAGAGCAGTTGAATAGAATGAACAGTGTCTTGAAATGAGGATATAAGATTAACATCAACAAAGGCAAAATGAGGATAATAGAATGTAGTCAAATTAAATCAGGTGACGCTGAGGGAATGAGACACTTAAAGTAGTAGATGAGTTTTGCTATTTGGGGAGCAAAAACCTGATGATGGTCAAAGTGAAGAGGGTAGATCAGTTGGTAGGACATGCTCTGAGGCATCAAGGTTTCATAAATTTAGTATTGGAGGGAAGTGTGGAGGGTAAAAATTGTAGAGACAAGATGATCAATTCCTGTTCCATAGAACGCAGTCAGCCATCGACGGTTCCACAACCACACCCACTCTTGCATGCCCTTATCTGACTGAAACTGAAGTCCACTCATGTCTCTCTTCAGGTTACCAAATATGCAAAAATCACATTGTGAATGATCCAAGCTGTATGGAGGATGTTGCATTGTTTCCCAACCAAATTGGCATAAATACACTAAACAGATTCAGAAGGATGTCGGTTGCAGTAGTCACTCACAGATGAGGAAGCTTGAACAGGATAGAGAAGCTTGGAGAGCTGCATCAAACCAGTCTCTGAATTGAAGACCACAACAACAAGATATAAATTTGTATGTAATATATAAAGGGAAAATATTGTTACCAAAAAAATCTCAGAAAGTGTTCAACTAGTATTTACGCATTAGTGTAATAAACGTACAGACACATACAGGCTATATATTTTCCATATATGTACAATATATAAATACAAATACAGGATGTTTCAAAAAGAATATACGTATTACAAAGTGTTATTTTGTCCAAAATATGGATCACTGCGCCTCGGCTCGGCTACTGGAGAAACGAATACATAGTCTAGATTATATTAATAGCCGCTAGATGTCAGTTGTCTTCTGTTTTGCTCGGTAACCGTCACATGTTTAAAATGGCTTCCATAGCAGAAATCATTTTGTGTTCTCGAGTTTTCAAAGTGCAATTCCATGATTACAGTGCTAAGACGTTTCAGGTTGAGGTACCAAATTGATCCTCCAAATGAGTCCAGTAGAGTTTCATTTGTAAAGGCAACAGTGATGAAATCTAAATGGAATTTTTATATTTTATGAAGTTGCCAAGACCGTTAATACTTATAGTTCATTACTGATAACATGATGTAGTATCTTTAATTTTTTTTTTGTTTATTCTTTGGTAGCAAAGATGTGATGATTCTGGGATAGCTGCTAAGGAAGTCAATAAAGAAGTCTTAAGCAGGCCAAGTGGCATGTGTTCTTGGTGATTTAAAATTAGACTAAATATCGTCAAGCAACATCTTTTGGGAACTGCCACAAATATTACGTTACAGCAGTTATATTTGGTGACCCCGATGTGATAATAAGAAGATATGACGACAAACGGGAGTGTTTCCTAAGATCGCCTGGAAGCAAACAAGGTTAGCATCAAAATTCCGCCTTTTTGGAGTGAAAAACCCAAAATTTGGTTCTATCAAGTAGAAGCACAGTTCAGCATTTGCAAAATTGGCACAGAAGAAACTAAATTTAACCACCTAGTGTCACAATTAGAACCAAAATACATCGAGAATATTTGGGACATTATTTGCGGCACAGATGCGAATAAATATTTGTCGGCTAAGGAACGTCTACTGGATATTTTCAAAGAAAGTGAAGATAAGCGTATTAAGAGATTAGTTACTGAAATTGATTTGGGAGACCAAAAACCTAGTCAGTTATTACGCAAAATGCAAGCCTTGGCAGGTGTAGGTGTGTCAGAAAAAGTCCTAAAGACACTTTGGCTAGAAAAACTTCCGGATTCTATAAGGAACATTTTAATTGTCAGCGACGAGGGACTCGAAAAGGTGGCTATAATGGCTGATAGAATAACAGAAATAAATCCTTGTAGCAAACTGTTCGTCACAAAAAGTGGTGCTTGTAGCCAACAGGATGTTTCAATAACAATGAGTGACCTGATGACAAGAATTTTGGGGCTAGAGCAACAAATGGCCGAGCTGACAACTGGTTAAACTGGTTATCGAGGCAGGTCTCGTAACAGAAGCTGTGAGCGTCAATGTAAAAGAAGTCGTAGTAAGTCTCGAAATAAATACAACCCCAAGGGCACGTACTGTTATTACCACTTTCGCTTTGGGCAGAACTACAAGCCTGAAAAATGAACACCTCCATGTAGCTGGACTGAAAAGGGAAACGCGACCCAGCAGCTGAATTAGCGGCAAGTTCTTCTGCCCAAGTCCATTGCCGCAAAACCCATTTATTTGTAACCAACAAAACAACAGGATTGCAATTTTTAGTCGACAATGGGGCGGATGTTTCTGTAATTAGACCATCTAAATCTCCATGGGTAAGTCCTCTCCATATTGTACCTAAGAAGGATGGCTCAATACTTCCGTGTGGAGATTATAGACGGTTAAATGAAAGAACAATTCCAGACCGTTATCCTGTACCTAGAATAGATTTCCACTGTATTCTTCAAGGCAAAAACATATTTTCTAAAAACGATCTCTTTAAGGCCTATTATCAAATACCTGTTGCTGAAGAAGATAAGCACAAAACAGCTGTAATCACACCATTTGGACTGTATGAATTTAATGTCATGAGCTTTGGCCTGCGGAATGCACCTTCAACATCCCAGCGATTCATTAATGAAGTTATGTTTGGGCTAGATTTTGTGTTTCCTTGCCTCGATGACATTTTAATCGCCTCATCCAGTAATGAAGAACACTGAACACACCTGAAACTAGTCCTGGAGCGATTGTCTAATTATGGACTTCGAATCAACATATCAAAATCAACCTTTGGAGTAAATAAAATTGTATTCCTGGGGTACTGGATAACATCAGAGGGATCCCGTCCACTACCTGAGGAAGTGCAAGCAATTTTAGAGTATTAGTTACCTGACAAACTGCATGAGCCCCGCAGTTTTCTTGACACTGTCAACTACTACTGTCGCTACCTTAAAGGTGCGGCACAGACTCAAGCTGTTTTGCATGACTATCTTAAGGGACGAAGAAAGAAGGATAATAGACAAATTCAGTGGACTGAAGAAGCAAAGAAAATGCTTGAGAAATCTAAACAAGATATAGTAAATGCTGCATTATTGGCTTTTCCTAACTCGGAGTTACCCCTAGCATTATGAACAGACACATCAGATACTGCTGTTGGTTCTGTGCTCCAGCAACTGGAAAATAGAAATTGGAGACCTGTTGCATCCTTTTCACAGAACTTGAGTAAGTCACAGAAGGGTTACAGTACCTATGACCGAGAATTATAGGGAATTTACCTTTCTGTAAAAAAGTTTAAGCATTTACTGGAAGGAAGAGACTTCATAATCTTCATTGATCATAAGCCCCTCACATTTTCTTTCAAGCAAAACAAGGATAAGGCATCACCTCAACAGATGAGACAGTTGCAGTACATTTCACAATTTTCGACCGATATTAGTCATGTCAGTGGCCATGACAATATTGTTGCAGATGCCCTATCCAGAGTTGACGAAGTAGTAATATTAGACTATGATGAAATTGCCAAAAACCAATAACAAGATCAAGAACTACAGAAACTCCGAACAGGGAGCAACTCCTTAAACATCAAGTCATATCAACTTATCAACTTCCATCAGGGAAAACATTGTGGTGTGACACATCCACTGCAAATATCAGACCTTATATTTCTCAATCTTTTCGTTATCCAATATTTCTTCATTTTCATGGTTTAGCTCATCCTGGCATAAAGACAACAGTGGAACTGTTGAGTAGCAGAGCCATTTGGTCAAACATCAAAAGTGATGTGCGACAGTGGACTAAATCCTGTGTCAGTTGTCAGAAAACCAAGGTCACTCGCCACACAAAATCGCCCCTAGAGAAGTTTGAAGAACCTGATGAATGTTTCAGTGTTGTACACGTTGATCTCATCGCACCTTTTCCTCCTTCTAATGGCATGACTTATTGTTTAACTTGTATTAACCGTTTCACATCTTGGATGGAAGTATACCACTTGAAGATATTTCAGCTGAAAAAGTGGCAACAGCCTTCTATCAGCACTGGATTGCAAGATTTGGTGTACCATCACAGGTAATCACTGACCAAGGAACACAGTTTAGATTGCAGTTGTTTAATAATTTGGGCATAGTATGTGGAACGAAAATTCAGCACACAACGCCGTATCATCCTCAATGCAATGATAAATTTGAGCGACTACATAGAACTCTGAAGTCTGCAATCAAGGCCCATAACAGTTCTAATTGGACAGAAATTCTGCCTACTGTTCTATTGGGGTTGCGCATTGCAGTGCAAGAAACAGCGAACCATTCCATTGCACAGATGGTATATGGAAAAACTATACGACTTCCTGGTGAATTTTTTGGAGAGCCCACTACAAAAATTGACCTCGATTCATTTGCATCTAATTTGCAAAAGCAAATGCTTCATCTGAAACCTAGTAGGCCTACACAACGCAAATCAAGATCAGTATTTGTTCCAAATGATCTGCAAACCTGTTCCCATGTCATCCTGAGATGTGACAGGGTCAGAAAACCATTAGAACCTACATATGATGGTCCCTTTCCTGTCATTTCAAGACATGAAAAATATTTCACTATTAAAAGGAAGTGCAAACACATAAATGTGTCAGTGGACAGACTTAAACTAGCTTATCTCCTGCAAGAAAAATGGGAATCAGAGAAGGAACTTCCAAACTTTTCCAAGGACACTGAACCACAACATCCCACAGAGGAACCATCTCCAAATATCAGAGCATCGAAGTCAGGACGGATTATAAGGTTCCCACCTCGATTCTTAGAGCAGTTGTCTCTGTGGAGAATTAATCAAATATCATACAAGGCATTGTAAAAAGTTTTTGTAATTATTTTGTATCATATCTTTTGTCATTCCAATATGTTTTTTTTATTGTTTTATGTTAATTTTGTGCTGATTTTTTTTAAGAAAATTCCTTCATCACCATATATTAATTCGTAACCATGTTACTGGTGGGGGAGTAGTTTAAAGGCAACAGTGATGAAATCTAAATGGAATTTTTATATTTTATGAAGTTGCCAAGACCATTAATAGTTATAGTTCATTACTGATAACATGATGTAATATCTTTAATATTATTTTATTTTTTTATTTATTTTTATTTTTTTCGTAGCAAAGATGTGATGATTCTGGGATAGCTGCTAAGGAAGTCAATAAAGAAGTCTTAAGCAGGCCAAGTGGCATGTGTTCTTGGTGATTTAAAATTAGACTAAATATCGTCAAGCAACATCTTTTGGGAACTGCTGCAAATATTACATTACAGCAGTTATACATTCAGATATTTACGCACTTGGCAGCTCCACTGAGGGGGGTACACAGTCTTATTGAAAAACAATAATGTGGTGAGCAATTCCTGTTTTGTATAACCCGGTCAGCCACTGACAGATCAACAGCCGCACCCACTGTTGCACTTCCCCAACTGACTGAGACCAACGTCCACATATCTTACTTCAAGTCACCGAAGATGTGAGAATCACACATGAACAGTCCGGGCAGTATGGAGAATGTTGCAGTGTCTCCAAACCAAAGAGTAGTCTTCATCTGATAGGTGGTGTGGGGACTGGCATTACTGTGCAACAGAATGGTGCCTTCCAACAGCGTTCCTTGGTGTTTTGACATTTTGGTGCATCACAGTTTCTGCAAAGTGTTTCATAGTGCTGCACATTGATTGTGGCTCCATTCACGAGAAACTCAAATTCGGAAATTTGTTGTAAGGTCTTAAGCTTACACATTACTTAAACTAACTTACACTAAGAACAACACATAACCCACGCCCAAGAGAGGACTCGAACCTCCGATAGGGCAGCCTCGCAGACCGTGACAAGACACCTCAGACCGCTCAGCTACGAGAAACTCAATGAGCAGAGGGCTCATGCTGTTGAAAAGTATCATAACAACCATTGGTGGTGCCACCAGTTTGAGCCTGAGGGCTAATGGCAGAGCCAGCAGTGCAAACATCCCACATCTTCCGTGCCAAAGAATTCCAAAGCTCTTCACTCAGGTTACAGTAAAGCCACGATAACCATCTTCTTTGACTGCATGGGCCCTCTGCTTATTGAGTTCTTTGAGGGTGGAACCACTGTGAATGCACAGTGCTATGAAGACACTTGGCAGAAACTGCAACATGCCATAAAGTCAAAATGCCAGGGAACAATATCAGATGGAATTATCCTGTTGCCCAATAATGCTCACCCTCACACTGCCACTTGGAAAAAGGCACCACATCAGCAATTTGGTTGGGAAACAATGCAACATCCTCCATACAGCTCGGATCATTCACAATGTGATTTTTGCATATTTGGTAACCTGAAGAGAGGCATGAGTGGACTTCAGTTTCAGTCAGATGAGGGCATGCAAGAGTGGGTGTGGTTGTGGAACCGTCAATGGCTGACTGCGCTCTATGGAACAGGAATTGATCATCTTGTCTCTTAATGGGATAAATGTTTTAACTCGTGTGGTGATTACTTTTGAAGGAGCCATTTCATGGACCACTATAGTGTGTGTGTGTGTGTGTGTGTGTGTGTGTGTGTGTGTGTGTGTGTGTGTGTGACTGTGTGTGTGAATAATCTGAAAAATTACCAATTAGGTACCCACAAACAGTAATAATTACAAACATGTTGTCTGATCGTAACAATTCACATATCCATGCTCATAATTACAGTTTATGAGTAAAATCGATAGTTCATAGTTGTCAGATGATAGCTATTTCTTATTTACCCCGCAGCTCCTTATTTCTTCCATTATAACCATTTGTTTGTTTCTCATGTAGTTGCAAAGGCATTACAGCAGTACAGAAAGAAATGAAGGATATCATTAAACAAATAACTTTACCTTTTAATAACTGGATCATATCATCGTCATCCTCAAATTCTCCCTGACTATGGTTCACATGTGTGTTTGCTGAAACAGAACAAAGAGTATTAATTCAAACATATGGAGACATATCTTTCATTTCATTTTGATGTAGTCATATCACTTTAAGGTTAAATTATCAACTAAATGGAGACTGTTTCATTTAATCTTTCGTGCTGTTATAATCTAAGAGCAGCATTACTTCTCTAATACTTCAATTAACTAACTGTAATCAGTTGGCATCATATTCACAGCAAATCCAATTGGAAAAATAAAGGTATGAGGGATAATTTTAGTCACATAGGCCCCATTAATTGAACAGTCAAATCCACTGAAAGGATCAGTACATAAATGAACATGGATTTCTTATAAAAGCTGGCACAACAGTAATCAGTGGTAAATATGTCCAGTGCAATGGATAATTTTAGTCACATAGGCCCCATTAATTGAACAATCAAATCCACTGAAAGAAGCAGTAAATAAATGAACATGGAATTCTTATAAAAGCTGGCACAACAGTAATCAGAGGTAAATATGTCCAGTGCATCAATCTGTGCTATATTGGGATCATTATGGATTTGAAAAAAATAGTGTCTCACATTTTCTGAAATCCATAGCAGTTTATTATCTAAGACTGTTTATTTGATTTCAATGTAGTTTCATTCAGCTGGATTAACAAATATATTAAGAATCTACTGGCAATGTAGAACAACAGAAGCAAACACAGTATAGATTGTACACGGTAGACAATTGGCTAAACATATACAAGAAGTTAACCAAGAGCACAATTTTTGCATGAGAATTCTGTGTACGGATATCAGCAATGTTGAAGGTGTAACAGTCAATGAGAAATTAATGCTTTCTGTTTTTTGCTCTCTAAATAATGACACAACAGGCACAATATGAACATGGCCCTGTAGTGATACAAATCCTTCTTGGATTTTGATAGCTCTTTTCCACTCCTGAACTCACATACTGTCGAGACTCTCTGTTACATCATCAAGCCACCTTCTTGTAGGTCCCTCATTTTGTCTAGTAACATCAATCATACCTTTTATCATTTTCTTTTGTCTTCTATCCTTCACCAATCTCTCCATGAGTTCTAGCCACTGTATCTACTTTAATCTGACAAATTTCACAATCTTTTCCTTGCATCCATTCCTGTAGCTTGGTGTTACTGCAATATCCTCCAGCCTTTTTCATTCCTCATTGGGCCATACATTTTATGTAGTATTTCTCTCTCAAAGCTTCTTAAAACATTTTTGTCATCTTCTGTCGGCATCTATGCCTCCGATCCATAGGTAACAATTGGGCAAACAAAGTGGTTTCATACTATTTGTTCCTCTTGCAACGAGGCTGATTCTATGAGCTGTAGATATGCAAAGTAAGCTATGTTCCCTGATTGTATCCTTTCATTTACAGCCTTTCCTATGCTGTTATCATTTGATATTAAGGCTCCCAGTAAGTGAGAAGGGCACTACTATGAAATATTTCCCACTTAGATATTGAAATTAGCGTAGGTGTTCAAAATGCTCCCTATTAACATCCATCACAGGCAATTGATTGATTGATTTTATTTCATTTTACATAGGTCTAACTGCGTTGGTTTCACAAGGACATGGGATAGGTCAGCTTTTTACAAATACAGTATGATACTCTTATAGCATATATGGACATTTGAGTACATAATCAGATAAAAATTTATACAATGCCACTGAACTGCAGCACCAACTACAAGGCATCCAGAAGTTCGTCCAATGTGTGTAATTTTACGTCAGTAAATGATGTCTCTTAGTGTTCCCCTTAGCTAGAACTCCAGAGGCTTAGGTCTGGAGAATAAGACGGAGACTCAACAGTGTTTCATCAGCGTATTCTTTGTGCAGGTACTTTAATTGAGATACTCCCTGACATTATTTGGTAGAGGGGTGGGACACCATTTTGTTGATACTAGAACCTTTTGCCCCATACAACTCACAGATGGCAGGTAAAATGGATGTTTCAAGCTTCTCAAGGTATACCTCACTGATAACTGTAAAGTCAAAGAAGAATGGTCCAATCAAACCACAATAACATGCTCATCAGACCACACAATCACTTCTGTAACCATTTCAGTGTTGCACACAACACCGTTAAAATCATTCACAGCACTCCTTTCTATAATCTGAGTTGTCCTCATCCATTGTGTGTAGCAGTTTCAGAATTTAGCACTTTGCAGTCCTCAAAATGCGCTGAACAGCTGAGCAACTTACCCTGGTTTCATGGGCAGACTGTGTGATAAGGGGGCAAATTGTTGTAACACAGCAAGGGAATTCGCTTGACTCCCATTACAGGTAACCCAGGTCATTGTTTGTGTGCATATTTAACACAGCCTTCGACTTAAAAATTTGTCTCAAACAGTTGTTACACAGGCCAGTGGCTCTGTTTGAAAACCTTTCGCTACTTCCATTGAACTTCATTAATATTCCACTTCAGAACTGCCTTCCTTTCATCGAATCTCAGCCTCGCATCAGCCATTTTTATTCATGTAGCTGAAAGCAAAACAAAACAGTACTTATGTGGCAACTACCACATAACAAAACAAAACAGTGCTTACATGGCCAACATGATGTAACAAAGCAATGCTTATGTGGTGACTACCATGTAACAAAACGAAACCACATCCAAGTGGCAACTGCCAGAACAATAAATTATTAAATTACCAAAAATGAGACATTTCTGTCACTTAAGTTGTAAATTATTAACAATTAAACAGTATTTACATTGTTTCGTGGGGGACTGATGACCTTAGCTGTTTAGTCCCCCTTAAACATCTCAACAACCACCACCACCATTGTTTCGTGCCACTGTGTATTGTGTTTTATTTTAATTTACTATGAGGCTGATTTGTAATGCTTCTGTTTCCACTGCCAGGCATATTTCTTTAAGTATGTTGGCATTTTTCCCACTAATGCAATGTTATCAGTTTATGCACATATTTGGCTAGTTATGTACTATCAAAGACAGTGCTGCCAAAGCAGAGTTACAAAACACAGCCTTTCAAAAAGCCTTCACAAAACAAGACAAAGTAAATATTCCAGAATTCAAATCGAGAACAGCTGCCAACATGAGTAACATAGAAGTAAATATCCTTGGAGTAGTGAAGCAACTTAAATCACTCAATAAAAGGAAGTCTTCTGGTCCAGACTGTACACCAGTTAGGTTCCTTTCAGAGTATGCTGATGCATTAGTTCCGTATTTAACAATCATGTACAACCGTTCACTCGACAAAAGATCCATACCCAAAGACTGGACAGTTGCAAGGTCACACCAATATTCAAGAAAGATAGTAGGAGTAATCCACAAAATTACAGGCTGTATTGTTAACATCGATAGGCAGTCGGATTTGGGAACATATATTGTGTTCAAACATTATGAATTACCTCGAAGAAAACTGTCTATTGACTCACAGTCAACATGGGTTTAGAAAACATCGTTCCTGTGAAACACATCTAGCTCTTTATTCACATGAAATGTTGAGTGCTATTGACAAGGGATTTCAGATCGATTCCGTATTTCTGGATTTCCGGAAGGCTTTTGACACTGTGCCACACAAGTGGCTTGTAGTGAAATTGCACGCTTATGGAATATCAACTCAGTTATGACTGGATTTGTGATTTCCTGTCAGAGAAGTCACAGTTCATGGTAATTGACGGAAAGTCATCGAGTAAAACAGAAGTGATTTCTGGCATTCCCCAAGGTAATGTTATAGGCCCTTTGCTGTTCCTTATCTACATAAATGATTTAGGAGACAATCTGAACAGCTGTCTTAGGTTGTTTGCAGATTACGCCGTTGTTTATCGACTAATAAAGTCATCAGAAGATCAAAACAAGTTGCAAAACGATTTAAAAAAGATATCTGAATGATGCAAAAATTGGCAGTTGATCCTAAATAACAAAAAGTGTGAGGTCATCCACATGAGTGCTAAAAGCAATTCATTAAACTTTAGTTACATGATAAATCAGTCTAATCTAAAAGCCATAAATTCAACTAAATACCTAGATAATACAATTATGAACAACTTAAATTGGAAGGAACACACAGAAAATGTTGTGGGGAAGGCTAACCAAAGACTGCGTTTTATTGGCAGGGCACTTAGAAAATGTAACAGAGCTACTAAAGAGACTGCCTACACTATGCTTGTCTGTCCTCTTTTAGAATACTGCTGCGCGGTGTGGGATCCTTACCAGATAGGACTGACGGAGTACATCGAAAAAGTTCAGAGAAGGGCAACACGTTCAGCATGTTTTGTATTATTGCGAAATATGGAAGAGAGTGTCACAGAAATGATACAAGATTTGGGCTGGATATTAGAAGAAAGGCGTTTTTCGTTGCGATGGAATCTTATCACAACATTCCAATCACCAACTTTCTCCTCTGAATGCGAAAATATTTTGTTTACACTGACCTACATAGGGAGAAACAATTACCACGATAAAATAAGGGAAATCAGAGCTCATACGGAAAGATATACGTGTTTGTTCTTACCGCATGCTATACAAGATTGGAATAATAGAGAACTGTGAAGGTGATTCGATGAACCATCTGCCACGCACTTACATGTGATTTGCAGAGTAACCATGTAGATGTAGTTTTCATAAGTATGTTGCCTCTTTTATTGTTTTTGTTTACTACAATGTGCAGGGCTATATTCAATAAGACAGTGGAGAGGTTATCATCTTGCTTCATTCCTTTATTAAAGACAAAATTTCAACTTGCCCTATTAAATGTCTTCATATTTCCTCTCATCTCTACCACTGCATTCTGATTAGATTTATTAGATTAACTAGTTTAGCACATACACCGCTTCTCTTAGCATATAATAAATCATAAATAATCATTGCCAATTTATGCTGTCAAAGGCTTGTTTGAAATTGATGAATATGAAGTGCAGAACTATATTACATTCACAGAACTTTTCTGATTACAAATATTTAACCCGTTGTCCCTCTGTATGGGTAAAAACCACACTGATATTCCACAAGTATGCCTTCGGTGCACTTCTGAAGCCTTTCATTTAGTATACTTTTGAAGATCTTATACACCATGCTTGGTAATATTATACCTCTGTAGTTTTCACATTATATTCTATCTCCTTTCTTATAAGTGGCGATTATTATTACAGTTTTCCATTTATCTGACATGGTTTCAGTTTCCTACGTCCAATATTGGTGTGCACATTTCCTTCATTGCAGTACCTTCACGAGTTTTTTTAAAAAAATAATTTAGGGATCATGCAGTCATCACAGGGAGCTTGATTGTTTTTCATCTTGTGGACAGCCAGAGAAACCTCTTACAGCACTGACTTTCCTGCATCTGTTTCTACTTCCAGCTCCCTTCTCTCTTCCTATGGGGCTGCCTGTTCTTCTTTTAGGCTGCCCCCCCCCCCCCGCTCCCCCCCCCCCCTCCCCCCCCCGCCCATCCCACACCAATGAACCATGGACCTTGCCGTTGGTGGGGAGGCTTGCGTGCCTCAGCGATACAGATAGCTGTACCATAGGTGCAACCACAATGGAGGGGTATCTGTTGAGAGGCCAGACAAACGTGTGGTTCCTAAAGAGGGGCAGCAGCCTTTTCAGTAGTTGCAGGGGCAACAGTCTGGATGATTGACTGATCTGGCCTTGTAACACTAACCAAAACGGCCTTGCTGTGCTGGTACTGCGAACAGCTGAAAGCAAGGGGAAACTACAGCCGTAATTTTTCCCGAGGGCATGCAGCTTTACTGTATGGTTAAATGATGATGGCGTCCTCTTGGGCAAAATATTCCGGAGGTAAAATAGTCCCCCATTTGGATCTCCAGGCAGGGACTACTCAAGAGGATGTCGTTATCAGGAGAAAGAAAACTGGCATTCTACGGATCGGAGCATGGAATGTCAGATCCCTTAATCGGGCAGGTAGGTTAGAAAATTTAAAAAGGGAAATGGATAGGTTAAAGTTAGATATAGTGGAAATTAGTGAAGTTCGGTGGCAGGAGGAACAAGACTTCTGGTCAGGTGACTACAGGGTTATAAACACAAAATCAAATAGGGGTAATGCAGGAGTAGGTTTAATAATGAATAGGAAAATAGGAATGCGGGTAAGCTACTACAAACAGCATAGTGAACGCATTATTGTGGCTAAGATAGATACGAAGCCCATGCCTACCACAGTAGTACAAGTTTACATGCCAACAAGCTCTGCAGATGACGAAGAAATTGAAGAAATGTATGATGAAATCAAAGAAATTATTCAGGTAGTGAAGGGAGACGAAAATTTAATAGTCATGGGTGACTGGAATTCGTCAGTAGGAAAAGGGAGAGAAGGAAACGTAGTAGATGAATATGGATTGGGGGTAAGAAATGAAAGAGGAAGCTGCCTGGTAGAATTTTGCACAGAGCACAACTTAATCATAGTTAACACTTGTTCAAAAATCATAAAAGAAGGTTGTATACATGGAAGAAGCCTGGAGATACTGACAGGTTTCAGATAGATTATATAATGGTAAGACAGAGTTTTAGAAACCAGGTTTTAAATTGTAAGACATTTCCAGGGGCAGATGTGGACTCTGACCACAATCTATTGGTTATGAACTGTAGATTAAAACTGAAGAAACTACAAAAAGGTGGTAATTTAAGGAAATGGGACCTGGATAAACTGACTAAACCAGAGGTTGTACAGAGTTTCAGGGAGAGCATTAGGGAACAATTGACAAGAATAGGAGAAAGAAATACAGTAGAAGAAGAATGGGTAGCTTTGAGGGATGAAATAGTGAAGGCAGCAGAGAACCAAGTAGGTAAAAAGACGAGGGCTAGTAGAAATCCTTGGGTAACAGAAGAAATATTGAATTTAATTGATGAAAGGAGAAAATATAAAAATCCAGTAAATGAAGCAGGCAAAAAGGAATACAAACGTCTCAAAAATGAGATCGACAGGAAGTGCAAAATGGCTAAGCAGGGATGGCTAGAGGACAAATGTAAGGATATAGTGGCTTTAGGGGTAATATAGATACTGCCTACAGGAAAATTAAAGAAACCTTTGGAGAAAAGAGAGCCACTTGTATGAATATCAAGAGCTCAGATGGAAGCCCAGTTCTAAGCAAAGAAGGGAAAGCAGAAAGGTGGAAGGGGTATATAGAGGGTCTATATAAGGGCGACGCACTTCAGGACAATATTATGGAAATGGGAGAGGATGTAGATGAAGATGAAATGGGAGATATGATACTGCGTGAAGAGTTTGACAGAGCACTGAAAGACCTGAGTCGAAATAAGGCCCCGGGAGTAGACAACATTCCATTAGAACTACTGACAGCCTTGGGAGAGCCAGTGCTGACAAAACTCTACCATCTGGTGAGCAAGATGTATGGGACAGGCGAAATACCCTCAGACTTCAAGAAGAATATAATAATTCCAATCCCAAAGAATGTAGGTGTTGACAGATGTGAAAATTACCGAACTATCAGTTTAATAAGTCACAGCTGCAAAATACTAACGCGAATTCTTTACAGACAGATGGAAAAACTAGTAGAAGCCGACCTCGGGGAAGATCAGTTTGGATTCCGTAGAAATATTGGAACACGTGAGGCAATACTGACCCTACGACTTATCTTAGAAGCTAGATTAAGGAAAGGCAAACCTATGTTTCTAGCATTTGTAGACTTAGAGAAAGCTTTTGACAATGTTGACTGGAATACTCTCTTTCAAATTCTGAAGGTGGCAGGGGTAAATTACAGAGAGTGAAAAGCTAGTTACAATTTGTACAGAAACCAGATGGCAGTTATAAGAGTCAAGGGGCATGAAAGGGAAGCAGTGGTGGGGAAGGGAGTGAGACAGTGTTGTAGCCTCTCCCCGATGTTATTCAATCTCTATATTGAGCAAGCAGTGAAGGAAACAAAAGAAAAATTCGGAGTAGGTATTAAAATCCATGGAAAAGAAATAAAAACTTTGAGGTTCGCCGATGACATTGTAATTCTGTCAGAGACAGCAAAGGACTTGGATGAGTAGTTGAACGGAATGGATAGTGTCTTGAAAGGAGGATATAAGATGAACATCAACAAAAGCAAAACGAGGATAATGGAATGTAGTCGAATTAAATCGGGTGATGCTGATGGAATTAGATTAGGAAATGAGACACTTAAAGTAGTAAAGGAGTTTTGCTATTTGGGGAGCAAAATAACTGATGATTGTCAAAGTAGAGAGGATATAAAATGTAGACTGGCAATGGCAAGGAAAGCATTTCCGAAGAACAAAAATTTGTTAACATCGAGTTTAGATTTAAGTGTCAGGAAGTTGTTTCTGAAAGTATTTGTATGGAGTGTAGCCATGTATGGAAGTGAAACATGGATGACAAATAGTTTGGACAAAAAGAGAATAGAAGCTTTCGAAATGTGGTGCTACAGAAGAATGCTGAAGATTAGATGGGTAGATCACATAACTAATGAGGAAGTACTGAATAGGATTGGGGAGAAGAGAAGTTTGATGCACAGCTTGACTAGAAAAAGGGATCAGTTGGAAGGACATGTTCTGAGGCATCAAGGGATCACCAATTTAGTATTGGAGGGCAGCGTGGACGGTAAAAATCGTAGAGGGAGACCAAGAGATGAATACACTAAACAGATTCAGAAGGATGTAGGTTGCAGTAGGTACTGGGAGATGCAGAAGCTTGCACAGGATAGAATAGCATGGAGAGCTGCATCAAACCAGTCTCAGGAATGAAGACCACAACAACAACAAACCCATCTGCCCACTATCTGTTCTCCTTCTCTTATCATTTTCCCACCTATACTCAAGTATGTATTTATTTTTGCATGGAATCTACACCTTATTTTTGCCTACAGCATGATAGAATTTTCTAATTTCATTCTGTTCCTTTAGTCCTTCTAGTTCTTGAAAATTTATTCATAGTACACTCTCTTTCCTTTCTCTTGCACAGTCTGTTAGCTCTTCTACTAAATTCTCTACATTGTTCTGCATTATTTCTGGTTTCTCTCAATTTCATTCTTGCCCTATTCTGTTCCTCTACAGCTAATCTGTAATCTTCACCAAACCATTTTTGTGTTCTTCCGTTTCTTATCACATCTATAATTTCTTCTTCAGCATCTTTAATGGCTTGAATTCAATGGCTGCTGCACAGCCTAAGTCATCTGGATCCTTCCTACCAACACTAGCTTTTCTGAAATGGGCAGGTGCTAGCTCTACCTGCAATACATCCTACGACTGTGTAACCCCCTGCTAAATTCCCTACATTGTTCTGCATTATTTCTGGTTTCTCTCAATTTCATTCTTGCCCTATTCTGTTCCTCTATAGCTAATCTGTAATCTTCACCAAACCATTTTTGTGTTCTTCCGTTTCTTATCACATCTATAATTTCTTCTTCAGCATCTTTAATGGCTTGAATTCAATGGCTGCTGCACAGTCTAAGTCATCTGGATCCTTCCTACCAACACTAGCTTTTCTGAAATGCGCAGGTGCTAGCTCTACCTGGAATACATCCTACGACTGTGTAACCCCCTGCTAAATTCCCTACATTGTTCTGCATTATTTCTGGTTTCTCTCAATTTCATTCTTGCCCTATTCTGTTCCTCTATAGCTAATCTGGATCCTTCCTACCAACGCTAGCTTTTCTGAAATGCGCAGGTGCTAGCTCTACCTGCAATACATCCTACGACTGTGTAACCCCCTGCTAAATTCCCTACATTGTTCTGCATTATTTCTGGTTTCTCTCAATTTCATTCTTGCCCTATTCTGTTCCTCTATAGCTAATCTGTAATCTTCACCAAACCATTTTTGTGTTCTTCTGTTTCTTATCACATCTATAATTTCTTCTTCAGCATCTTTAATGGCTTGAATTCAATGGCTGCTGCACAGCCTAAGTCATCTGGATCCTTCCTACCAGGACTAGCTTTTCTGAAATGCGCAGGTGCTAACTCTACCTGCAATACATCCTACGATTGTCTAACCCCCTGGCCTCACCTTCACTAGTCCCTGTCCTTCACCCATCTATTCTCCTTCCTGATTCCACTCCAGCATTACACAGCCTTCATTCCACCAATGCACCAACTAGTTTTTTTCCCCTCCACTATTTCTCTCCTTTTCTGCCCCCCCCCCCCCAAACCTCTCAACTGCACAAGGAACCCTACTCTGTCCCCAACATGACCCACAAGCAGCATTGCACCTTCCCTCACCCATAATCTGCTATTCCTCCCCCTCCTCATCCTAGCCTCTTCCTAACCATTTCAGCCACAGACTGCTTCTCCCATCACACACAGTTGCTGTATGTAGTCTGGCTTAAGCTGTCAGAGACAGTGGTCATGTGTGTGTGAGTTGTGGCTGTGTGAGTGTGCATATATTTTCCACTTTAGGTGAAGGCCTTTTGGCCAAAAGCTCAAATGTATAAATCTTTTTGTTGTGCCTGTCTGCAACTCAATGTCTCCTCTATATGGTGTATAGAAATCTACCCTTTTCATAATATATTTGGTTTTAGTTGCTCAAGCCTTCAGATGCAAGTTGCAAATTGATTGAGAATGCATCTCCATGTGTGGTGTTGTCTTCATTTCTCTTTATGGTATCGGCATTACCTTACATAGTTGTTGCCTGAGATGCTGACCTGGCTGTTTCAGTTTTCACGCAAAGGTGTGAAAGCAAACAAAGTACAGGACTTCACAGTCATAACCTGCATCACCAAATACTTCCCACAGGAGAGTCTGTTGCTCAAAGTCACTGATGTTATGGCGG
The DNA here is from genome assembly GCF_021461395.2 of Schistocerca americana. NCBI lineage: Eukaryota > Metazoa > Arthropoda > Insecta > Orthoptera > Acrididae > Schistocerca > Schistocerca americana. The sequence goes on along the minus strand of NC_060121.1, from coordinate 423,993,753 downwards.
TGTGAGATTGCCATTATAAAGACAAAATATCTTAACTTCGTACTGTCTGTTCTGATGTTTGATGTCAACAGGTTACTATAGCCTGGCTGCTGTTGCAGTAGTTGTGATGCCTACATATTGCTTTCCGTACATATACAGACACAAGCAGACATATATGTCCCTCTTTCCTGATGAAGCAACCTTGGGTTGCGAAAGCTTGAAATTTGTGTGTGTGTGTGTTTTTTATTGTGTCTATCTACCAGCACTTTCTCGTTTGGTAAGTCACAGCATCTTTGTTTTTTATATATATTTTTCCCACGTGGAATGTTTCTTTCTATTATATTCATATTTTAAATTTGTCATATACGTATTAGATGACTGGTATGGTTCTGTGTGAATTTGGGGGAGGGAGGGGGGGTGGGGGGCGTAAGTGAAGCATTTGATACTGCTTCATCAACTCACAACCAAATTATCTCTTTTCAGCTTAACCCAGACATTGAACTATGCTACAGATCAGTATGTCACCTCATCTAAGATTTTTTATACACATTCATTCCTTTTGCCAACTCACTCTCGAACTGTCACCTTCCAACCTATCCTAGACCTCAGGCAACGCTACAGAACAGTCTGCTATCAAAACATACGTTCCAGAAACAACTAATGTAACTGCAAAAGAAATATTGTCAGTGTTCTATTTTCTTTCTGTTCGCTCACGTATAATTTCATACACCGCGTCATTACATTACGGTACAAAGCCAACATAGGTATCGATAAATTCAATTGAAGTCTACTAACATGAAAATGTGTAAACAGTTGTTAAATCTGAATAGTTACAGATGGAAAGGTCAGAGCTTTGTTCCAACAAGAAAATGCCTTGTCACATGCTACGCAAGCAATATTTCTCCCTGCCTGTGCTATCTATTACTCTAAACCATAACCATAAAGAATAAGGTATATAATAGCTGCACCTTCAGTACCCTTGAAAATCCAGTACTAGTGCATTATAGAAATTTGAAGCTGTCTATTCAGAAAAGACAGTAAAAGACATGAAATCGCTCTCTAATTCCATGCCTCAATGAAAATATTTTATTACAATTTTAGCAGTACAGTAGTTGCATTAGCTTCATTCTAGTATCTTACATTTTAACCACACCAGTTATCCAACATTCTTCCCATTTATGTTAATATTTCTTAAATACAAGTTGATTTCAAAATGTTGGAGAAAAAGTATAGAAATATATCAAGCTTCACATTCATGATGTTTGCTTTGAAGGTCCTCTTTCCATTGATCCTAAAGTAGATTAGCAGTAAATATTTTGGGAGATTCTTCATTGTCATATCTTACATATTTACGATCAATTACTTTCCACTAACAACTTCAGTTTCATTGGAGCTATTTAAGTTTGCTGTGAGATTTTATCATTGGATTAAGAAGCAAAGTACACATGCCATGCACATGTTTCTTTGGTGTAGGGGGGCCCTCCTTCAGGTCAACAATGAATCACCGCCCAAAACTGAAGATATATCAGCCTTATTATTCAGAGAACTTTTGTCCTTGCAGATACAGAGAAAATATTAAAGTGATATTAACAAACTGCAGAAGCATCCACAGTTAAGTTCCAGAATCAATACCTCATATTAATGATAATAATGCCTAAATATTATTAAGAACCAGAAGTTGGTTGAAATAGCAGAAAAAATTAAATTCACACTGGAAGCGTTGAATACTTTGAGAGTTAGTAGCAATTATCAAAACAAGAAAAAAGGCCAATAAATGCAGGTCTGGAAACACATACTTTCTTAAATCTGCACATTTGTCCATTGCGTCTGAAGACGTTTAATTGTGAATACGGTATGGGAACAGTTGCTGTCTCAGTGATCCATCAACAAGGCTCGCTACTGGGCATGTCTCTCAGTACTGATGTACTCTACCGTACAAACCAGACTGAGTATTGGGTAGTCTACATGCAGTTGTCTTGTTTGCATTATGTTGTAGGTAATATAGTTTCAATCTTGTTAGTGTGTGTTGTTGTGCAGTAAACTACTTGCAATGTTGGGTATGTATCATAGTATCATATCTACTTAACTGTAGTTTCAGTGTACAAACCACCAAACGTCCAGTGGCCCACTTCAGTATTACCCCCTGTAACTCAGTCGCACATATACTTAGGTGATTTCAACAGTAATCGCTCAACCTCGGCTTATAAAAATAGTGAAGATAATGGAGAGAAACTAGTAGAATGGGTAGAAGAAGAAAAACTCTATCTTAGTTATAATGCCAAAGAAATGCAAACCTTTCGCTCTGCTAGATGGCATACTGATACCAATCCTGATGGTGCTATCTCTCCGCCAATGAAAACACTATTTCTTTGAATCATACAAGAAAAGTCCTAAAAATCTTCCCAAGGATCCAGCACCACCCTACAATAATCAGTACAAGGTTTGAGATACTTATCATAAATTCCATTAACAAGGCAAGATGGAATTTCAGGAAAGCTAACTGGGATCAGTACACTCAGGAGGATTACAGCAACTTTCATTGGATAGCCCCAAAAGTAGAAAACATTAAGAGCAGTAATCATTGGGACAGTCAACCGCAATATACCACGAGGGCTCAGGAAACATTACACACCTTGATGGGGTGAAGCAACAGAAAAGATATGTGCAGAATACCAACAGAGTGAAAATCCTGATATTGCTAAGAGAATACTAGAACAGCTAAATAAAGCAAGAAAGCAAAATTGACAGACTTGACTTCCAGTTTAAATTCCACTTATTGAAAAAGAAAGGCATGGACATTATTAAGGAAAGTTGGCACTGCAACCCATGTTTGCAATCAGCAATAGAAGATAATACCGTCAGAATTACCGGTACTCATCAGATCAAGAGCTGAGAATGACCCTGTAGGCGAACCACCAAAGATAAGATGAAGGGTGAACTGAACGATGTCAGTAGCTATCTTCCTGACAACACCGCCGTATCAGACACCTTTAATGAAAGAGATAAAATGAGGCTATCTAAACACTGAAAATGAAGAATTCTGGCATATTCCCTGAATTCATGAAACATATTGGGGAAGATAGAAGAACTTGGCTGATAAGGTTCTAAAAAGATAGACTAGAGACTGGAGAGATACCTCAACAGTTCAAGATTGCACATACACAAGCAATACTCAAGTCCGGAAAGCCAGTTGATGACCCCTCAAGTTACCAGCCAATTGCACTGCTCAGCATGTGCTTCAAACTACCGGAACAACTTATCAGCGGTCTTTATTGATCTGTCAGCAGCATATGACACTGTGTGGCTAGATGGACTACTGTTGAAGCTAAAAAACATGTCCCAAGTAAAAAAATGAGTTCAAGTTAGTGTTGAACAAAAACAGAGTAAGCTTCCCCAAGGATCTGTCCTAGCACCTTTGCTCTTCAACCTGTATACCAGTGACGTGCCAAACACTACTACGAAAATGTTTTTCTACATTGATGGCCTTACTGCACACTATTAGTAACAGTCCATCAGTCGAATTTTGATGCCAAGAAGCAATCTATAGAGAAGGGAGGAAGCTGCATCCCCCGACTACCCCCAAGACCTTCCAATTTATATAATCTTAAATGGCATTCCTCCAGACTGCTTGATATCATGCATTCCACTGTGTGTGTGTGGGGAGGGGGGGGGGGGAGGGGGGGGGGAAGGAATATTTGACATTAAATAAAAGAGATACAGGAGATGGAAAGCTGCAACAATAGAACATCAAGGTGTTCAAGATCCATCTGCCAGTCTACCAGGATTTGATCTGAATAGAAGTGAGTGGACACGACTGAACAGGATAAGAACTGGTCACTTCAGATGCAATGCTCTGATGCACAATTGGGGACTCCAGGACTCTCCTGCCTGTGATAGTGGGGTCCAAGAACAAACTGTTCAGCATATTGTCAGAGACTGCTCACTCTGCAATCAACTGGCTTCATTCAACAGATGTTGAACTCTGGCTAAATGTATCTGTTTGAATCAACAGTCCTAATTTTACAGTTTAAATGTCCTCCTTTTAAAATTATTCAGTTATTAACTTTAAGAATTGAACATATTAGCTTTGTGCCTAAATCCATAAATGTATAATTGTAAACTGTATGTATTTCTCAACATCTGCTGTTGCCCCCATATGTTAAATAAATAAATCTACTTACAAACATGGCTTAATTGTTACCATATGTTTACTGTTATTGTGATGTTTGTACTGTTTTGTACAGAAATGGTTCAGTACATTTTCATTACTCTTTCACATATTAGAAATGGAAGTGTACTACTCCACAAGTAAGATGCAAGATATGATTTTCTGCTATGAATTAGCAAATAGAAATGGCCTCCGAGCCAGTGGCCTCTACGTGGAAAAATATCCATGTTGCAAAGCACCATCCGATATGCTGTTTGGCCAAATTTTTCAGCATCTTAAGGACACAGGTTCTCTAACAAACCACAAGTGAACAGTGGATGGCCTTGGTCAGTCCACACACCTCAGATGGAGGAGCATGTGCTACATTTACTAGATGAAAGACTTAGAACTAGTGTGTGGCGATTGGCAGCAGCAGGAGGCATAAGTCATCCTTTTGCTGGGCGGTCCTACACGAACAACTGCTGCATCCCTACCATCTTCAGCGTGTCTAAGCACTAAGGTCAAAAGAACAATGTAGAGCACATTGCAGTTATGACACTGGCTCTTGCAGAAGTGTGCTCCAGATCCACTGCTTTCGTCATAGATTTTGTTTACCAATGAGGCAGATTCACAAGAGAGATTACGTAAACTTTCATAACAAGCATATGTGGGCTGATGAAAATTGCTATGCATTTGCAGAAAGAGACCATCAACATCATTTCTCCATCAATATATGGGCAGGTGTTCCTGGTGATAAATTACTGGGACCATACATCCTACTACAAACATTAAATGGGGTTGATCAACAATTTCTTGTTAATGTTTCGCTTATGTTGTTGAGGGATATGCCACGATAGCAAAGATTCCAGATGCAGTTTATGCACGGTGGTGCAACAGCACATTTCCTTTGCAATGTGTGTAAACATCTGACACTGACATTGGAAGACCAGTGGATAGGTCAGGGAGACGCTACACCTCGGCCTCCCTATTCCCCAGTCTTCAACTGCCTAGATTTTTGGTCATGTGGACACTTAAAGGCATCAGTCTACACCATCCCTATCAACGATGTCCACATACTACAGGATCACATCTTCTATGCATGCCACCACTTACAAAAACTACCATGTGTATTTCAAAGAGTGCATGATTCCTTATATTGAAAGTCAGAGGGATGCATTGCCATGGATGGACATCACACTGAGCACTTCCTATGATATCTGTCATGAATGGATGTTGGGCAGAGCTTCTATAACGAACAAGTGTACAGCTGGCAGAAAGTTTTAGTTTCCATACACATGTGTAATGGTCTTTTTTATGTTGTGATGGGTACTGCTATCTTCCTCAATATTGGACTCTGTTTTCACCCACTATGAACAGGTGTATAGCTCTCAGGAAGGAAACTACATACTTCTGAATCCATGTTTATTTGACTTTTTCTTGTTTTGGTGAGTACTACCACACCTCAAAATATTTTAAAATACTCTATAATAAAAGGATAGATTAGAAGCCAATTTCATCAGGGGGGGGGGGGGGGGGCGGGGTTCATTGGTGTAAATAACCTGAACATGTCTACCGAGGGTATCATGGGACCCAAATGCGAAATAATTTGGTGAAATTAAGTGTGTAATGTGGGTCAAATATGCCACTCAGATGCTTTTGTAGACTACCTGCATTGGGAGCTATAGTGGCAGAATGCATCAGAAAGAACTTGCAAATTAAATTTCTTCATTATGCTTCAAGGTATGCATCACTGCCATCACTGTATTCTAGAGTCATGGAATCATGTTTTACATTAATATATTATTACCTTTTTGGAGGACAAAAATCAATATAGATCCTGCAAACATAAATTGGACAAAACTCACCTCCCTCTGTTTGTACATGACATTCAGAATGCTGAAGGCAATGGTTCCCAGCTTAGAGCTGTATGCTTTGACATCTGGAGGAGGTTCAATGCAGTTCTGCTCTGTCATTTAGTGAATAAAATGTGAGGTTACCACCATATTTGTGATTGGATTCTGGACTTCCTTGCCGACAGAATTCAACAAGTCATTCTCAACGGAAGAAAATTTACAGATTTAAAGGCGATTTCAGGAGTACCCAAGGAAGTGTGATAAGGCTGTTACTATCAACAACAACTTATATAAATGATCTTGTGCATAATGCCAGAAATTCTACTGCTGTTCATAGACAATGCATATGTCTGTAAGAAAGCAGAAATGCCATAAGACCTGCAGAGGGTTGACGACTTGCTGCAGAGTTTGTCAGTTGACCCTGAACATATATGAATGTAGTACATAGAGAACAAGCAAAACAGTACACATTTCTTCAATCCTTAAGTCCTAGCATTTTTTCCTCTCTAACCTTGCTACAGTTTTACATAGAATGCTTTCCTTTCGGCAAAAGAATCTATTACCTCATCAAACTTCATCAAACGTTGTGCTACATGAAAAACGAAATGTTGTTGTCTAATACTGAAAAAGCTGTTAATACAAACAGTAGCCAAGACTGGTGTGGTTTCTCGATCTGATTACTGTCTGCTAGATAAAATGAAATAGGCCTGTCTAATACTGCAGCAATTGTAAAATACACCAAATAAATGAGACTGATTTGGTACAAAGGGCCACTTTTTTTTTTAAAAAACATGAAGACAATATCATTCACGATGTACCAATATCAAATGCCTATTACGCCTACCACAAGCAAAAAGCTTCATGTTCGGAAATAGTTTCACATTTCATTCATATGCTCCAGTTCTCAAGCATGTGATCGAAAAGTAGTAGTAGTAAGAAATTTTTATATAAATTTGGAATCGTCATATTCTTCCATAATTTGTGTGATGTCCCTGTTTCTTCTCCTTCCTTGTTCTAACAAACAATCCTGTCACCACTAAGTCTGTAACTATTCCTGCCAGTGTCAAAACTTATTCTACGGTTTACTTCACCAAACCTAGCAGAATCAACGGCTTAGTTATCCCGAGTTTATTATCCGGTTATGCGTTATTACGTGTTCGTAAAAAACGCGTTTTCCGCGCTACTCCGTCAATAGAACTTAGGCGGCTGTTAGTGAGGTCTGTACAACTGGCCATTACTAGTGTAGCGGTCTGGCCAAAAATTTTCTATCAAAATTTCATTTTCTTGGATCACCGAGAAGATAATACATAATCTTTCTTACCTGTTATTCCTGTGAGTCATTTATTTCCACTCTGGTAGTCTGAATCTATGGATTTCACTGGTAATTATAGAAATTCTGATCATTCGCAAACCCAGTCAACCACATAAACAAACAGTGATTGGCATTCACCTGTTCGGCTTTATTCCGATCAACTCATATAGCCCTGTCCCTCTCTGTCTGCAGGAAAGTTTATTTCTAGATGCGACAGAAATTCCCCTGGCAAAGACATGACATACACTATGCACGCATTCAAAAATCAACTTATGATTCATTCAGAAATAAACTTAGAATATGATCAAAAACCAACAGGGATTAGTTTTCAAAATAATATGAATCATCAATAGACCAACGTGCGCTGGATACTAGGTGCTTCATGAAACAAGGTTTTTTCCCTCAAGAATATGAATTTGGTGCCTCACCCCCCTCCCACCCCCTCTTGAAACTGCCACCTGGGGCATGTACCCCAGTTTGCACCCAGTAATCTGTCAGCTTCCGCGTGTCAGTAAAATTTTTCTGGGTAGCATCTTGCTGCTACTGCTTAAACAGTTAACAACAGCCACACTTCTGTAGCCAGAAGCGGGAGAAGGTACTACACATGCGCAACTCAACTGTCCATGCACATGAGCCTGCTCACAACTGCTGAAACAAATCTAATGTAAACAGTTGGGACATCACACTCATCGGAGGCAATTTGTTGTTACGAAGCATTGCAGTCTCCCTAAAGCCTTTGGCACATTTTTTTGTTGGCAGGTGTTTGTACGAGCACTGTGTTTTGTTGTATATGGCGCATTTCCATTGCAAATTAAGTTTTATTTTCGTTTTTTTTTTCCTCTCGTACATGTTTTATTGCTGCAATATTATTATGCAGTAGCGGGATACAGTAATATCCTTTGTTGGAGTATTGTTTCTTACCAGTAAAAATTACAAAAATTTAACTGAATACTGTTGTTGTTGTCTTCAGTCCTGAGACTGGTTTGATGCAGCTCTCCATGCTACGCTATCCTGTGCAAACTTCTCCATCTCCCAGTACCTACTGCAACCTACATCCTTCCGAATCTGTTTAGTGTATTCATCTCTTGGTCTCCCTCTACGATTTTTACCCTCCACGCTGCCATCCAATACTAAATTGTTGATCCCTTGATGTCTCAGAATATGCCCTACCAATCGATCCCTTCTTCTAGTCAAATTGTGGCATAAATTTCTCTTCTCCCCAATTCTACTCAGTACCTCCTCATTAGTTATGTGATCTACCCATCTAATCTTCAGCATCCTTCTGTAGCACCATATTTCGAAAGCTTCTATTCTCTTTTTGTCTAAACTATTTATCGTCCATGTTTCACTTCCATACATGGCTACACTCCATACAAATACTTTCAGAAAAGACTTAAATCTATGCTCAATGTTAACAAATTTCTCTTCTTCAGAAACGTTTTCCTCACCATTGCCAGTCTACATTTTATATCCTCTCTACTTCGACCATCATTAGTTATTTTGCTCCCCAAATAGCAAAACTCCTTTACTACTTTATGCACCTCATTCCCTAATCTAATACCCTCAGCATCACCCGATTTAATTCGACTACATTCCATTACCCTCATTTTACTTTTGTTGATGTTCATCTTATATCCTCCTTTCAAGACACTGTCCATTCTGTTCAACTGCTCTTCCAGGTCCTTTGCTGCCTCTGACAGAAAGACAATGTCAGTGTCAAATCTCAACGTTTTTATTTCTTTTCCATGGATTTTAATACCTACTTCGAACTTTTCTTTTGTTTCCTTTACTGCTTGCTCAATATACAGATTGAATAACATCAGGGATAGGCTACAACCCTATCTCACTCCCTTCCCAACCACTGCTTCCCTTTCATGCCCCTCGACTCTTATAACTGTTGTCTGGTTTCTGTACAAATTGTAAATAGCCTTTCGCTCCCTGTATTTTACCCCTGCCACCTTCAGAATTTGAAATAGAGTATTCCAGTCAACATTATCAAAAGCTTTCTCTAAGTCTACAAGTGCTAGAAACATAGGTTTGCCTTTCCTTAATCTATTGTCTAAGATAAGCCGTATGGTCAGTATTGCCTCACGTGTTCCAACATTTCTACTGAATCCAAACTGATCTTCCCCAAGGTCAGCTTCTACCAGTTTTTCCATTCACCTGTAAAGAATTTGTGTTAGTATTTTGCAGCCGTGGCTTGTTAAGCTGATTGTTTGGTAATTTTCACATCTGTCAACCCCTGGTTTCTTTGGAATTGGAATTATTATATTCTGAAAACCAAAACAAAAAAATTCCCAGGTTTTTTTTTGGTTTTCTCTCGGATGAAAAACTTCCCGGGTTTTTCTCAGATTTCTCGGGTTGTATACACCCTGCATAAACGTAACGTAAAAGCTATTTCCATTAGACTGAAGCGAGCAAGGCATGGTTCTTTGCCGCTTTCAAACCTGTCATACTGTGAGCCAGCTTACTGCCATGCACACGCACAAAGTCCGAACTGTAGAAACGGGTGACAGTAATTAAATACACGTCATCATGCACAACACACTTATTCACAGCAATATACATATACTGAAAAATTATAATAATTAAACTGGAAAGGACCGCATTGGCACTCGTGTGGCTGCGGCGAATGGTTCGACCACTGAAGGTATACACTCCTCAGTTATCAAGTGCACACTGCACAGTATAGACTCATGGCCATAGAAGGCAGTGGACACATGTCTGGCTCAGCGTACAAATGTTATTTTGTCTCATGGATGCTGTTTAATTCATGGGTGTGAGAAATGTAGTGAGCAACTGGGGGCTGTCCAATTTGCATATGCGATGTGGGGAACATGCGTAGTGCTCGACCCACGTGGACAGTGGCTAGTGAGATCACAGAACCATGTAGACGTCCACTGAGTAACAGCAGCAGGCTTAAACTGGGATCTTTGTCCAGGGTGTATACGCAGACAAGGAAAAAAAAATTCCCGGATTTCCCGGTTAAAAGTACACTTTCCCCTGGGTGAAAACATACTTTTTCCCTGTTAACTCACAGTATGTTTTCTCTTGAAATTGTATAACTTACCAGTCCTTTGAATGATTATAGTTTTATACATGGGCGTAGAATTTCCTGGCGCAATCGAAAACCAAACACAGGGAAAAAACACGTTTTGAAAATACCTTTGATGTGCACTAACATGTACATTGCATATTTTCGGATTACGAAAGTATAAATTCGAATTTCACCAAACACCACATGTTACTTTCCGAAGCATTGAAATCGAGTTGCGATGCGCTTTGTAAGCCAGTCATAGCTCGTGTCACGTGATCTCGCCAGCCGATGACAGCAGTTATTCAGAGCTTAAGACACGTGATGTAGTCAGCCAATAGCAACAACACTGTTAAGTAGCGCGAACACACAAACAGAAAAAGTTAATGGTTTAAATTAATATACATTATGTTAAACACAAAGCTTTCACATGTAATATTGGTCTATAAGATTAATACGCTGCAAGAGAAGCTAAGCTTTCACATATAATGTTGGTCTTTTATGCGCGTATTACAATTTAAAAAATATCACACAAATGTGCCAATAAAATTTTTAATAGCGACATAAATTTCAGATCTTCTGGGCTCAAAATTCATCTAAATGGCTCGTCATCGAAGAGTTGATTTTTAAATCAGAGTGAAAAGCCCTGTGATTTAAGAAATTCATCATACATTCAAGCACAAAATTCCAGTTTAACTGGCAGAATGGTACTTTGATAGTAACGCTTTTCAAACCACCATTCGGAATATTTTCCCACGACCTGTTAGAAATAGGTTCATTTCTGCAGTTGCCAGAGAGCGCCAGATGACAGGCGTCAACGCACTTGCGCAGCTACGATGTCGTAGGGAGCTCGTATGTGTAAAACACTAAAAGATCTTACATTATGTCATAAAAGAAACAAGACATCAGAGGATACTCCAAGAGCATTGGAATTTCGTTACCCATACTAAAATATGCACATTCGTATGTCCAGATTCCCAGTGAAGTAGGCCTTGACCTAATATTAAGTTTTCAATGTGGTTTTCGGGATGTAAATTTTCTTGGAGTACCAGCACTGTGTTATCTCGTGTTTGGTTCTTTATTATGGCATAATGCCATACGTGCTACAAGTTGAAAATGTGCACTTGAAATGCAGCGAACAGTGTGTGGAATTAAACACTTCTCAGCAGAAAAGGTCAATAAAAGAAAATTCCTTTAGCAAACGGACAAAAATGACTTCATTGTTCTGCACGCCAATTAATGCTTGACTGTCAGAAAGGTGGAAATAAAATAAAATCTGCAACTAGTAACACATTTTAGCCTTTCGCAATTATGTGAATGTATTTTAATTCACTTTATAGCTCCCGGCCACAGAAATCTGTTTTGTTTTCATTTGACATGAGAGTAGTAAACGAAGAGGACACAGCAAAATCACTAAATGTAAACACGGGTCACGTGGAGACTACCCACTTCCCCACTTAACTCAGACTGCTCTGCACATCAGCCCCGGATCTATGATATTTCCGAACCAGGGCAATACCCCGTCACTCACTCGAGCGATTGAGATAGGACGTCAAAAATTAAAAAAAAAAAAACGAATTTTCAAAAATATGTTCATTTTGTAGCGCACATCTTTCTGAAGAGTTCGATGGATAAAACAAATGTGTTTGAGGAAATGCCTACATGTGTTATTCGGTCGTAAGTGTGCCAAAGTGCAGTGCCTCACCTTCACACAGCATTCTTGTATCGCAAGTCACTGTACTTCGCTCTGTGTAATTGAAACATGTATATTTTGCAATGGATGCCATCAAACCATATTCAGAATAGTGGAAATTAAATGTCCTGTGGTGCCTCTCCTGCTTACAATCGGCCAGTGTGACATCCTGTCCTCTTTTCTTAAATAAAAGAACTCTTCAGAAAATTTGCACTCTATATTTCGTATCAGTTAACAACTTGCTGCTTTGTATTATATAAAATTAAATATAGGATACATAAACCCAGTAAAGGCATGAGACAAGCAAGAGATACACATTTCTTCAATCCTTAGCTCCTAGAATTTTTTCTCTCTAATCTTGCTACAGCTTTACATGGCGTGCTTTCCTTTCTGCGAAAGAATCTACTACCTCAAAGTTCGTCAAACGTTTTGCTACATAAAAAGTCGAAATGTCGTTGTCTAATACTGAAAAAGTTGTTAATACAAATAGGACCCAGGACTGGTGTGGTTTCCCGATCTGATTACGCCTATTTTGTCACCGCCTGCTAGATAAAACAAAATAGTCCTTCTAATACTGCAACAATTGTAACACACATCAAATAAATGAGACTGTTTCGGCACAAATGGTCTTTTTTATAACAACAGAATATAATTCACAATGTACCAATATCAAACGCCTATTAGACCTACTACAAGCAAAAAGATTTTCGTTAGGAAATACTTTCACACTTAATTCATACACTCCAGCTTCTCAAGTATGAAATCGAAAAGTAGCAGTACGAAATTTTTATACAAACTTGGAATCTTCATATTGTTCCATAATTTGTGCTATGTACCCGTTTTTTCTCCTTCCTCTTTCTAACAAACAGTCTTGTTATCACTAATTCTGTGACTGTTCCTGCCAATGTCAAAGCTTATTCGCAGGTTAACTTCTCTAACTCTGCCAGAATCACCGGTTTAGTTATCCCGCGATAATTCTCCGGTCAGGCGTTAGAACTCAATTCGGCTGCTAGCCAGGTACTGTACAACTGGCCCTTATTAGTATAGTGACATGGCGAAAAATTTTCTGTCAAAATTTCACTTTCTTGGATACACCGAGAAGGTAATACATAATCTTTCTTACCTGTTATTCGTTTATTTCCACTCCTGTAGTCTGAATCTATGGATTTCGCTAGTAATTATAACAACACTCATCATTCGCATACCCAATCAACCACACAATCAGACAGCGGTTGGCATTCATTCATTCGGCCTTACTCCACTCAGCTCGTATAGCACCTTTTGTCTTTAGGAAAGTTTGTTTCTACATGTGACGAGGATTCCCCTGACAGAGACATCATGTACACTATGCACGCATTCACAAATCAACTTTATGATTCATTCAAAAATCAACTTAGAATGTGTTCAAAAACTGACAGGAATGCGTTTCAAAGTCATATGAATAATCGATAGACTAACATGCGCTGGATGCTGGTCGCTTTGTGAAACAAGGTTTTTTCCCTCAAGAAATTGAATTTGCCCCCCCCCCCCCCCCCCGCCCCTCCTAGATCTGGGCCTGCTGCACATGCATGAATCTGGCAGCTTGGGTGCTCCAGTAAAATTTTTTCCGGTAGCATCTAGCTGCTTGCTGTGACTGCTTACACAGCCAACAGCCACATTTCTGTAGCCAGAAGCGGTAGAAGGCACTACTCAACTGCACATGCGCATGATCCCGCTTGTTACTGCTAAAACGAATCTAATGTAAACAGTTGTGACATCACGCTCATCGGAGGCAATTGTTGTTACAAAGCATTGCATAGTCTTCCTAATGCCTTTGACACATTTTGCTGATAGCAGACACCTGTGTGAGCACTGTTTTGTCCCTGTATACGGCGCATTTCCTTTGCAATTGAAGTTTTATTTTCGTTTTTACTCTCGTTCATGTTTTATTGCTGCAGTATTATTCTGCAGTAGCGAGATACATTAATATCCTTTGTTAGAGTATCGGTTCTTACGAGTCAAAATTACAAAAATTTAACTGAAAACAAAAACAATGGGAAATTCCCAAAATTCTAAAAAATTCCCGGGTTTTTCCCGGTTTTCTCCCGGATGAAAAAATTCCTGGTTTTTTCCCAGATCTCCCGGTTGCCCTGGGTCATATCACCCTGTTGTCTCCTGCGTGCCCATCAGCTCTGCATCATTGCTGTGCTTTGGCGTAACTGTACTTCAGAGCAGGGACATGCTCAGACGAATGTCGGCCCATAGACAGTGTTGTCTGCAATTGCTGTGCTGCTGTCTGAGGCTGCCACACAGATCCCTTTGGTGAGCAAAGCTCGGTAGGTGCGAGAGGTAAAAATGCTCCATTTGTGACCAGCATATGTTTGTGGTTCACACACTTGTGGTGATGTCAGTGTGAGTGCAGTGGCAGCGGAGCATGACGTCAGCACGAGCTTGAAGTGGCAGTGTGCGACTTCACAAGAAGCTAGTAGAGTGGGTCTGTTTCTGCGTAGCCCTCTAGATCAGCGCTGTCCGGGAACTGTCTGTGGCAATGAGTGGTTGCAGATCTACTGTGCAGATGTCAGCTTGGAGAACACTGACACATGAACAAATTCTGGTTAACTGCTACGAAGGGTAAGAAATGAAGCTTGGGTGAAGATTAAGATGCACTGTTCATCACACTCAGTTCATATGCAAACAAACAAGGTCTTGTTAACTGTGGGGAAAAAAGCTAAATAAAATTTTCACAGAGACGTACTGTTCCTAAAAAGAAAGGTCCCCCCCCCCCCCCCCTCTCCGTATCTAGTCGTGGCACTTGTGGCAGCAGAGACACAGAGAATTTAACACACATTAACGAGGTGTCGTAGGAGCTTGGAACACAGCACTTGGGGCTATGGTGGACATACCAGGTGGCACGCGTAGAGTCCAGAGCTCGACTGGAGATTTGTTGTAAGCTGGAGAAATGGCCTGTCGGTGACAGGGTCTCAATAAAAGGTGGCGGGCACTGTGCATGCATGCTGCTGTGTGCAACATGACGTTATTATGACACATCAGGGGCATTTGAAGCAAACACGGTGGCTGGCAAGCAAGATGTAGTCAACTGGCTGTTGTGGTGGGGCTGGCTGGTGAGCCTGTGTGGGGCACAGTCTAGGCAATTGTCTGAATGGAGTGTGGGTAGACTGAGCACATTGCTGCTTGGTGACAGCTGGCAGTGCATGTGAATACCTGGCGACTACTGGGACGGGCTCTGCCTGGGCGACTACTGGGACGGGCTCTGCCTGGGCGACTTCTGGGACGGGCTCTGCCTGGCCAGTTGTGTGTGGAGTGTTGCCTGTTACCAAGTCTTGCGCAGGGTTGTAGAAGTGCGCAGTGGTGGGTTCTGTCATGACATACCGCTGGTTTGACCCTGTTGATCGAGACTTTGGCCAGCATATCATTATACTCGATCTCCAACGTCTTCCCCCATAGGTTATCACATGATGTGGTTCCAAGTAGGACAGTTGAAATGGTGGCTGTATCGTGTCTGTGCACAGCATCACATGCAGGCAGTACTGTAGGTCTATGTGGACAAAGGCTTTTCAGGCACCGTGCCACATCAGTGGGTGTGTCAGACACCATTCACGAGACTGCGCAGGCATTTTGTCAGTGGTGGCGCCAAGGTGTCATGTGGCAGTGGTACTTCCTCCTTGACTTCTCCAGGGATGGAGAGCAGCTGACAGTAGACGAGGTCTGCAGGTGAGACGCTGATCTCTTCCTTTGGTGTCACTCGCGATAGTGCTTCTATCCAGGTGCTGTCGTGGCACATCAGGGACACCTTCAGCGTCCGATAAAGACACTCGACCATGCCATTAGATTCCAGGATATGTGGGTGTCTCTCCCGACTCTGGTGCACTGGCATGCTGAACTTATGCGTGACCACTGATGACAATCCTTCCGGAGTCCAGGCCAGACAAAACATGCTGCTGTGGGTGACTCTGTGCTGTTTGCACTGGGATGTGATAACCTGTGGACAGAGTCTAAAGCGCTGCACTTGAATTTTTCTGGAGAAACCAGCGACGCAAATCTGGGAGGAGCGAGGGATGGGCACCAGTTCTAGATGCCGGCTGCTGGAGGACTCATGTCAGAAGTTGTCCAGTTCTCCACCATCCTCCTGTTCCTGTGCAATGTCTTCCAAGTTCACTGGGGAGGAGAGAACTGCACAATCACAGGACAAGCAGTTGGCGATGACATTTGCCATCCTGGGAATGTGTCAGACATCTGTTGCGAAGTGGAAGACCTATTCCAACTGCTGTAGTTGGCACAGTGAACAGTTGGTGTTGTTGGTGTCATACGTTGATGGTCAATGAAAATAATGAAGGTGTGGGCTTCTACCGACGAACGGAAGAATTTCACAGCCTGATACATGGCGGGCAGTTAACGGTCATATGCAGTCCAAGCGTGCTGCACTACCAGAAGAAGCTGAGTGGTTGTCAGCTGTCTTCAAACAGATTGCTGAAGCACTGCACCAATAGCGGTCTGGCTGGTGTCTACAATGATGGCTAACTTAGCATTGTGTATTGGATGGGCAAGAAGCACCATTTAGATGCAGTAAAACTTTTCTTCATTTCTTGAGTCAGGTAATGGGAGCCCTTCCTTTCGCTGTGGGGCCACATTGTGCTTCAGTCAGGGGTTACTGCAGCAGCGTTACACAGATGGCACTGGTAGATGTTCAGCATTACAAGATAAGAACTTAACTCTTTGTGAGCTTCCGGATGTGGAAAGTTCAGAATCGCCTGCACTTTGTCTGGCAGAGGTGTGGATCCCGTATGCATGTATAAGGTGACTAAGAAACTCATTTTCAGTAACCGTGAATGCACATTTCATTGGATTGATAGCTAAGCCAGCCTCGCTGAGGTGTCGGAAAATGGTTGTTAGGTGGGTGTGGTGGAGTTTGAGCGTCTTTGAGAACACAAGGACATTGTCCTGGTATGTGAAGCAACATGAGAGCCCTTGCAAGACACCATCCAGGAGCGCTACCAAGCCTGGGCAGCATTCCTAAAGCTGAACATCATGAACATGCTCTCAAAGAGTCCGAACACAGTAGTAATCATGGTTTTTTCCTATTTTCTCAGATGCCATCAGTATCTGTATGTATGCCTTTGTGCAGTCAATTTTACCAAACACAGTCGCACCTTCCAGGGCTTGGCTCAACTCCAACAGATGTGGCGCCGGATATCGGCCTGGCACTATCCTTGAATTTTGCAAATGGTAGTCCCTACATGGGCGCCACGAACTGTCCTTTTTGGGCACCAAATGTGAGATGGGAGACCACGGGCTGCTCGATGGTTGAACAACAGTTTGTTACAACATTGCTCAAACTCGGCCTCTGTGACTGCGAGTTTGTCAGGTGCGAGGCACAGTGGGTGGCACAAGATGGGGGACTGGGGGTGGTGGTAATATGGTGGAGCACTGAATGCTTGACATCCCACAGCACCACAGACAGGTGAGTTAGCTCAGAAAATTTATTTGGAACGTATGTGAACGGTCCAGAGCATGCCACGGGTTTAACAATGAAGAAGGCTGCCCGTTGTTGCTGTCCCACTATCTTCAGACTCACCATAGTGTCAATCAACTGGGCACTTGTGATATCCGAAATCAACTGGTATAGTGTCCAAAGAAATCTGCACGCAGAATCAGCTCGTTGACTTCGGCCACAGTGAACTTCCACGTGAATGTGCAGCGTAGTCCAACATCTACATTCCGATGATAAATACCATACATTTTTATGGCGTAATTGTCTGCCGTGGTGAGGCAGTGTTCTGCCTTCCTATGATCTTTGAAAATGGTTCTGAGAAAATTGATAAATTGGACTCCGTGTCTACCAGATACCTCATGGCCCCACTCTGTTCACTTTGCTGCTATAGCAGGCATATCACCAGATGCCACTTGGAGGCTTTTGCTCTGACATCAGTGGAGTATCGTTAAAAGTGGCTGTTGCTGCAGTGCTGACCATGCGAGCTGCGCCACCCATAGCCTGAACTGATGCTGCTGCAATACCTACTGCCGTCCTTCTGTGATCATGTCAACCAGTCGACCTGTGTGCTGTGTGCTGTCACTTGGGCTGTCAAGTCCTGCATGAGTTGCTGATGGTCTGTATCTGTTGCCGGGTCTGGGGTAGGAGTGTGTCGCTGGTGGGGGTAAGAGCTCGTAGGTGGCTGCGGATGTCGTGCTTGGTGCTATTGCCAGCCTCTTGGGCATCCTCTCTGCCAGGTCTACTACAGTACAGTGTCTAGCTGCACACCCAGATATTGCACAACAGCAAATTTGGAACCATGCTGGACTGCGCAAGGCTCCATAGGTGGTGCAGGAACTGAGCGGGCCTCCGGTTGCCGCATTCTTGTTGGTGCAGCAGTTTCTGTACTCGCTGCTCCTTGGACAATGAAATCCTGCATATCAATTCGTCCTTAAGCCGCTTGTAGGAGGATTGTGCTATCGATATGATTGTTATGTCCCGTACTTTGGCTGTGTAATTCTGTTGCAGTTAGTTCACAACATGTCCATATTTCACGAGGTCACCTGCGATATTAGAAAAACTGCCTCCACTTGACTAAAGCACGTGACTGGGTCGCTGGGTCGAAAGGAGGGCTGCTGCCTAATCAACACAGGTCTGGTGCTGGTCGCTGCTCCAGTGGTGGCAGAGGGCAGCAGTGTGCCACTGTTTCGCATGTGCGAATTTTCATGAGCTGCCTCTGGGAGGGCAGAGTCTGTGCGCTTCGGCCTTGCCTGCAGCTTGCTTTCCAGCAACTGATTACATGCCGACAGCTCTTCTTGTTGCCTTTGAAGATTATCCACAGTCGCCGTTGTACTACTGCATTAACATCTCATGCAAAAGGGACACACTAAAAGTACTGAGGCACACGCAAATAAAACACACACAAAAAGGATAAATATTGTCCGTGTGAGATTACAGGCAACATCTGAAAGTGAGTCCACTCATGATTCCTGGTCACTCATGCCAATTGAGACTTCCACCACATGTTTTTGCCTACAAATGATCACGTGGGGGTCACTACTGAAGCAAGAGATGCATGGTTCATGGTCACTTTCAAAACTGTCGTACTGTGGGCCAGCTCACTAGCATGCCCATGCATTAAGTCCAAGCCGTAGACAGAGTTGACAGTAATTAAATACATGTCATAACGCACAACACATTTATTCTCAGCAACATAAATAGACTGAAAAGTTATAACAAATACACTGTAAACGTCCATAGGGGCACTCACATGACTGCGCCAAATGGCTCGTCCACTGATCCCAGAGGGTATGCACTCCTCAGTAACTGAGCGCGCAGTACAGACTCGTGGCCAAGGAAGACAATGGACACACGTCTGCTTTAGCATGTGAATGTTGTCTCATCTTGTGCATGCCGTTTAATTTGCGAGTGCAAGAAATGCAGTGAATGGGTGGGGGCTACCCGATTTGCGTACACGAATGTTGTGCTCGACCACATGGACTGTGTGGCTGGCGAGATCACAGAACGATGCAAATGTCCATTGAGTAACAGCTGCTAGCTCGCACTGGTGTCTCTCTGTGTCCTGCGTGCGTTGTCTGCATTTGCTGTGGTGCTGTGTTGCTGCCACAATATGTATGAAAAATTAACATATCTTATGATGTTACAGTTACCTCTCTCACTCCATGTGCATTAGTATATTTAAATCAAGTAAAAAATAGAGAGAGAGAGAGAGAGAAGAGAGAGAGGGAGAGAGAGAGAGAGAGAGAGAGAGAGAGAGAGAAGGAGAATGACACATTGTATGACACAATTTCTACACTTACACAAAGCAGATCTTGTATTCATCACAAAGGGGCCTTTGAACCTTGCAAGGAAACTAAATTTCTGCAATCGATGCTTGAAATCCATATCAAGTGCTTCAGTTGCTTGAGCTTTAGCAACTGCCAATCTCTTACTGTAATCAATCCCACGATGAACAGTCTGTAAGTACAAAAATTTTGCAAACTAATTAAATTACAGAATTTTATCTTAAAATGAGAAGAAAACAGCTGAAATCTTATAAACATAACAAACATAAACATAACTACCATAACAAATACATGAAGAAGAGCTTGGTGAAGAAACTAAGTGATGATCACACTGATAGCGGCAAGTAGGTAAAGACATCTATTAGTTCAGATTTTCAGCTCCAGCATTTATGTTTTAACAATTTGATCTACACGGAAAGGAAAAGTTGATGAAAGATAGAAACAACTCAAAGAAGAGAATACAATTAAAACAAGCTATACTGAAATTAGAAGACATCGCAGATTCTGTAAAGGAAAAAATTAACAAACAACCTTAGCTTTCATGAGAAAGTTAAGAGTGTGGTACAAAAAACTAACAAAACTGAAAGACGGAAATAAATTGTAACACTAAATTAAAGAAAATAATATGCATAATTCAAGAGACATATGATGCTTCAACAGAGGTGAGTTAATAAATTAGTAGCGAAAAAGTGCAAAAACAGAAATAATGACATAAGTAGGAAGATGAGTAATGAAAAGTAGGAAAAAGTCAAGATATGGCTGTCAGTTAATCCACATGGTTATCAAGACCCCTTCTAGAGATAGTTCTCATCTGCAAACATTGTCAATGCTTGTATTAGAAAAGAGACTATGAACACATGAATGGTGGACTAAGTAACAAATAACTGACAGTAGGCAGTAGATCGCGCAGTAATGTACAATAGACCTATAATGGATTGCTTGTGCATATGATCCATATTCATACCAATGCAGTAGCATAACAAACATAAACATAACTACCATAAGAAATACATGAAGAAGAGCTTGGTGAAGAAACTAAGTGATGATCACACTGATAGCAGCAAGTAGGTAAAGAAATCTATTAGTTCAGATTTTCAGCTCCAGCATTTATGTTTTAACAATTTGATCTACACGGAAAGGAAAAGTTGATGAAAGATAGAAACAATTCAATTAATTGGAGGAGTCTGACAGATCCATAGTTCTCTACATAATCATCTACAAACAAAACAAATCCCAATAATGAAACTAGAATCAAATAATATCAAAAATAGTTCTTGCATACA
Source organism: Schistocerca americana (assembly GCF_021461395.2). Taxonomy (NCBI): domain Eukaryota; kingdom Metazoa; phylum Arthropoda; class Insecta; order Orthoptera; family Acrididae; genus Schistocerca; species Schistocerca americana. The sequence continues at coordinate 423,972,679 of NC_060121.1, read as the reverse complement.
ACATAACTGCAGAAATACGAGTAATAAAAGGCAACAAAAATGCTAGTTTTGAGAAGCAGAACATCCTTTGTCTCACAGAAAGGGAGGAAAGGAATATTATCTTATTATGATATCTTCTTACAGGACAGAATGGCTGCCAGTAGCCTACTTCTTCAGGAGGCCAAATTCTTAGTACTTGTGATAGACACAGATAAAAGTACAAGAAATAATCCTAGCTTTTGGAAATGTTAGTTTTTTCCTCAGGGAGGAAATAAGGATACAATGGACCCATCTGCTGTAAGGTTATGGGGAGACAAAAGATGTAGGGAAGGTGTTAGAGAAAGTAGGACCTCAACAATGAAAAAGTTTGACTCATTAAAGGAAACTGCTGGTTAGTTATTCTATCTAATAATTTCATCATTTTCTCAAGGGAATGTTCTTCTTGGTACAGTCATAATACCTTAAGAAATTTCAATATATTTTCTTAAGTTGTAAAAGACGTCAGTTGCGAGATATTGTTGTCAGAACTGCAACTGTAGATGTAATGCCACAAAAATAAATATATATGGGGAAAGTGTTGATAGAAATTGTTCTTAGACCACCGTAACATACAATGAGAGAGAGAGAAGGAGAGAAATATCAGCATTGGCATTTTTATAGCCATTTGAATTCTTCAACTAAATGATACAAAACCCAATTTATACAGGGTGTACTTTAAGTCCGGCAACACTTTCAATTATTTATTGCACAAGAACTAAACATTGTACAGATATCACACATATGTCATTTTGAAGAGAAACCCTGAAAGATTTTTTTCATGTATACCACCACAGCGTAGTTTGGTAATTTGCCGATAGTTAGCGCTAGTCGCAAACATGGCGAGTTCAGCTGCGGAGCGAGCTTTCTGTGTGTTGGAGTTCGACAAAAACAAGTGTGCTACAACTGTTCAATAGATGTTTAGAACCAAGTTCAGTAAGAAGCCATCAACAAGGAAGGCCATTTACCACTGGCATAACAAATTCGTTACGATGAGTTGCTTGTGCCCGGCAAAGAGAAGCGGATGTCCCAGTGTGAGTGAAGCGGATGTCCCAGTGTGAGTGAAGTGAATATGGAGCACGTACAAGACACATTCATAAGGAGTCCAAAGAAATTGGTGCGTCGTGCAACCTGTGAACTCAAAATGGCTCCAATGACAGTGTGGAAAGTCCTGCGACAGAAGCTGTCTATGAAACCATTCAAATTGGAGCTAGTGCAATGGCTCTATGACAATGACAAAGACAAGTGTTTTGAGTTTTGTTCGCAGTTGCAACAATTGAATGAGGATGGGGATGGCATTGTTAATCACTTAATTTTTAGCGGTGAAGCCACTTTTCCCACTAATGGGAAAGTGATCAGGCATAATTGTTGAATCTGGGGTACAAAGCATCCACGCAAACGCATTGAATTTGAATGTGATTCCCCAAAGGTAAATGTTTTTTGTACCTTGTCTCGTCGAAAACTGTATGGGCCATTCTTCTTCGCTGAGAGCACTGTCACTGGATATTCCTACTTGGACATTTTGCAGCAATGGCTATGCCTCAAATGCAATCAGACTCTCCGTTCATCTTTCAGCAGGATGGGGCTCCATCCCATTTTCATCGTGAAGTTCATGGGTACCTGAACATGGAGCTGCTGTATCGATGGACCAGCTGTGCTATAGAAGGAGACAGCTGTTTCATGAAATGGCCTCCCCAATCACCAGATCTCACTCCATGTGACCTTTTTCTGTGGGGACATATTAAAGATCTTGTGTATGTACCACCTCTACCACGTGATAGCTCCATGAGAGAATACGGGAAGCGATTGTCAGTCGACGATGCCATGTTGGGATGGGAATGGCAAGAATTTGATTATCTTATTGACATCTGCTGGGTTACTCATGGTTCACATATCAAATGTTTGTAAAAAAACACTTTCAGAATTTCTCTTCATAATGCAATATGTATGACATCTCTACAATGTTCAGTTCTTGTGCAATAAATAGTTGAAAGTGTTCCCGGACTTTATTTACACCCTGTAAAAGTGCAAAGGAGAGTTACACAAAAAAGAAACATTATCTGTGAAAAAACTGAAAACCATAACAGTTTACCATCATATTATGAGTTGATTGGGGACAAATACTGAACTCAGAAAGATCTGACAATGCAAGTGTTGTCAAATGATATTCAGAGTTACATTAACTTTGAATCTACAGTGTGTGTGAGATTCTCATTCTTGCATCTTGTAATAATATGCTAAGTATCTTTTCACCAAAAAGCATTGCACACTCAAACAATATACTTGTATCCACAAACTGTTAGGGTAATTCTCTAACTCATTCCTGGAAATTCTTCCTCCTGTTTAATTTCAGTGATTAGCTATGTGAATTGATTAGCAATAGATATAATTGATTAAAATATTATTTAAAGAAGTAAAAAAAGACCAAGGTAGATTTCTCATTCAATTTTATGAGTATGTGACAGTATAAATCTAAAAAAAGATAAATTAGAGACATAGGTTTTTATTTAGGTTTTTGTGTGAAAGCAGATGATGGTGTTTCGCATTATTATTGCTGTTTACACCCACAAACCAAACTGCCACAAACTGTCATCACCTCAAAAAAAAATCTAGGGTGGCCAGATAAAGTTGTTCTGCCATTTCTTCCTGGTGGAGAAACAATCTGAAGGCTCTAAAAGTTCAAGACAAGAAGCATATTTTTCTGCCTGCATGTTTCTTACTCCTTAAATGAATACTACATCTCAGTGGCTGATAAGTAACAATCTTGTCAGCCTCACAAAGTATAACCCATTTTTTTCCTTTTTAATCCAATGTACAGGAATTTGAAACTTCATCAATCCTTTCCAATAATCCTGTATTATGAAACATGTAATTTCTACAAAAGATAAAGATTCTCTATACTGGTCATTAAAAACAACTCCTAACAAAAGATGGTGTAACGATAGGAGGAAGGCCATCCAAAGAGGGTGGGATTACTGGTAGTTGGGAGTTCCAAGGTTAGATGTGTAATTGGGCTCTTTAGGAATAAGGCTACGATGGAGGGGAAGGAATCCAATGTGCACTTTGTGTGCAGACCTGGAGGAGCCATTCCAGATGTGGAACAGACACTTCCAGATACCATGAAGAGCACAGGGTGTAGCCACCTGCAAGTGCTGGCTCATGTTGGTAGTAACAATGTATATCGCTAGGGATCAGAAGAGATTCTCTCTGCTTTCTGGTGGCTAGCTGAAGTAATAAAGACTGCTACTCTTGTTTGCGATATGAAAGCAGAAATCACCATTCATAGTACTGTCGACAAAACTGACTGTGGTCCTTTGATACAGACCCGAGTGGAGGGTCCAGATTAGAGGCTCAGGTGGTTCTGTGACCATGTAGAGGTGGGTTTCAGGGTTCCGTTAAATAGGTCAGGAGTCCACTACATGCAGGAAGTGGCTGTACAGGAAGTAGGGACTGTGTGGAGGGGATTGGTTGGTTTTTTAGGTTAGAGGGTCTTGGGAATGTGCAGGAAGGGCTTCAGTCTAAAAGGGTGCCAGACGAACACAACAAGAGAGCAGACATATGAACAATCAATATTGTAGTTGTAAACTGTCATAGCTTTGTTGGGAAAGAACCAGAGCTCCAAGAGCCAATACAAAGTACTGAATCTCAAATTGTTATAGATACGGAAAACTGGCTAAAGCCGGAAACAAATTCAATTGAAATTTTTACAGAAGACTTAAGCATGTTCAAAAAGGGTTAATTAAATACAGTTGGTGGTGGAATGTTTATTGCTGCTAGAAGTTGTTTACCTTCTAGTGAAATTGGAGTAGATAGTTCCTGTGAGTCAGTAAGGGTAGATATTATATTTGTCAACAGGAATAAATTAATAATTGGTTCTTTTATCAACCCCCAGCTCAGATGAAAAAGTTGCTGAACCATTGAAAGAAAACTTTTGAGTGTCACTACAAAAAGATAACACACTCATAAAATTATAGTTGATGTTGACTTCAATCTACCTCTGATATGTTGGCAAAAATACATGTTTAATGTCAGTAGTAGACATAAGACACTGTCCAAAATTGCACTGAATGCCTTCTCAGAAAATTATTTTGAACAGCTAATTCATGAGCCCACTCAGAGTGTAAATGATTGCGAAGACATACTTGACCTCACAGCAACAAATAATCCTGGCCAAATATGGGGCATCATGACAGATAAAAAGACGAGGGACCACAAGGTTGTTGTAACTAGACTGAATACCGCAACATCCAAACCCACCAAAAATAAATGCAATGTTCATCTATTTAAAAAGGAAAATAAAAATTCACTTGACAGCTTCCTAAAAGACAGTTTCCACTCCTACCAATCTGACTGTGTAAATGCGGACCAGATGTGGTTTAAATTCAATGAAATTGTATCAATAATGAAATTGTATCAATATCAATTGAGAGATAATTACCAAATAAATTAATAACAGTTGCTACTGATCCCCCATGGCAAACAAAACAGGTCAGAACACTATTGCAGTAGCAACAAAAAATGCAAGTCAAATTTTAAACAACACAAAACCCACAAGATCGGAGAAGTTTTACAGAACGTTGAAATTTAATATGAACTTGAATGTGAGATGGTTTTAATAGTTTCCACAATGAAACTGTCTCAAAATCTGGAACAAAACCCAGAGAGATTCTGGTCATACTTAAAGTACACCAGTGGCAAGATGCAATCAATACCTCCACTGTGCAATAACAATGATGGTGTTATTAATGAAAGTGCCACTAAAGCAGAGTTACTATTAAACGGTTTTACAAAATTCCTTCACAGGAAGAAGATGAAGCAAATATTCCAGAATTTGAATCAAGAACAACAGACAACATGAGTAACTTAGAACTATATATCCTGGATGTAGCGACACAGCTTAAAACACTTGAGAAAAGCAAGGCTTCCTGTCCAGATTGATTGTGTACCAGTCAGGTTGCATTCAGAGTATGCTGATATAATAGCTCCAGACTTAGCAATCATATACAACCGCTCACTCATAGAAAGATCCACACCCAGAGATTGGAAAGTTGCACAAGTCGTACTAATACAAAAGAAAGGAAATAGGACTAATATGCTATATTACAGACCCATATCATTAATTGCGATTTGCTGTAGAATTTTGGAACATACGAGGGGCTACCCACAAAAAGAGGAATAACATTGCCGTAGGTAGAGTTTGTGTAGTACGCATTTCTGCTGTCAGGCGTATATAATGCAATTCATTGCCCCAGTTCAGTGCTGCCTATGTTGTCAACATGGCTTGTTCTGTTCACCTGCATTGATTGTTTTTCCTAGCAGTGTTTTGTTTTATATGATGGCAAGCTTAAGTGAACAACATGAAGCAGTGAAATTTTGTTTTCTACTTGATAAAAATGCTGCTGAAACTGTTTTGATGTTGAAAACAGTTTGCCAATATGACACTATGGGAAAAACTCAAAGGTAGAAGTGGTTTAGTTAATTTAAAGATGACGACATGTCGACTGATGACAATCTTCAATCTGGATGTCTATCAGCTGCCCAAATCAACGAAAATGTTGAAAAAATTCAGAACTTTTGTTCAGTTCATCAACAGACAACTGATCAACTGTCGGAGATGAGTGGTTTACCTTGGAGCTTGGTTCAGCGAATTTCAACAGAAGATTTTGGCAGACAGGAGACTGGTTCTACCAATTTGACAACACACCTGTATACACAGACATATCTGTTAGACGGTTCTTGGCTAAAAATGGCACGGTTCCACTGCCACACAGACCTTACTCACCTTACCTGGCTCTGCGTGACTTTTTCTTATTTCCATGTATGAAAAGGGGGCATGAAAAGACACCGACTTGACAAAACTAAAAAAGACAAGAAAAATACGAGGGAGGAACTGTTAGCCATTTCTAAAGATGACTACAAGAAATGTTTCGAACAGTGGAAGCACTGGTGAGGCATATGTATTAGTTGTAATGGAGAGTATTTTGAAGGGGATACGGTTGTTTTGTAAACAATTTGAAAATATATAGCTTTTAACAAATATTTTGCGTTTTCTTTGGGTACCCACTTGCACACTGTGCTCAAACATTATGAATCACCTTGAAGGACAAATTTTATTGACAAACAGTGAACGATGTCAGAAAATATTGTTCTTGTGAAGCACAACTAGCTCTCTATTCTCATGAAGTAATGAGTGATGTCAACAGGGAACATCAAACTGAGATCCCATATTTTTAGATTTCCAGGAGGCTCTTGATACTTTTCCTCAGAAGTGACTCCTAATTAAATTGCATGCCTATGGAGTATAATCTCTGTTGTGTGACTGGATTCACGATTTCCTGTCAGAAAGTCACAGTTCATAATAACTGACACAAAGTCATCAAGTACAACAGAAGTAATAACTGGCATTCCCGAAGGAAGTATTTTAGGCCCTCTGTTGCTCCTGATCTACATGAATGATATAGGACACATTCTGAGCAGTCCTATTAAATTGTTTGCAGATGATGCTGTCCTTTACCCTCATGTAATGTCATCAGATGATCACATGATTTAAACAAATTATCTGTATGGTGCAGAAAGTAGAAACTGTCTATAAATCATAAAAAGTGTTAATACTTCCACATGAGCATTAAAAAGAATCCACTAAATTTGTTACAAGATAAATCACACAAATCCATAGGCTGTAAACTCAGCTAAATACTAGGGATTACAATTATGAATAATGTAAATCAGAGTGATTACACAGATAATGTAGAGGACAAAGCAAACCAAAGACTGTGTTTATTGGCAGAACACTTTGAAAATGTAACAGGCTTACTAAAGGGACTCCTTATCCTGCGATTTTCCACCCTCTTCTGGAGTATTGCTGGGCGGGGTGGGGTCCACATCAGAAAGCCTGTCCCTATCAGAGGACGCCAAAAAAGTTGAAAGAACGGCAGCTTGTTTTGTGTTATCATGAGATAGGGGAGCGAGTGCCACAGATATGATACATGAACTGGGGTGGCAGTCATTAAAGCAAAGATGTTTTTCACTGTGGCAGGGCCTTCTCATGAAATTTCAATAGTCAGAGAGCGAAAATATTTTGTTGGCGCCACCTACACGGGGAGAAATTATCATCACAATAAAATAAGAGGAAACAGAGCTTGCACTGAAAGATTAATTTGTTCGCATTCCCCGTGCGCTGCTGAAGTGGAACAGTAGAGAAGCAGCTTAAAGGTGGTTCGATATACCCTCTGCCAGACATTTAACTGTGAATTGGAGAGTAATCATGTAGATGTAGATGTAGATCAAATGTATAAGATTTGTAGATGATATGTTATTACCGAGTGAAACTGAAAAGGTAATTGACACTGTGTTGAAAGAACTGGGCAGCAGCTGTGATGAATATGAAATGGAGATCAATGTAAAAATACTAAGACAGTGATTTTTACAAGGCACTCATGGAACTGTGTTGTTGTCGTGGCCTTCAGTCCTGAGACTGGTTTGATGCAGCTCTCCATGCTATTCTATCCTGTGCAAGCTTCTTCATCTCCCAGTACCTACTGCAGCCTACATCCTTCTGAATCTGTTTAGTGTATTCATCTCTTGGTCTCCCCCTACGATTTTTACCCTCCACGTGGCCCTCCAATACTAAATTGGTGATCCCTCTATGCCTCAGAACATGTCCTACCAACCGATCCCTTCTTCTAGTCAAGCTGTGCCACAAGCTCCTCTTCTCCCCAATTCTGTTCAATACCTCCTCATTAGTTATGTGATCTACCCATCTAATCTTCAGCATTCTTCTGTAGCACCACATTTCGAAAGCTTCTATTCTCTTCTTGTCTAAGCTATTTATTGTCCACATTTCACTTCCGTACATGGCTACACTCCATATAAATCCTTTCAGAAACGACTTCCTGACATTTAAATCTATACTCGATGTTAACAAATTTTTCTTCTTCAGAAACGCTTTCCTTGCCATTGCCAGTCTACATTTTATATCCTCTCTACTTCGACCATCATCAGTTGTTTTGCTCCCCAAATAGCAAAACTCCTTTACTACTTTAATTGTCTCATTTCCTAATCTAATTCCCTCAGCATCACCTGACTTAATTCGACTACATTTCATTATCTTTGTTTTGGTTTTGTTGATGTTCATCTTATACCCTTCTTTCAAGACACTGTCCATTCCGTTCAACTGCTCTTCCAAGTCCGTTGCTGTCTCTGACAGAATTACAATGACATCGGCGAACCTCAAAGTTTTTATTTCTTCTCCATGGATTTGAATACCTACTCCAAACTTTTCTTTTGTTTCCTTTATTGCTCGCTCAATATACAGATTGAATAACATCGGGGATAGACTACAACCCTGTCTCACTCCCTTCCCAACCACTGCTTCCCTTTCATACTCCTCGACTCTTATAACTGCCATCTGCTTTCTGTACAAATTGTAAATAACCTTTCGCTCCCTGTATTTTACCCCTGCCACCTTCAGAATTTGAAAGAGAGTATTCCAGTCAACATTGTCAAAAGCTTTCTCTAAGTCTACAAATGCTAGAAACATAGGTTTGCCTTTTCTTAATCTTTCTTCTAAGATAAGTTGTAGGGTCAGTATTGCTTCACGTGTTCCAACATTTCTATGAAATCCAAACTGATTTTCCCCGAGGTCGGCTTCTATCAGTTTTTTCATTCGTCTGTAAAGAATTTGCGTTAGTATTTTGCAGCCGTGACTCATTAAACTGATAGTTCGGTAATTTTCACATCTGTCAACACCTGCTTTCTTTGGGATTGGGATTATTATATTCTTCTTGAAGTCTGAGGGTACTTCGCCTGTCTCATACATCTTGCTCACAAGATGGTAGAGTATTGTCAGGACTGGCTCTCCCAAGGCTGGCAGTAGTTCTAATGGAATTTTGTCTACTCCGGGGGCCTTGTTTCAACTCAGGTCTTTCAGTGCTCTGTCAAACTCTTCACGCAATATCATATCTCCCATTTCATCTTCATCTACAAACTCTTCCATTTCCATAATATTGTCCTCAAGTACATCGCCCTTGTACAGACCCTCTATATACTCCTTCCACCTTTCTGCTTTCCCTTCTTTGCATAGAATTGGGTTTCCATCAAAGCTCTTGATATTCATGCAAGTGGTTCTCTTTTCTCCAAAGGTCTCTTTAATTTTCCTGTAGGCAGTATCTATGTTACCCCTAGTGAGATAAGCCTCTACATCCTTACATTTGTCCTCTAGCCATGCCTGCTTAGCCATTTTGCACTTCCTGTCGATCTCATTTTTAAGACGTTTGTATTCCATTTTGCCTGCTTCTTCTTCTTCGTTTCACCCAACTTTGGGGTACGTTGAATCAATCACTTCTGTGTGTTCTGTGCCTTTCTTTTCGCCCAGTACTGCTTCATTCTTTCTGATCTTGCTTTTCTTTCCTCATCAGAGATGACAATCGTTCTTTTCTTTCTATTTTGGAGCTGGAATCCCTCTTTTCTGTCTTTGCTTATCATTTTTGCGGTCCTGTCTGTGAGCATTTTTTCTGTGATGTGTAGTTCTCTTAAGTCTTTCTCTGTTTGGATAAACCAATTTGGTTTGGATTTTTTATTCCTGAAGTAGTCAAACATTCTTTTTGTAAGTCTATTTGGGTTCATTCTGAGAATGTGCCCATAAAACTCAATTCTTCTTTTCCTCATTGTATCCGAAAGTTTTTCTGTGGTTTTGTAGAGTGTTTCATTTTTGGTATGAATTAGTTTGTCGTTATGAAATTTGGGGCCTAAAATTTCTCTCAATATTTTTCTTTCTTTGATCTCTAGCCTTTCAATTGGGCCATGGTTAGTGATAGATAATGTCTCAGCTGCATATAGTGCTTCTGGTTTAATGACAGTGTTGTAATGTTTTATTTTTGAATTCCATGAGAGGGACTTTTTATTATAAGTATTTTTAGTAAGCTGAAAGGCTAGTTCAACTTTGTTTCTTCTTAATTCTATTGCTTTTTTCTCAAGGGCGTTCCAGCTAATCCATTCACCAAGATATTTGAATTCTTTAACAATTTCGATCTTTTGGTCTCTTACTTTAAGATATTTCATTGGCTTTTTTATATTTGTGATTATTTTGGTTTTTTCAAAAGAAATTTTAAGGCCTATTTTCTCTGCTTGTTTCTGTAATTCGAGGATCTGTTCTTTGGCTTCTTCCCATGTTTCAGCTAGTAGGGCCATATCATCTGCAAATGCTAGGCAATTAACCTTGATGCCTTTGTTTTTTGTTCCTAGTCGGATTCCACTATTGATTTTCTTGTTCCATTCTCTTACTATATTTTCTAGGGCACAGTTAAATAACAATGGAGAGAGTCCATCACCTTGTCGTACTCCAGTTTTTATCTCAAATAGGTCTGAGAGTTCTCCCATAAATTTAATTTTGGAGTATGTGTTGGTGATGGTTTCTCTAATTAGGTTTGTAGTTTTATTGTCTAGGTTCAATTCTTTTAATATGGAGATTACAGATTCCCTGTCTATGGAGTCGTACGCCTTTTGAAAGTCAATGAATGTGATGACATGCGCTTTTGCTCTCGATTTTTGGTAGGCCATAAGATTTTTGAGGTTTAGAATTTGTTCTGGGCAGGATCTTCCCTTTCTGAAGCCTGCCTGGTATTCTCCAAGTTGACAATCTAGCTGGGGTTCTGCTCTGTTCAAAAGGACTTTAGACAGTATTTTGTATGTTACGTCAAGGAGCGAAATCCCTCTGTAATTGTTGGGGTCTGTTCTGGATCCCCTCTTATGAATTGGGTGAATGAGGGCCATCTTCCATTCATCCGGAATTCTTTCTGTTTTCCATATTTCTTCAAATATGTTTTGGAGAGATTCTATGGCATTTCTATTGACATTTTTCCACAGTTCAGCTGTAATTTGGTTCTCTCCCGAAGCCTTATAGTTTTTGAGATTCAAAATGATTGATTGTAGTTCCTCGACGGTGGGTGGTTCTGAGTTAGGACTTGTTGAAGTTGAGTTGCTGAAATCCATTTTTTCAATTGGTTCTTTACAGTTGAGAAGGTTTCTGAAATATTCCCTCAAAATTTTGCAATTATCCCTGTTGTTGTGTGCAATATTACCATTTTTATCTTGTAATTGGAGTGTCGGTGGGCTGTACTTGGTTATTTTTTGTTTAAAAGTTCTGTAAAAGCTCCTAGTCTTGTTTTTGTTGAAGTCTTCGTTGATCTGCAAAAGGAGTTGATCTTCTTGTGCTTTTTTAATTCTTTTGAGGTTTTTACTCACTAGTTTTCTTACACTCAGGAAATTTTGCCTATTATATTCATTTTTCTGAGATTGCATCTGTTGCCATGCTTTCTTTCTTTGCTCAATAAGTTTGTCACATTCCTCTGTCCACCATGCGTGTTTTTTGATTTTGGTTATAGGTGCTATTTGTTCAGCTTTGGTTAGTAGGCTTTCCTTCATTTGATCCCAATTTTGGTTCCTTATATCTTGACTCGCGAGGGGAAACTCCTTCGAATTCATTATCTTTTCTGGATCGTATCTTCTGCTTTTGGGTTTACTGTTTCTATCTTTCCTTTTGGGGATAATTTTGAGTTTTATTTTAGAAAGATAGTGATCAGAATCCAAGTTTGCTCCTCTGAGTACTTTGACATTTTGTATTTCTGTATGGTGTTTCCATTTTATCGCCACATGATCAAGTTGAAATTCACCCAAGTGTGGGTTTGGTGAGGTCCATGTCTTCTGTTTTCTGGGTAGTCTCTTAAAGGCTGTGGATTTCAGGATCAAGCCACGCGCTTGGCACAGTTCTACTAATCTGACTCCATTTTGGTTAGTTCTATTGTACGCTGGGTAGTTTCCAACAATATTTTTGTATTTCTTCTCTTTTCCTACTTGAGCATTGAAGTCCCCCGTAAGTATGATGTTGTGTTTGTCTGGGATCTTTTGCACCGCGTCATCTAGTTGTTCCCAAAAACGTTCCACCTTTTCCTTATTTTTCCTATTGTCTTCATTTATGAGGGCATGTGCATTCACAATTGTGTATACTCTATTAGCAGATTTAAAAGTGAGTGTGGAGAGTCTTTCCGATTGTGATTGAAAGCTGATAATGGAGTCTAAAATACTTTTATCTATCATAAAGCCCGTTCCGAGGTGGGGTGTGTTTTTCATTATTCTTTTGCCTACCTTTCCTTTGTATATTCTGAAACCTCCGGAATCAAAATTGTTTTCATCTATGTATCGAGTTTCTTGTAGTGATGTTATGAGTATTCTATGATGTTTGAGGGTATCTGTAAGATGTTTTAATTTTCCTGTTTTTAAAAGAGAGTTTACATTGAAAGTAGCTATGTAACTTGTTTTTTTACATTTCAATTTGCTTGATGTCTTATCATGTCCCGATTCATCTCTGTGCAATGCTGCAGACTCCCCAGAATCCGATAGTCTGCTTCATTTACTGCATTTTTATATTTTCTCCTTTCATTAATTAAATTCAATATTTCTTCTGTTACCCAAGGGTTTCTACTAGCCCTCGTCTTTTTACCTATTTGATCCTCTGCTGCCTTCACTATTTCATCCCTCAAAGCTATCCATTCTTCTTCTACTGTATTTCTTTCTCCCATTCCTGTCAATTTTTCCCTTAAACTCTCCATGAAACTCTGTACAACCACAGGTTCTTTCAGTTTATCCAGGTCCCATCTCCTTAAATTCCCACCTTTTTGCAGTTTCTTCAGTTTTAATCTACACTCATGGAATATGAAAGTGAAAATTCACGTTGAGTTAGTGAAACATATCCATAACCCGAAGTATCTAGCGTGTAAAATAACCAATAACATGACATGTAATCAAGAAATAAAGACAAAGTTAGCTACTGCAAAACAAATGTTTTACATAGGGAAGTGCATTTTCAGTGGTCTATTAAATATGCCATGAATAAAATATTAGTAAAGTGTTTTCATGAAATGCTGACCCGTATTTGCCAAACATGGACACATGTGACCAACAGAGAAGAAATGATTAAGAGACTTTTATGATGTGGATTTGGGAAAGAATGGAAAGCGTAAAAAGGACAGGTTAATAAGATATTATGCTGTGTTACACAGAGGATAAATACTGAAAACAATTAAAAGGAGGAAAAGACAGCTAAGACACTGGATAAGAAGAAACCTCATAATGAAGGATGCACTAGGAGAAATGTTGACTGGGAAGAGGACCTAAGAAAGAAACCAATTAACTGACAGCATCCAGATAAGTGCTTTATATGCAGTTACCAAAAGGATGACAGGAAACTGTGAACCCTGACGAATACTGAACCTGCAGTGATGGACCTGCCTTATGGGCAGAACACAACATCATCATCACCATCATCATTTGTGGCAAGGTACCTCTGCATGAATGGAAATAATCTCACAAATTATTGTGAGCGTCAAGTCAAAAATATTCAGCTAGTAATATCTGATCATATGCAAATGCTAGGGATTCAGCTTTCACAATTTGTCTTCTTTAGCCCAGACAACTCCCTCTCTATTTATTGCAATTTTTCACATTCTCATGTAGTAGGTCTCCATGAAATTTAATTAGAAGGGAAAAAAAATTTCTATTTTATATATTCAAGATTCTTTATTAATCAGTGATTACTTATACTATTCCACAGTAAGTGGTGAATTGAAGCCATTCAAGAACAAGAACATGGAACATGGCAATAAATATGTTTTGATTCTGGGGGCTTCAGAATATAGAAAGGAAAGGTAGACAAGAAAATATGAAAAACACACTCCACATTGGAACTGGCTTCATGGTAGATAAAAATATTTTGGACTACATTATCAAATTTGAATCACAAGACTCTCCACACTTACCCCCAAATTTGCTAACAAAGTAAACAGATTGATGTGAAATTTAAAATTATCCCAGCGTGCAGATTGTTCTATAAAATTTCGGAACTGCCAGATGTCTTCAACTCACTGGTACAATACTTTGGTGCAGAATCTTCTGGCCATCCTCAGGTGAATACCGATGAGCAAAACACTAAGCTCCCCTATTTAACACCCCGCCGGCACATGCTTAGTGTCCTATTTGGCACTGTTCATGCATTGTTTGAGCGCACACACTTCTCCTGTATGTCTGTATGCGGTTCTCCACGGCCTCCATGGTGAAAGCTTGCATCTTGATATCAAAATGATTGATTTACAATGGTAAGGTCACAAGACGATGCCAATCATGCAGAGCATGAAGTTTTTCTATCATCACGTCCCACATTCACTGGAAACTGCCATCTTGGGTCATAAGATACTCAAGTTATATTTCCACTGATTCACTGATGATTGACCTTCAAACTTTTATTCATTATACATACAGGGTGGTCCATTGATCGTGACCAGGCCAAATATCTCACGAAATAAGCAACAAACGAAAAAACTACAAAGAACGAAAGTAGCTTGAAGAGGGAAACCAGATGGCGCTATGGTTGGTCCACTAGATGGCACTGCCATAGGTCAAACGGATATCAGCTGCACTTTTTTAAATAGGAACCCCCATTTTTTATTACATATTCGTGTAGTGCGTGAAGAAATATGACTGTTTTAGTTGGACCACTTTTTTCGCTTTGTGATGGATGGCGATGTAATAATCACAAACATATGGCTCACAATTTTAGACGAACTGTCGGTAACAGGTAGGATTTTTAAATTAAAATAAAGAACGTAGGTACGTTTGAACATTTTATTTCGGTTGTTCAAATGTGATACATGTACCTTTGTGAACTTATCATTTCTGAGAATGCATGCGCACATTAATGCAATAAATGCTCAAAATGATATCCGTCAACCTCAATGCATTTGGCAATATGTGTAACGACATTCCTCTTAATAGAGAGTAGTTCAACTTCCGTAATGTTTGCACATGCATTGACAATGTGCTGATGCATGTTGTCAGGCATTTTCGGCAGATCATGATAGCAAATATCCTTCAACTTTCCCCACAGAAAGAAATCCAAGGACATCAGATTCGGCGAATGTGCGGGCCATGGTATGGTGCTTCGATGACCACTCCACCTATCATGAAATATGCTATTCAATACAGCTTCAACCGCACGTGAGCTATGTGCCAGACATCCATCACGTGGGAAGTACATCGCCATTCTGTCAAGCAGTGAAACATCTTGTAGTAACATCGGTAGAACATTACGTAGGAAATCAGCATACATTGCACCATTTAGATTGCCACCAATAAAATGGGGGCCAATTATCCTTCCTCCAATAATGCCACGCCATACATTAACCCGCCAAGGTCGCTGATGTTCCACTTGTCACAGCCATCGTGGATTTTCCGTTGCCCAATAGTGCATATTATGCTGGTTTACGTTACTGCTGTTGGTGAATGACGCTTCGTCGCTAAAAAGAATGCATGCAAAAAATCTGTCATCGTCCCGTAATTTCTCTTGTGCTCAGTGGCAGAACTGTACACGACGTTCAGAGTCATCACCATGCAATTCCTAGTGCACAGAAATATGGTATGGGTGCAATCGATGTTGATGTAGCATTCTCAACACCGACATTTTTTAGATTCCCGATTCTCGCGCAATTTGTCTGCTACTGATGCGCGGATTAGCCACGACAGCAGCTAAAACACCTACTTGGGCATCATCATTTGTTGCAGGTCATGGTTGACATTTCACATGTGGCTGAACACTTCCTGTTTCCTTAAATATCGTAACTATCCGGCAAATGGTCCGGACACTTGGATGATGTCGTCCAGGATACCGAGCAACATACATAGCACACGCCCGTTGGGCATTTTGATCACAATAGGCATACATCAACACGATATCGACCTTTTCTGCAATTGGCTCAAATGGTTCAAATGGCTCTGAGCACTATGGGACTTAACATCTATGGTCATCAGTCCCCTAGAACTTAGAACTACTTAAACCTAACTAACCTAAGGACATCACACAACACCCAGTCATCACGAGGCAGAGAAAATCCCTGACCCCACCAGGAACTGAACCCGGGAACCCGGTCTGCAATTGGTAAACGGTCCATTTTAACATGGGTAATGTATCATGAAGCAAATACCGTCCGCACTGGCGGAATGTTACGTGATACCATGTACTTATACATTTGTGACTATTACAGTGCCATCCATCACAAAGTGAAAAAAGCGGTCCAACCAAAACATTCATATTCCTTTACATACTACACGAATATGTAATAAAAAATGTAGTGGTCCATTGTCCTATTTATAAAAATGCAGTTGATATCTGTTTGACCTATGGCAGCGTCATCTAGCAGGCCAACCATAGCGCCATCTTGTTTCCCCCTTCAAGCTAGACGAGTTTTGTTCTTAGTAGCTTTTTTTGTTTGATGCTTATTTCATGAGATATTTGACTTGGTCACTATCAATGGACAATATATACCACTACATATATCTCAATGGACAATGGACCACACATATGTGTGGATGGATATGTGTGTGTTTGCGAGTGTATACCCGTCCTTTTTTCCCCCTAAGGTAAGTCTTTCCGCCCCGGGATTGGAATCACTCCTTACCCTCTCCCTTAAAACCCACATCCTTTCGTCTTTCCCTCTCCTTCCCTCTTTCCTGATTAGGCAACAGTTTGTTGTGAAAGCTTGAATTTGTGTGTATGTTTGTGTTCGTTTGTGTGTCTGTCGACCTGCCAGCACTTTCATTTGGTAAGTCACATCGTCTTTGTTTTTAGATATATTTTTCATACGTGGAATGTTTCCCTCTATTATAACCATATATATATATATTTATATATACACACACACACACACACACACACACACACACACAAAACTCGTCTAGCTTGAAGGGGGAAACAAGATGGCGCTATGGTTGGCCCGCTAGATGACGCTGCCATAGGTGAAACAGATATCAACTGCGTTTTATAAATAGGAACCCCCATTTTTTATTACATATTCGTGTAGTACGTAAAGAAATATGAATGTTTTAGTTGGACCGCTTTTTTCACTTTGTGATGGATGGCACTGTAATAGTCACAAATGTATAAGTACATGGTATCACGTAACATTCCGCCAGTGCGGACGGTATTTGCTTCATGATACATTACCCATGTTAAAATGGACCGTTTACCAATTGCAGACCGGGTTCCCGGGTTCAATTCCCGGCGGGGTCAGGGATTTTCTCTGCCTCGTGATGACTGGGTGTTGTGTGATGTCCTCAGGTTAGTTAGGTTTAAGTAGTTCTAAGTTCTAGGGGACTGATGACCATAGATGTTAAGTCCCATAGTGCTCAGAGCCATTTGAACCATTTGAGCCAATTGCAGAAAAGGTCGATATCGTGTTGATGTATGCCTATTGTGATCAAAATGCCCAACGGGCGTGTGCTATGTATGTTGCTCGGTATCCTGGACGACATCATCCAAGTGTCCGGACCATTTGCCGGATAGTTACGATATTTAAGGAAACAGGAAGTGTTCAGCCACATGTGAAATGTCAACCATGACCTGCAACAAATGATGCATATATAAAATAGAGGGAAACATTCCACGTGGGAAAAATATATCTAAAAACAAAGATGATGTGACTTACCAAACGAAAGCGCTGGCAGGTCGATAGACACACAAACAAACACAAACATACACACAAAATTCAAGCTTTCGCAACAAACTGTTGCCTCATCAGGAAAGAGGGAAGGAGAGGGAAAGACGAAAGGATGTGGGTTTTAAGGGAGAGGGTAAGGAGTCATTCCAATCCCGGGAGCAGAAAAACTTACCTTAGGGGGAAAAAAGGACGGGTATACACTCGCAAACACACACATATCCATCCACACATATACAGACACAAGCAGACATATTTAAAGACAAAGAGTTTGGGCAGAGATGTCAGTCGAGGCGGAAGTGCAGAGGCAAAGATGTTGTTGAATGACAGGTGAGGTATGAGTGGCGGCAACTTGAAATTAGCGGAGATTGAGGCCTGGTGGGTAACGGGAAGAGAGGATATATTGAAGAGCAAGTTCCCATCTCCGGAGTTCGGATAGGTTGGTGTTGGTGGGAAGTATCCAGATAACCCGGACAGTGTAACACTGTGCCAAGATGTGCTGGCCGTGCACCAAGGCATGTTTAGCCACAGGGTGATCCTCATTACCAACAAACACTGTCTGCCTGTGTCCATTCATGCGAATGCTCAGCTTGTTGCTGGTCATTCCCACATAGAATGCATCACAGTGTAGGCAGGTCAGTTGGTAAATCACGTGGGTGCTTTCATACGTGGCTCTGCCTTTGATCGTGTACACCTTCCGGGTTACAGGACTGGAGTAGGTGGTGGTGGGAGGATGCATGGGACAGGTTTTACACCGGGGGCGGTTACAAGGATAGGAGCCAGAGGGTAGGGAAGGTGGTTTGGGGATTTATAGGGATGAACTAACAGGTTACGAAGGTTAGGTGGATGGCGGAAAGACACTCTTGGTGGAGTGGGGAGGATTTCATGAAGGATGGATCTCATTTCAGGGCAGGATTTGAGGAAGTCGTATCACTGCTGGAGAGCCACATTCAGAGTCTGGTCCAGTCCCGGAAAGTATCCTGTCACAATTGGGGCACTCTTGTGGTTCTTCTGTGGGAGGTTCTGGGTTTGAGGGGATGAGGAAGTGGCTCTGGTTATTTGCTTCTGTACCAGGTCGGGAGGGTAGTTACGGGATGCGAAAGCTGTTGTCAGGTTGTTGGTGTAATGGTTCAGGGATTCCGGACTGGAGCAGATTCGTGTGCCACGAAGACCTAGGCTGTAGGGAAGGGACCGTTTGATGTGGAATGGGTGGCAGCTGTCATAATGCAGGTACTGTTGCTTGTTGGTGGGTTTGATGTGGACGGACGTGTGAAGCTGGCCATTGGACAGATGGAGGTCAACATGAAGGAAAGTGGCGTGGGATTTGGAGTAGGACCAGGTGAATCTGATGGAACCAAAGGAGTTAAGGTTGGAGAAGAAATTCTGGAGTTCTTCTTCACTGTGAGTCCAGATCACGAAGATGTCATCAATAAATCTGTACCAAACTTTGGGTTGGCAGGTCTGGGTAACCAAGAAGGCTTCCTCTAGGCGACCCATGAATAGGTTGGCGTACGAGGGGGCCATCCTGGTACCCATGGCTGTTCCCTTTAATTGTTGGTATGTCTGGCCATCAAAAGTGTAGAAGTTGTGGGTCAGGATAAAGCTGGCTAAGGTAATGAGGAAAGAGGTTTTAGGTAGGGTGGCAGGTGATCAGTGTGAAATGAAATGCTCCATCGCAGCGAGGCTCTGGACGTGCGGAATATTTGTGTATAAGGAAGTGGCATCAATGGTTACAAGGATGGTTTCCGGGGGTAACAGATTGGGTAAGGATTCCAGGTGTTCAAGAAAGTGGTTGGTGTCTTTGATGAAGGATGGGAGTCTGCATGTAATGGGTTGAAGGTGTTGATCTATGTAGGCAGAGATACGTTCTGTGGGGCTTGATAACCAGCTACAATGGGGCGGCCGGGATGATTGGGTTTGTGAATTTTAGGAAGAAGGTAGAAGGTAGGGGTGCGGGGTGTCGGTGGGGTCAGGAGGTTGATGGAGTCAGGTGAAAGGTTTTGCAGGGGGCCTAAGGTTCTGAGGATTCCTTGAAGCTCCGCCTGGACACCGGCAATGGGATTTCCTTGGCAAACTTTGTATGTGGTGTTGGCTGTAACCTGACGCAGTCCCTCAGCCACATACTCCCGACGATCAAGTACCACGGTCGTAGAACCCTTGTCCGCCGGAGGAATGACGATGGATCGGTCAGCCTTCAGATCACGGATAGCCTGGGCTTCAGCAGTGGTGATGTTGGGAGTAGGATTAAGGTTTTTTAAGAAGGATTGAGATGCAAGGCTGGAAGTCAGAAATTCCTGGAAGGTTTGGAGAGGGTGATTTTGAGGAAGAGGAGGTGGGTCCCGCTGCGACGGAGGACGGAACTGTTCCAGGCAGGGTTCAATTTGGATAGTGTCCTGGGGAGTTAGATCATTGGGAGTAGGATTAGGATCATTTTTCTTCGTGGCAAAGTGATATTTCCAGCAGAGAGTACGAGAGTAGGACAGTAAATCATTGACGAGGGCTGTTTGGTTGAATCTGGGAGTGGGGGTGAAGGTGAGGCCTTTGGATAGGACAGAGGTTTCGGATTGGGAGAGAGGTTTGGAGGAAAGGTTAGCTACTGAATTAGGGTGTTGTGGTTCCAGATTGTGTTGATTCGAATTTTGAGGTTTTGGAGGGAGCGGAGCTGGAAGTGGGAGATTGAGTAGATGGGAGAGACTGGGTTTGTGTGAAATGAGAGGAGGTTGAGGTTTGCTGGAAAGATTGTGAAGGGTGAGTGAGTTGCCTTTCCGGAGGTGGGAAACCAGGAGATTGGATAGTTTTTTGAGGGTGGCATGCTGTTCTAATTTGCGGTTGGCCTGTAGGAGGATGCTCTGGACAGCCGGTGTGGATGTGGGAGAGGAAAGATTAAGGACTTCTATTAAGGATAGGAGTTGACGGGTGTGTTCATAGGCTAAGTTGATGTGTAGGTGAAGGATTAGGTGGGTGAGGGCAATGGATTGTTCAGTTTGGAACTGGTATAGGGACTGATGGAAAGAAGGGCTGCAGCCAGAGATGGGAACTTTAAGTGTGAGGCCTTTGGGGGTAGTGCCAAATGTTAGACAAGCCTGAGAAAATAGAATATGGGAGCGTAATCTGGCTAGGGCGAAGGCATGTTTGCGGAGGGAATGTAAATAAAACTTAATGGGGTCGTTGTGGGGGTGTTGTGAGGGTGACATGGAATTAGAAGGTGGAAAGTGTAACATGAGGCTGAAATGAAAATGAAAATAAAAATATATGGGGAGAGATAAAGGTGAACTGGAAAGTAACTGGAGATCTGGTGCGAGAAAGGCGAAAAGGTGTTGGTTACAACTGGGCTATGTTGGACTTGGGTTGGTAGACAACGATGTGCACAGAGGTTAGGTGGTTGTGTTGCCGCCAAAACACGTTAAAGGACGGAGAAATTTGGGAAAATTTCGAAAAAACTGCGTGTAATGTATTAAAAGGAGTGATTTTGTGGTGGCAGATTATGAAAATGAGGCTAACAATTGTCTGAAAAAGAAATAATGACGTTAAAACCTGTGGGAAGCGGCTTAAAATTATCAGTGATGTGGGAAAAACGGAAATGGAAATAAAGCGAGAGTTATTAGAAATAGCCGAAATGGTTGTTTAAAAGGTGAAAGGAACTGTTTGTGAACTAGAAACGGTGAATTTTATAGCAGCGGTAGTGTTGAAAGCGGGGGGGGTAAAAAAAAAAAAAATAAATAAATAAAAAAATAAAAAAAGAATAAAATAAAAAAAATTGTTATTGTTTGGAAGTGGATTACGTATTATTGAGTATATATAGGCGGGATATAATTGTAAAGCAGATTACGGTAAAAAGGAGAAGGTGAATACAAAGTGAAACTACTGGCAAAAACACAAAGAGAAAATAAGACGACAGGAAAGATTTCGAAATGCAACAGTGACAATAACAAACGTAATTGTTGGGTTCAAATTAATGATATTAATATAATAGAGGGAAAAATTCCACGTGGGAAAAATATATCTAAAAACAAAGATGATGTGACTTACCAAACGAAAGCGCTGGCAGGTCGATAGACACACAAACATACACACAAAATTCAAGCTTTCCCAACAAACTGTTGCCTCATCAGGAACGAGCGAAGGAGAGGGAAAGAAGAAAGGATGTGGGTTTTAAGGGAGAGGGTAAGGAGTCATTCCAATCCCGGGAGCGGAAAGTCTTACCTTAGGGGGAAAAAAGGACGGGTATATACTCGCACACAC